>NC_073313.1:355353893-355700560 GCF_027595985.1 Sorex araneus | reverse complement strand
CCTCCAGGAAATTTTGGGTCTCCACTCCCTAGTCCAGTAGAATTGGCCTTGAGGGCTGGGAGGCGAGAGGCTCGCCAGGGAGACTTGGAGACATTTGTTCTGGAATCCAGAAACCCAAGGCGGCGAGAAGGACCCTATTTTCCTTCTGCCAGTCCCTCCGCACTTCCTTCAAGCCGAGAGAAATGACATCACAATGAAACCAAGTTGCCAAGACATACTCGACCAAAAAATGTCCTCACATGGTTACATTTTCTGCAAATTACAGCATTTGGAGTATAAATCAGAGTAATTGTTTAAATCAGAATGACTGTTGAAACAGATTTCCAGCGATCAAATCAAAAACGCAATCATTCTTGCGGTTCCTTCGGTGCTCGGAGCCCCACATACTTCTGAAACTGTCGGTTGTCAGTTACACGGAGTGTTTACATTAACATGCTGCCCTAACAGAGAAAATATATATTTTAAGAAGAAAATGTGAATCCAGGGTTACAGGAATGTTTCTGAAACAGCTAAGTCATCTTGTTTCAAGTAAAACCAGATGTTTGCATCAAGAGAAAGCCAATCATTTCTCTTAATTATGTTCAATGGTCAGGCCACCAAGAATACCCACATGTGTACACATGGGCCGGTGGAAATCAAAGGCTTTGTGACAGGGAAGGCAATCAGCGACTCCCAGACCACCAAATGGCATCCCAGGCACTAGCTTGGGGCACTCTGTGCGTCCCTCCACAGAGGGACTGGGCATCCCCCAGAGCCAGGCACGGATAGATTCTTTCTCTGCTCGGATCCCAAATTCCACCAGGCAGGCACCCGGTCAGCTAAGCTGTTGTCTGAGGGGTCCACTGCAGACACCTCTGTGACCTTGCTTGGAAGGAATGACGACCAATTTCATGGTGGAATTGTCACTGGTGTTATAGTTTTTATTTATTTTAAATTTTTTGTAAAAAATAAGAATTATGCAACCATTACATGAAGCTGTAAAAAAATTGTGTTGATATTACTTAAAAACAGGGTGGTGATAATGCAGTGGCAATGAGTACACAGTGAAATACGGTAAAAGTAGAGCCAGCTCCTCTGTCTTATCCTGAAGGAGCGGGTCCCTGGATTTTAGACCATCCTGCATGCCCAAGTTGGTGGAAACAAAGCTAGCAATAGGACCTCTCCATCTGAGGCGCTATGAGATGGAAAGTTCTCCAAGGGCCAAGCACTAAGCAGCCTTGGTGGGCAGCGGAAGGCTATGGGAAGGTGCACGCTGGGAAGGTCCATGCTCCCTGCTTGCTTGGGGGCTTCACCAGAAGGCTCTGCTTTGAGGCTTGATCTAGAATGATGCTTTGGCAAAGAGACCAAAATCCCAGGCTGTGGCCTCAAGACTTCCTCTGAGTCTGCTCCCCAGTACATGCTCAATCCCAAATATGGGTCCAAATGGTCCCCCAGAACCTGAGTGTTGATCCTAATTTTACTGCAAAAATGCAACGCTCCTGGGGCTGGAGTAACAGCACAGTGGGTAGGGCGTTTGCCTTGCACACGGTCGACCCGGGTTCGATTCCCAGCATCCCATATAGTCCCCTGAGCACCGCCAGGAGTGATTCCTGAGTGCATGAGCCAGGAGTGACCCCAGTGCATCGCCGGGTGTGACCCAAAAAAGCAAAAAAAAAAAAATGCAACGCTCCTTTGAATCTGCTCTCTAGATTTTATTATCCTGGTTCTTAACTCACAATTTTTGACCTGGGTTGTTTTCTTTAAATCAGCATGCCTTTCTTTGTCTTTATTTCTCTTTCTTTGTCTTTTTCTTTCCTTGTTTCCTTAAATAACCTCTGAAGGGCTTTCCTAAATTACAGATAAAATCATAGGTCAGCTGTGTTCCTTGTGTGTCTTCTACATAGGCATTAGAATAAATGTCATTCCCATGAGAATAGTTATCCCTGTCTTGGTAACTACTTGCTCACAGCCTCAAGAAACACAGCCCAAAACTCTTCTGTGGAATATTCTAATGTTTCTTCCAGACCTTTCAGCAGATTTCCTTAAATGACACCCCAATAAAAGATCTCTCTGCCCCTCTTTCTGCACTGTTCAGTGAGCCTGGGAAGCGTCTTTCAGCTATTGATTAACAGCGGGAGTGGTTCAAGCCCCTGCTTTCTTTGTTCACTCATTTCTACAGACATTATTTCCCGTGGAAGGCAGGAGGGCAGGACTTAACTTTCTTCAAGGTTTGTCCTGAGAGAATGTGGCCTCAAACAGACACCTCATGTTCTCTCCACGTCTTTACTTGTGCCCCCAAACCTCCGTGGCTCTGTGTTTTGTTTTGCGCTTTTTTTAAAATGGTTCCAGCATGGGATATTCTCAAGGAAAGCTAATCTTGCATTATTAGTAGTATCCACTAATAACTCCGCTTTGAACTCAGACCAGAAGTCCAGCCTATGTCCATGGAGCAGGCGTTTTTGTTTTGTTTTGTTTTTTTATTGAATCACCGTGAGATAGTTGCAAGCTTTCATGTTTGGGTTACAATCACGCAATGACCAAACACCCATCCTTCCATCAGTGCACATTTCCCACCACCAATATCCCAAATATACCCCCCTTTTTCCCACCCTCCCCCTGCCTCTATGGCAGACAATATTCCCCATACTCTCTCTCTACTTTTGGGCATTATGGCTTGCAACACAGACACTGAGAGGTCATCATGTCTGATCCATTGTCTACTTTCGGCACACATCTTCCATCTGACTGATTCCTCCAGCCATCATTTTCTTAGTGAACTCTTCTTTATTCCATCTGCCTTCTCCCCTCCACTCATAAAGCAGGCTTCCAGCTATGGGGCAGTCCCATGGAGCAGGCATTTAATGATCACTTCTTAACTGCAGTTGGCTGGCCGTGTCCCCTAAACCAAGTCTCTGGGAGAATTTCTGAAGTTAGAGGGAAGAGGAATTTTTTTAAATTTATTTATTTATTTTTAATTAGTGAATCACCGTGAGGGCACATTTACAGATTTATACACTTTTGTGCTTATGCTTCCCTCATACAAAGTTCTGGAACCCATCCCTTCACCAGTGCCCATTCTCCACCACCAGTAAACCCAGCATCCCTCCCACCCTCCCCAATCCCATCTCCCCCCACCCCACCCTGCCACTGTGGCAGGGCATTCCCTTCTGTTCTCTCTCTCTAATTAGCTGTTGTGGTTTGCAATAAAGGTGTTGAGTGGCCACTGTGCTCAGTCGGGAAGAGGAATTTTTTAAAAAATTTTTAAATTTTATTGAATCACCGTGAGATAGTTACAAGCTTTCATGTTTGGGCTACAATCTCACAATGATCAAACACCCATCCCTCCACCAGTGCACATTCCCCACCACCAATATCCCCGGTATACCCCCCTCTTTCACACCCTCCCCCTGCCTCCATGGCAGACAATATTCCCCATACTCTCTCTCTACTTTTGGGCATTATGGCTTGCAACACAGACACTGAGAGGTCATCATGTTTGGTCCATTATCTGCTTTCAGCATGCATCTCCCATCCCAACTGGTTCCTCCAGCCATCATTTTCTTAGTGATCCTTTCTCTATTCCATCTTCGGGAAGGGGAAGTTTTAAAAAATAAAACAGTCCTACTCCAAGCCCCAGAAGAACATCCATTTCATTCAGAAAGTGCTCGGCCTCCGTTTGGGCAGATACTGAGGTTGTCCACTCTCCTTAATGAAGTCCCTTGGCATAGCCCCAGGTCCCTGTCCTGTCACCTCAGTGGGAGACCCAGTGCTCGACACCTCCCTTCTGTGACTTTACAGCTTCTAAAGTCCTACTTAGGCCTTTTCATAACTATTAGGCACCTGTTGTGCAGTGACCTCAGGAAACCCTTTTGGGGCATTTCAAAATGCTCTACTCTTGGGGCTGGAGTGATAGCACAGAGGGTAGGGCGTTTGCCTTGCATGCGGCCGACCCGGGTTCGAATCCCAGCATCCCATATGGTCCCCTGAGCACTGCCAGGAGTAATTTCTGAGTGTAGGGCCAGGAGTAACCCCTGTGCATCACCGGGTGTGACCCAAAAAGCAAAAAAAAAAAATGCTCTACTCCCCTTCTCTCACTCTGGGTACTTGGCCAGGAACACACAGTACCCTTTTAAGTTACTAGAAGTAAATCTCAGGACAATGCAGCATGTTAATGTTTTAGTAAGAAGGGTTTTTTGTTTTTGTTTTTGTTTTTTGTTTTTTGTTTTTGTATTTGTGTTTTGTTTTGTTTTTTTGGAAAACCAGCTCTGCTCCTAATGGAGTGAGTGAAAGATGGAAGGGGATTTCATTTGAGCCTGAACTGGAGATGGGAACAGAGGCTGAGAGCATCAGAAAGGAAGGGACAGGGGCAAGACAGAGTTCCATGTGCTCGACAGCTGATCTTGGAGCTTAGAAGAATACTCCTCAGACCAGCGATGTGTCTAGAACACAGGGCGTGCGGCTACGTACCCCAAAGCAGGCGGACCTCACCCGACCTCCAGCTGCAAGGTAAATCCCCGGAAGGACTCCATCAGTTCATCCGCCCTCAGCTTTCCTGAGTTTGGGTCAACGACGTCTGCGGGGAGGAGGCCAGCAGTGGGGAGACAGCCCATGCTGGGGAGCCAGGGGTCTCCGGCCACCTCTCCGGAAGCAGTGGTGGTACTGTGAGGCCCTGCACTAAGCTGCTGCCCCGTGCCCTGCCACCTCCTGAGTCAGCCTCCCTCTGCTCTGCAAGCTTCCCGGTCTTCCTTGACAAACAGATTTGCTGTGCGCAGGTGAGTGCTGCTCAAGGAAGAGCCTCTGAATCGTGGGGTGCTCTGCTAACCCCCCAGCAGGCTGCTGTACGTGCTGGGCCTGGAAGCTCATTTCCCAGGCCCCTTCTCAGAAGGAAACAGATTCCCGAGACCCACCCAGGAAGGAACCCAACCTGGAAGTTCCAGCGGCAGCAAGTTACCAAGCTCGCCACCAGAGGGCAGCCGTGCACAGACCCCTGAGTGCCTCCCAGTGAGAGAGAGGAGAAAAAACCAAGATTGCAAGCGAACGTAGCTATGCGCCCAGCTCTCAGAAAGTGCACACAGATCCCAGGTCCGAGCCCTGGCAACCTGACTCCCCGCCAAGGCTCCTCGAGCCCTCCACAGATCTCGGGAAAGGGATGTTTGATGCATCTTTATTTGCAATAGGTGAAACGGGCCTGGTTAGAGTTGGACCATCTTTTCCCTGGGGGAGCAGCAATTTCTGAGCCGTGCTAACCTTGCCCGATGGCGTGAAGTACATTTCACATTGCCGCCGGAACTCGGTTTCTGGCATATAACGCACCAAACGAAAACATCTTTCACCAAGGAAAACCACCATTCTGGAGATACGCTCTATTTCCCATTGTACTTGTGTCTTTGGGGCTGGAGCGATAGCACAACAGGTAGGGCGTTTGCCTTGCACACAGCTGACCCGGGTTTGATTCCTCCATCCCTCTGGGGGAGCCCAGCAAGCTACTGAGAGTATCCCACCCGCACGGCAGAGCCTGGTAAGCTACCTGTGGCCTATTCGATATGCCAAGAACAGTAACAACAAGTCTCACAATGGCGACGTTACTGGTGCCCGCTCGAGCAAAAACGATAAACAGTGGGATGACAGTGCTACAGTGCTACTTGTGTCTTTGCTTGTTTGTTTGTCACTGGACTGCGTCTCCGTGAACCTCACTGAAATCACTACCATTCAACTGCCTGGTTGAAGAGTGGCAGGGTAAATCGTTCCTTTATGGAGGAAAACAGAGTCTAATGTACCGCTGCCTGGTCGCTGGGCTCTGCAGAAAGTCCCAGGACCCAGGAAACTGGACTTCTCTGGGCAAAGCAAGATAGCAGCCCAGGGACACAGCCCAAGGCAACCCTGAGTCACCACTGAGCTTCATTCTGTCCGTTTTCCCCCAGCAAACATAAATCATCACAGAGATTCAACCCTGGTCTGCTGCCAGGAGGTGCTTCCTGGCCTCTGGCCTCCCAGTGATCTGCCTTGCCCTGTACCAGGAAGCCCCTGGGGTCCGAGAAGCTTGGAGTAGAAGTGAGAAAACAAGCTGAGAGGTGAGGCTTACAAGACACTCGCAGCTGAGCAGCCTTTGCCAGGCAGAAGCTGCCGGGGGGATATTGGAGCCGAAGGCAGAACCTCAGAGCTCAGAGGCTGAGCCCCCAGGAGCCTCCCTTGGCAGCCAACTCAGCAACCCCCAAGACACACACACACACACACACACACACACGCACACAAACACACACACGCACACAAACACACACACACGCGCGCGCGCGCACACACACAAGTGCACACACACATATGCACACACACACACATGCACACACACACGCGCGCACACACACATGCACACACACATATGCACACACACGCACACAAACACACACACACGCACACACACACATGCACACACACACGCACACACACACATGCACACACACACGCGCGCACACACACATGCACACACACATGCGCACACACACGCACACACACGCGCCCACACACACATACACGCACACACATGCTCACACACGCACACACACGCACACACGCACGCTCACACACACATGCACACACGCACACACACACGCACACACACACGCACACACGCACACACACACACATGCACACACGCGCACACACACGCGCACACACACATGCACACACACGCACACACACACGCGCACACACACATGCACACACACATGCACACACACGCGCACACACGCACACACACGCACACACACGCGCGCGCGCACACACACACACACACACACACACACCCCGCAGCAGCCCTCGCCCCCCAGGGCACAGCGAACAGATTTGCCCAGAAAGTCCCTCCTGACACTTTGCCAAGTATTTCACTTGCTCAATTTCACCCTCTTGCTCCCAGCATGTTATTTTATGAAGAAACTCAAAGGAGGAGACGTCTGTCACCGGCGAACCCACCAGCGATCCCCAAGTTCTGCCCCCGCCCACGGCAGCCCAGTCCCCGGATATCTGGGGAGATGCCCAGAGCCACCCCCCCCCAGCCATCCTGGTATTCCTCTCTGATAGGGGGAGATGCATCACAATAAAGAAGCTTCTGAACCCCTCGGCCTGAGGCCCGGAGGCTGGCTCAGTCCCCAGCCTCAACGACACGCCCCCATTTCCCCCGTATCACGCAGGGCGACCCTGGCCCGAACAGTAGAAAGGTTTCAGGAGCACGGAGAGAGGGCCGAGCAGCAGGACTGGCACCAAGGGAAGAAAGAGGATGAGTGTGACCAGTCCCAGCCGTGCGGTGGCCCACAGGCTGGGAGCAGGGCTAGGGCCACGCTGGCCGGAGCACCCGCCTTGCCGTGCTCACTGGCTCCCTCACCAAGCCCGCCCTTAACAGGCTACACACGCCCCCTCTGCGGGTGGTCAAACCATGGGTTTTCAACCATGCACACAGCACGCTTACTCGGGGTTATGATGCACCGTTGCATTTTAGGGGAGGGGAGGGAGGAAGGAAGGAGAGGGAAGAGAAGAGGAAGGAAGGAAGAAGGGAAGGAGAGAGTGAGGGATGGAGGGGAGGAGGGAGGGAGGGAGGGAGAGAGGGAGGAGAGAGATTAGAAGAGGAAGGAAGGAAGGAAGGAAGGAAGGAAGGAAGGAAGGAAGGAAGGAAGGAAGGAAGGAAGGAAGGAAGGAAGGAAGGAAGGAAGGAAGGAAAGGAGGAAGGGAGGGAAGGAGGGAGGGAGGGAGGGAGGGAGGGAGGGAGGGAGGGAGGGAGGGAGGAATGGAAGGAAGGGGGAGGGAGGGAAGGAGGGAGGGAGGGAGGGAAGAAGGGAGGGAGGGAGGGAGGGAGGGAGGGAGGGAGGGAGGGAGGGAGGGAGGGAGGAATGGAAGGAAGGAAGGGGAAGGGAGGGAGGGAGGGAGGGAGGGAGGGAGGGAGGGAGGGAGGGAGGGAGGAATGGAAGGAAGGAAGGGGAAGGGAGGGAGGGAGGGAGGGAGGGAGGGAGGGAGGGAGGGAGGGAGGGAGGGAGGGAGGGAGGGAGGGAGGGAGAGAGGGAGGGAGGAGTAATATTCCTCTGTGCCTATGTCTCACTCTCCTTATCCCTTCAGCGGGAACAGGTGGTTTCTGGAGCATGGCTATTGTAAATAGGGTTGCAATGAACGTGCACTCGCTAGAGACCTTTTTCAAGTGAGCATTTTTGTATTCTGTGAAGGCTATGATAGGCTTATATTTTCGTTTCTGGACCCCTCTCCGCACCGTTTCCCATAAGCTCACACAAGCTGACAGGGAAGGCAGCGTCCTCTCTCGGATGCTTCCAGATGCCTTGGAGCCATGACTGGGAAAGACGAGTGTCTTGCAGTCACGTCTGCTTCTCGCGAAGCCAGGAGAGCCAGGGACCCCTCGGCCTGCTGACGGCCTGAGAGGGGGCCGGGCGTCAGGGAGAACACGGGGAAGGAGGGAGCAGGAATGAAGATGTTCCGCAGGTGCCCTGGCGCATAAAAACAGCAGCCATCGTTTGGGGCCTGTCATGTAACGATCCATGGCCGAGTGCCCACCTGACACGAGCGTGGCCGGGCAGGAGGCTGGAGCCCGGCTTCCAAAGCACCCGGAGAGTCCGCTGAGAAGCCGCCCCCGGTGCAGAGCTCAGGGCCCGAGGCCCGAGCTGGCGTTTGCTGCAAACAGTGCTGACCATCAGAGGGACAGAGAAGTGCCGAGAGACCGACCCTGAGGCTCAGGGACAAGGTCAAAGGTCACAGGTCGACCGGGGTTACCCTGGGCGGCTTCACAGCCCCGTTCTCTGGCCTGTACAACCCCACCAGCACCCTCATTGCACAGGTGGGGAAACTGAGGCACCGACACTGGAGTCCGTCCTCCTGGCCTTCTTCTCCTGGCCTTCTCCTCTGCCTGTTGTTCCCGTCTTCCCTCCTGCTCCCCTCGCTCCCTGGAAGCGCCCTGCAGCCCGAGGCCTGGCTCTGAGCGGGGGGGGGGGGGGGGGGGGGGGGGGGGGGGGCCTCTGGCCCTGGCCGGCTCCTGCCCAGCGGCCTCCGGCCCCTCCGTGCAGCCAGGCCTGCGGCGAGAGCCGGCCGGGCGGAGCAGAGCCCCTCGGTGGCGGCCCCTGCGCCATTCCAGCCTATTTTTATTCGCAAAAATCTGTTCTGTATTTTATTCAGCTCGGGGGCAAGGAGAGGTCAAGTCTCCTCACCTCGGCTGTAAGCTGAGAATACGGCAGGAAATGAAATGACAGGGGAGAGGGAGAAAGGGCGAATTATAGGGAAATTAAAAACCTGTGTTCGGATCTGCATGGAGGGTGTCGGAGCTCCCCCTGCACGGCGTGGGGGGCGGGGAGGGGACCTTCTCCCCAGGCTCCCGGGGGAGGCTCGTGGTGATGCCCATGACTGACCAAGGCGGCCTAAGGCAGGGGGTGCGGCTGGACTCCGAAGAGGGGTCCTGACCTCAGCCACCGCCCCGTGGCCAGGGCCTTCCGGCTCTAGCAGGGTGGGTGGCGGGAGCGTCCCCAGGGAGCAGAGTGCTCCCACTTCCCTGCCCGAGGGTGCTGGCCTTGGCCGGCCCGGGCCCATCCCACCCCTGTATGCGGAGATCCAGGGAGCACCTGCCCTTATTTGGAAACTCCGAGGAGGCAGCTGGCCACTCGCTGGCTCTCCGTGGGGCCCGAGCCGCTCCAACCCCCCCCCCCAGGGCCCCCCTCCAAAGCGTGCCCCTCCGCCAACCCTCCCCAGACACAAGCAAAAACAGTGAGCGTCGGCCCCGTCTTCCCCAAGGCAGCAAGCCCTGGACCCGAGGGACAGCACCGCAGGTAGGACGTTTGCTTGCACGCGGCCAAGCCTGGTTCGATGCCTGAGCACCCCCCACCCCACCCCCACCCCCCATGAGCCCATCATCGGTGACCCCGGAGTGCAGAGCCGGGGTAAGCCCTGAACACTGCCAGGTGTGGCCACAAAACCAAAGACCAAGAAGTGGTGGGGTCGGGGTTCAGTCCTCCTCTGGGGGAAACATACAGACGCGTCAGGGGCAGTCAAAGGCTCCGGGCGCCTGAGGGGGCCTGGCACTGCCCTGGGCACCGGGCCACGAGAGCCCGTGCTTCAGGGCTGGAGGGGTGACGAGGGGGGCTCGCCAAGCCGGGGCCTCGTTTTCCCCTGAGAGAGTCAGGGTGAGCTTCCTGCACCACTGGGTGGGCCCCAGGGGGGCCCGGGCATCTGGGTGCCATCCCCTCGGGGTTTGCTTATGGCTCACAGGAAAGTCTGGGCTGTGGCCAAGCAAGAAGCAGAGCAGAGAAGGGGGGGTCCCAGGTAAAGGAGGGCACGAGCAGAGTCCTGGGGTCGTGTCAGAATCCCCTGCCCTCGGGCAGCCGTCACAGCGCTGCACACCCCGCGAGTTGGCCCAATACCAAGTTTGTCCCCCGACCCGGCATGAGAGGGGCTGGTTCCTGGGAGCCTCCTCTGGGGTCTAGAGAGACCCCCCTGCTCTGTGAGCGCCAGGAGGCTCCCTGCGTGCACGAGTCTCCGTCCAAGGATGCCAGCAGAGTGGGGGCGGGGCCACCCCCACCGTCCTCTCTAGCGGCCCCCATGGCAAGCACCGTCATGAGTGGGTCGGAGACTTGCCCTGCAGGCAGCCAACCCAGGCACCCCATAGGGTCCCCTGGGAGCCACCAGGCGCACAAAGTCAGGACTGAGCCCTGAGAACCGCCAGCTCTGGTCCTGAATCCGAAATAAATAATTTAGATTCAATAATAATTTATAATTAATTATTGATTATTGAAAGTTATTGATTATTATTACAACCTGTCGAAGGCCGCCTTGAGTGGCTAGCCTGTCCTGCTGGAACAGCCCCAGGCCCAACTGCTGCTGGCAGTTCATTAGCCTCAAATTTTTACTCTTTATTAATTATTTGCTCGAGCGGGCACCAGCAACGTCTCCATTGTGAGACTTATTGTTACTGGGGTTTTTTTGTTTTTGGGATATCAAATATGCCAACGGGTAGCTTGCCAGGCTCTGCAGTGCAGGTGGGATACTCTCGGTAGCTCACTGGGCTCTCCGAGAGGGTCGGGGGTATTGAAATCCAGGTCGGCCACGTGCAAGGCAAAAGCTGTGCTATCCTCCAGTCCACTATCGGGTAGGACATTTGCCCTGCAGCAGCCGACCCGGGTTCAATTCCTCCACCCCTCTCGGAGAGCCCAGCAAGCTACCGAGAGTATCCCGCCTGCACGGCAGAGCCTGGCAAGCTACCCGTGGCCTATTCAATATGCCAAAAACAGTAACAACAAGTCTCACAATGGAGACGTTACTGGTGCCCGCTCAAGCAAATTGATGAGCAACGGGATGACAGTGATACAGTGTTATTAATTATTACTCATATTCTTGTGGTTTGGGGCCACACTCAGCAGGATGCAGGGCTTACTCAAGCTGCTCTCCTCCTTCCAAGGATGCCAGCAGAGTGGACGTCAGGCACACCCCCAGGGGCTGCTCTAAGGGCCCCCATTGCAAGGGCTGTCGTGAAGAACTGTATTGATTCCAAATACAGTGACATTGTGAGGGAGGGAGGCACAGTAGCCAGCCCATCGTAGCACACCTGAGGAAGAAAGAAGGTGCTGAGAGGGCGCAGGGAGGAGGGTGAGCCAGGGAGAACCCAAGGTAGAGGATAAATTTCATCATTTCTTGGAAACAACATCCACTCTTTGGGGTCCTTAGGCTGGGGACTAGTGTTGCAAAAGAACTATTCTGCTACATGTGCTAATAGGTATTATGCAAGCCACGCACCAGGTCCCGGGGTTCTGAGTTCAAGCCTGGAAACCTCATTCCATCACTCAGGCCTCCCCTGGGCCCTTGCACAAGCTCATGAGCCCATAAGAGGAAATCCTTAGCCCCAGAACGCATTGTCAGGCGTGCCTCGTGGGGCAAATATCGCCCAGGCCACGACCTAGTAACCCCTGCCCCCCACCCTGCTGAAGGTAATGGGGAACCGTGAGAATTTTTGAACAAAAAGCAAGGGGATCAAATCTCAAATGTTTTCTGGAGTTTTGAAAGCTTGAGGTTGAGGCTTCCCCCCTCCCCAGAAAAGCCCGTGTTCTCTCTTGAACACACATCTCTCTCTTCCTCTCTCTTCCTCTCTCTCTCTCTCTCTCTCTCTCTCTCTCTCTCTCTCTCTCTCTCTTTCTCTCCCTTCTCATTTCTCTAAGTGAGTTTCTTTGAATCAAACCATTTTATTTCAAACAATAAAAAAAAAATGCTTGAGGTTGGATTCCAGAAGTATCATTAAGCAGGTAAGGCACTTCACTTGTATACAGCTGAGTATACAAGGGAAAATCAAGTTCAAATCCCAGCACCTGAGCCCGGCCAGGAGTGATCCCTGAGCACAGAGCGAGGGTTGTAAGCCCTGCACACGGCTGGGTGTGGCCCCCAAGCCACAACCAGAACACGAGTAATGATTAATAATGAATAACAGTTTGAGGGTAATGAGCTGCCAGCAGCGGCTGGGCCAGGGTCTTGGTCCAGAAGGGCAGGCGACCCACTCAAGGTGGCCTGTGAGGGGTTGGGAGCCTGGCCAGTCCATCTGCTCTTCATCAAACTTCCTCACTTCAGCAAGAGTGAGTAGGCAACGGCCGCGTGCAGGCGCTCTGCTCTGTCCGCCTGTCCGTCTGCGCACTGGAGCCTGGCCCTGACATGCCTCCCATCACGGCCCGTGTCTCTGCTTTTAATCTATGTGACTAAGAGGGCTCAAGGCGCTCACCACTGGCCTTCTGGGTCCCGAAGCCCTGGCTTCTCTCTCTGTCCCCTCGATGCCTGGCTTCTCTCTCTGTCCCTTCGATGCCAAATCTAAAGTGTCTGACCCTAGACGTCTCCTAGGATGTCGAGGATGCTCCTGGGGGCTGCAGGCTGGCCGAAAGCTGCTGCCCTGACCCCACACAGCAACGCCAGTGAACCCAAACGTAAACCTTCCCAGGACAAAGATCTCTATGTCCCAGCTCACACAGGTCTCAGGTGAGACAGCCAGTTGCTCCAGCGGACACTCGGGACAGGCTGAGGGGGCTGATGTAGGGGGAAGGAACTACAGAAGTCAGGCTGGGGAAGGGGGGTCTGTGCTCTGCAGCCAGCCGGCTGGGGTCTGGACGAGGCGCCTCTTCACCCTTCCTCGCTGCCTTTCCAAGGTCAAGACTTTGTTGATAGGCTCCAGAGGAGCCCTGCAAAAAGCGGGTATGAGCCTAACACAAGCAGCAGGGAGGGCGTGATGAGCAAGGGTCTGGGGTCTGGAGGGAAGGGGCGGTGGGAGACAGGGAGCTGAGGGCAGGGTGATGAGCACCAGACTGGGAGCAAAGGGCGTTGTGTCATGTGGGGTTGCAGTCCTGACCTGCTCCCCAGGACTGCCAGGAATCTGAGCCCCAGGCAAGATTCTCAGTGCATTCCTTGGTTATTCTCATGCTTTGTTATTCTCATGCTTTGTTACTCTGATGCTTTGTTATTCTGATGCTTCGTTATTCTGATGCTTTGTTATTCTTTTTTGTTTGTTTGTTTGTTTGTTTGTTTGTTTGTTTGGGTCACACCCAGCGATGCTCAGGGGTTACTCCTGGCTCATGCACTCAGGAATTACTCCTGGTGGTGCTTGGGGGACCATATGGGATGCTGGGAATCAAACCCGGGTCGGCCGCGTGCAAGGCAAATGCCCTACCCACTGTGCTATCGCTCCAGCCCCTGCTTTGTTATTCTGATGCTTTGTTACTCTGATGCTTTGTTATTCTGATGCTTTGTTATTCCGATTTTTTAGACACATGAAAAAAATTGCTCGATGTCATTTGTTGATCATGGAAGTAAAATTCAATAGTTCACTGACTTACCAGTCCACAAGGAAAGTCACACCAATGAGCATAGCAAGGAACTCCAAGTGGGATGGAGGCGGGAGTGCAGACAAAGAGGAACCTCGTACACCATTGGTGGGCCTGCCAGTTGGTTAGCCCTCAAGGAATAGGATGGATGTTTCCCAAAGCACGATTCAGCAATTCCACTCCTATGTACCCATTCCAAGGACACAAAAAGATCCATTCAAAACTGCACTTTGTGGGGCCAGAGAGATAGTGCGGCAGGCAGGGCACTTGCCTTGCCTGCACCCAACCCAGGTTACATCCCCAAGAGCCTGTTTGGTCCCCTGAGCACCACCAGGAGTGATTCCTGAGTGCAGAATCAAGAGTAACCCCTAAGCGCTGCCAGGCCCCAAAACAAAACAAAACAAAACAAACAAACAAAACTGTCTCGTGCACCTACAGTACAGTTCTGTAAAAACTGAGATCTGGAGACAGGTGCCCAGTGATGAATGTCTGGAGAAAGAAGATGAAGTATGCACACAGCAGAATACTATGCAGCCAGTTAAAGAGAGGAAAGTGTGGGGCTGGAGCGATAACACAGCGGGTAGGGCGTTTGCCTTGCACGCAGCCGACCCGGGTTCGATCCCCAGCATCCCATATGGTCCTCCAAGCACTACCAGGAGTAACTCCTGAGTGCAAAGCCAGGAGTAACCCCTGTGCATCGCCGGGTGAGACCCAAAAAGCAAAAAAAAAAAAAAAAGAGAGAGGAAAGTGTGCCTTAGTGACACAGGGATGGAATTAGAAGGTATGGTAAGTGAAAGAGTCTTAAGGGGAAATACAAATACTGGATGATCTCACATATATGTAGAATACGTATATTAGTATATATGTATATATATATATCTAAGCTTATATATATACATATATATATTTAAACAAGGAAACAGACTAAAACCCTTTGATTCTGACCACAAAGATTGTGGAAGGAGGTATGGAGGCCAGCATAGAATAGATAATATATATTATATTGTAGCAACCTCTGTTTGAAGAATACTCCTAAAACAAATGCAGTGTTGTAAACCAAACTTCCCAAGAAACATTTGACTTCACAAGACATGGTTGGGGGCCAGGAGACAGCAGAGCTGCTAGGCATGCATCCAGCCACGCTCCATTTTAGCGCCACCTGGTCCTGAGCACTGCTAGATGTGGCCCTGGAGGGTCAGTGGGCAGTGGACGGGGATCCCCAGTACCACGGGGGGCAGGACAGCACCGCCCTCCTCAAGCCTTGCTTTGAATGCCAGCTGGCTGACCAAGAACTCCTGGCCTTCTGAGCACGAACCCCCCTCTCCAAAAAAAAGATTAGGTTACTGTGACCCTGCCCCGTCCTGTGTTAACCCCCATCTCACCACCCCTGACTCTCCCTCGTCCTTCTGCCTGGGTGCAGAACACTTCTACCTACATTGCCTGGTAATTTTTTAAAAAGAAAGAAAAATTAAAGGCTTAGCATGTCACAGGGCTTTATTATGTCCTTGTGTCAAAGTGATGTCATCAGAATACCTGGTGTCCCCCGGGACCGAAGGGCATCTTTTGCCCTACCTACACTTTCCCTGCCTCAATACACACTCTATATGTATTGAGCCAATGCAGGGGGTTGAACTGCATCCCTCCCTACCCCTCACTGGGCTTTCCGAACAGCCTCCCGGGTCCCAGGAATAGTTTATCCAACTCCAAGTACCCTCACCTTGTCCAGCAGGCTGCTGGTGTTTGGAGGGTGCCCATTCACAAAGGCTCAGAGCAGAAACTTAGAAAGTTTTCCTGCCTCGTGGGTATTAGGATACATCTTCCTTTTGGTCTTCTTAAAAAGTATAATCATCTACCCTGATTCCTAGTACCACTTTTTCAGAAGTATATAAATTTATTATTCTTTTTTTTTTTTTGCTTTTTGGGCCACACCTGACGATGCAGACTCTTGGCTCTGCACTCAGAAATCACTCCTGGCAGTGCTCAGGGGACCCTATGGGATGCTGGGGATCGAACCCAGGTCGGCCGCGTGCAAGGCAAATGCCCTACCTGCTGTGCTATCGCTCCAGCCCCATATTCTTAACTGAATCACCATGAGTTACAAAGTTATTCATGTGCATATAATATTCCAACACCAATCCTTTCACCAGTGTGCATTTCTCTCGAACAACATCCCCACTTCCCCTGCTGTCTCCAACACCCCCACCTCAGCTGTCTCTAGGGAAGGCACTTTTTCCCCTCCATCACTGTCTTACTGTTCCCTTCCCTGACCTGTCCCTCCCTAACCCCCTCAAGTCCCTGGCAAGTTTCCTACTAAAGACCAGTTCTCATGTTCTTTGTTTCTACTGTCTTTGGGTATTTCTACTGTTTCTTTTTATCCCTCACATAAGAGAGATCTTTCTGGGTCTGTCTCTCTCCCTCTGGCTAACTTCACTCAACATGATGCTCTCCAGATCCAGCCATGGAGCAGCAAATCACATGACTTCATCTTTTCTCATGGCCAAGTAATATTCCAAGTGTCTAGGTACCACCGTTTCTTTACAGTCTCACCTGTTCTTGGGTACTCAGGTTGTTTCCAGAGTGGTTCTACTGTGAATCGTGCTGCAGGAGGTTGTCTACCATCAGCTCCACCAACTCCCACAGTAAGGATAGTGTCACTGGGTGTCCCCGGTGACACAGAAATGAAAAGAAACAATAGTCCAGTGCTCACCAAACACCTGGAACCTTTCCAAGACCAGAACAATGGGTGCCCGCAAAGGCCTGGAAGGATGTTGCAAGAGCCCCAGAGGCTCCCCTGCCTGACCTTTTGTCTAGGTTCCAGACAAAAGCATCCCTCCCTGGAATGACATTTTCTTCATCTGTCATCTTCATCCAGCTCGAAGATTCCTTCCAGTTCCCGAAGACTCGCATTCTAGATTCCTGCACTGAGTTTGAGTATATATTCGTTTTGGTGTTAAGGATGATTTTGCTTTTTAGGTCTAAAAAGTTGTAAGTTCGGGACAAACTAGGACACTGTTGGCGTGCTTTATTTGGGGGATGAAAGGAGGGACATGGGGGGAATTTCCTGTCTCTCCAAACATGTGTCTCGAGCATAGATTTCTTTTTTCCTCAACTTTGTATCTACAATGGATTTCTGCCCTTTACTCCAGCCTAAGGGGAACAGGTCAGGGGCTGCCCACTTTGTACTCCCCAGAATGAAGATGCCAGAGCTCTCCGAGCAAGGGGTGAGTGAGTAGGCAGTGAGACAGGAAGTGGTGGACAGGAAGTGAGTGGAAGGCTGATGACAGGAAGGTGACACACCTGAGTTTGCCCGTGGCAGCACCACTACCACCACGTAGCCTTGAGAAGTTTGTGGAAAGTTTCCCATGGCTGTTTTAGGTCAAAAGGTGAGAGCTGACCCCTGGCCCTTTAGACCATCACCACACTTCCTTTCAGCTCTAAGATCTGACAGATGCCAGGTGGTGCCAGCAAATGTGAGTCAAGTAAGTCTTTTAAAAATTCTTTTTTGAGTAGACCAGTTGATTTAAAATAGCTGAATCCAGAGCTGCTGTGGGTATGTGAAACTCAATGGAAAACTACACTGCCATTAAAAAAAATTTTTTTTTTTAAATCAAACCAGAGGGGCTGGAGCGATAGCACAGCGGGTAGGGCGTTTGCCTTGCACGCGGCCGACCCGGGTTCTAATCCCAGCATCCCATATGGTCCCCTGAGCACCGCCAGGAGTAATTCCTGAGTGTAGAACCAGGAGTAACCCCTGTGCATCGCCGGGTGTGACCCAGAAAGCAAAAAAAAAAAAAAAAATCAAACCAGAGGTGATTGTGCTAAGTAAAATAAGTCAGCAAGTGAGTAAAATCACTCACTGAAGTCAGTCAGGAGAGGGCTAGATCCAGAATAATCTCTCTCATATGTAGGACTTAAAGATAACCAGTAAGGGAGCAACAAAGGGCAAAGGCAACAGACCTAAACAGCTGGTCCACAGAACTGAAGTTTCAGGGGGCATGAAGGTAGAGGGACCAGGGGCAGAACTGGAGAGGGCGAAAGGGAGGGGCCTTTGCGACCTTGGCAGAGGAAGATACTCCAGTGGACAATGTGGTAGCAAAAGAATGTGCACATAAAACCATCAGTGCAAATCACAGGATTTCAATAAAAATTAAAATGAGGGTGTGGTGGATAGAGGGACAGTACAACAAGCAGGGCACTTGTCTTGCATGCAGCAAACCCAGGTTCAATCCTGATGCCCCACAGAGTCCCCTGGGCCTTGCCAGGGGTGATCCTTGAATGCAGAGCCAGGAGTAAACTCTAAGCACCGCCAGGTGTGGCCCCAAAACCAAAATAAATTAAATAAGTTTTTAAAAAATAGACTATCACTCATATGTGGAACATAACTCACCAAATCAAACACACTGGCCAAATGAAACCAACATCACTCTTAGATGTGTTGGCAGGGAGAGAGGGTCGGGGGGCTCTGAGGGGTCGGGGGAGGAAGGGCTGAGGCATCTGGATAATGTGACAGCTGGGGCTGGGTCAAGCAAGGACGCTGAGCCTTGTTTACAGGAGTGTGGAAGCGTTCTGATATTATTCAGTATCGGAAGCCAGGAAGTCAGTAACGTTTGACTTATGCAAGACAAGAGAACGGAGTCTCGGGTGGAGGTGATTCGCCTAAGGAAATCGCTGCCACCGAGCCTCTCCTTGCTGCCAGAGAGGGCTGAAGCTCAGTCTGCAGAGAAGACACTTGTGGTCCGTAGGCCCTGGGGAAAGGTGGGCGGCATTGCTCCATCGCTTCGAGGTTTCAC
The DNA here is from genome assembly GCF_027595985.1 of Sorex araneus. Taxonomy (NCBI): domain Eukaryota; kingdom Metazoa; phylum Chordata; class Mammalia; order Eulipotyphla; family Soricidae; genus Sorex; species Sorex araneus. Next base: position 355,681,965 of record NC_073313.1, on the reverse strand, counting down.
ACCTGACCCTAATTTAGGCAATGCAGCCGGCTTGGTGGGGACCCAGGGGAGGAAAAGCACCAGGTGTTCAAGAAGCTGTAAGTAGAGCAACCCCGCTGGGCTGTGACCTCTCGGACAAGGCCAGGAAGGCGTGCCCTGTCCCTTTGGTGTGTCTCCACCACTGGCCAGCCCGGTAAGCCCCAGGAACTGATCTAAACTTCAATCGTGACGTTTCTAGGTCACCAGAGGACACGGATTAACCAGACTATTTACCAAACCCTGTCAACACACGCCGGAGGGAGTGGGCTGCCAATGCCAGTGACATTTTGCGGATTTCTTGTAGCATGTTTCGTCCATCCTTTTCTGATTAAACATTCAAATCCACCCTCACGTCGACTAAAATAGGATTCTGTCGTCTGCTCACCCGCTGAGACCAATAATCTAAGACACATGCCTGGAGCCACACTGGACTGCATATCCCCAGGGCCTGTCCCACCACATCACACACCACGCACACACAGGCACACACAGGCACACACACCAAGCGTGCCTCACCCTCAGGGCCTCTGCAGCCAGCAAGGCCAGAACGTCCACCCCCCCCCTCCATCCAGAAGACCCAGAAGTCTCCCTGTAGCTGGACCAGCAGGGCCTCTGTTCAAACACCACCTCCTTGTCCAAGCTTTGACAGCACTAGCATAGCCAGAGCCATCCCATTTTCGGTCTGGAGAAACTGAGGCCCAGATAATAAAAGGGCTGGCCCTCAGTGACAGAATCCTGTAGAAGAAGTCAGTCAGGGTTTAAGGCAAAAGCAAAGACAGGGGCTTCTCCCTTGAATGCGTATCTTGCTTGCTTGCCTCTTTGTGTTTGTTTGTTTGTTTGTTTGCTTTTTGGGTCACACCTGGCGATGCACAGGGGTTACTCCTTGCTCTGCACTTAGGAATTACTCCTGGCAGTGCTCAGGGAACTATATGGGATGCTGGGAATCGAACCCGGGTTGGCTGCATGCAAGGCAAACGCCCTACCTGCTGTGCTATCACTCCTGCCCGCCTCTATGTGTCTTTGCTTGTTTTCTTCCTCTCTGGAGAAGCCCATGTGTGTTTCAACATGTACTTCTCTCCCTTCAGGTCTTTCTGAGACAATTTCACTCAAATTAAAAAATGGTCTTGCCTCACCGTACAAGACCAAAGGCAGGATTCTACCCCTGACCCAGGGGCCAGAGTGCCCGTCTGCTCAGAGGCAGCCAAGGCAGCGCAGGCCCTGTCTCAGCTCCCTGTCTCACTTGCCCGCGCCCTCCTCCTCCCCACTGCTCAGAGCAGGGCCACTTCTCCCCCTGCACTCTAGCAGCCACGTTCGAATGACCTTCCTGGTCCTGATGCGCACCGTCTGGGGCAGGGCTTGACGAGCTCTGCAGGACTGACTCAGCCTGCCTCCTGCCAGAGTCACCTGCTAAATATTCAGGCTAGTCAGGTGTTTAAAGGTTGGAGTTTTGAAAGGGCCAATGTGGGTGTGTTTATAACATGAAAATCAGCAAATGCCACTGAGCAGGGATTTTTTTTTGTATTCTTCCCCAGAGAATGGTTTTCCAGTGCATCCCAGCTAGCCAGAGAGAAGGACTCTGAGTTCCAGTAGACCCCAGCCTCTAGGGGCAGAGGGAATTTCTCTCAGAGTTCTGGGGGGCAGAGACAGAAGACAGCCCCAGTCACCAGAAATAGGTATTTAAGCTCGGATCGGGACTGGGCCTATTCCGCCCAGATCCCCCATTTTCCAGTAGTTAGGTGATCACACCCAGCAACTGCCCCCAGCGCCGTGTAGTCCCATCAATGGCCAACATCCAGAGACTATAAAACCAAGCTCCCAGAAGAGAGCAACACAGAGTTTCTTGCCTCCGCACCTGGCTATCTTCACGGGGCCCCTCGGAGGGGGTGGGTTGAGTTTCTCTCCCTGCCCCGAGCAGAGCCCCAGCAGCCGAAGACCTCCGGAACCCAGCCACAGCCATGTTCAAGGCGCCCCTCCACATGTTCTGACGAGCCTCACACCCGAAGGAATCAGCAGACGTTACTGAGACAGCAGAGGAATCCAGCTGTGTGGGACCCGGGACTGAGATCTCCAAGCCTGCTCGGATCGGAACTGGGCATCTTCCACCCAGATCCCCCATTTTCCAGTTGCTAGGTGGTCACATCCAGAAACTGCCCCTGGCACCATGTAATCCCATCAACAGCCGACATCCAGAGACTATAAGACCAAGCTTTGCGGCCACACAACATCTTATAGCGCAGTTCTCCCTCTCGGAGAACCTGGCAAGCTACTGAGAGTTTCCTGAATGCATGGGAGAGCCTGACAAACTCCCTATGGCCTACTCATATGCCAAAACCTCTAACAATGGTGGGTCTCATTCCCCTGACCCTGAGAGAGCCTCCAATGCGGCACCATTGGGAAGGACGAGTAAAGAGAGGCTTCTAAAATCTCAGGGCTAGGACAAATGGAGACGTTACTGAGACTGCTCAAGAAAATCGACAATCAACAGGATGATGATGATGATGATGATGATGATGATGATGATGATGATGATGATGATGATGATGATGATGATGATGATGATGAAGTCTGGACAGCAGGCAGAGTGCATGATCCACGGGAAATCTGGAGAATCAGGATCAAGAAGCAGGCTAGAACTCAGATCCATAAAGCAAGGGGTGCCGTACTAGGGAGTGGGGGATCCCCACCACCCAGCTGGTGGATGTCCACTCCAGTCCCTGGCTCCTTCCCCCTCTGTGAGAATGAATTCTAAAGGACTTCCATTTCCCAGCATCAGTTGGGACGTGCTTCCAGACGCATGCATTAGGTGGGCTGGCTTTGCTCTAGACCTACAGCCCCCAGCAGGCAGATCCAGGACAAACCATCTCAGGCCTTTTGTTCAGTTTCTGTAGCAAGAGGTGCAGCGGTCTCGCATTTGAGTCAATTTTTCGAGCAAAGTATGAAAAATGCTGCTGCAGGAGGCTGGAGGCCGCTGAGTGGAGGCTACTCAGCTATGGGGAATGGAGGGGCCCGAGGAACTGGGTTCCAGGGGCCGAGCAATTAATAGCATAATAGGCAAGGACCTTACCTTGCTCACAGTTGACCTGAGTTTGATCCCCAGCACCTCAAATGATCCCCTGAGCCTGCCTGGAGTGTGATTCCTGAATACAGAGCCAGGAGTAAGCCCTGAGCACCGCCAGGTATGGTCCAGAAACTTCAAAACAAAATCATGGAACCAGGATCTCTACACTCCTTCCACCTTGACAAAAGTCCTGCCCGTCTTCTGCATGCTTCCATGTGGTTTTGCAGCGTGGAGTCTCCATGGAAGACACAAGTTCCCACGCTGACACAGAAAGGCCACTGCATGCATTCTTCCTCCAGAGTCCCCCGGCCTATTAGTCTCTCACACCCCAGCGTGGTCTACCTGACACGGTCTTCCTGCGTCCTGGACGTAGCTCCACAAAGGGGAAGTAGCTCTAAATCACAGCGATGGTGACTTACATACCTGATGCATCCAGAAAATTGACAGCATATATATTTCAAGAAATGTTTCTACCTGACTCGGGGATATAGCAAATGAGTCATGGAAGGCAATTAAAGGGAGAGTTGCCTTTGTACATGGTGACTGCCCTGGGTGAGGTAGGGCTGCCACCAGCCCAAGGATGCCCTTGAGTCTAGAGTATGTACAGCTCAGGGCTCCTTGGAGTGGTGCCCGTGTGGTGACATGGTTGTTCCACTGAGGGATCTTCGGGACTCTGAGCAGGAAGGAAAGATCCCCGGGAGGCCAGGTGCATCACCACACTAGTGGGAGGGACAGTGCACATTTTACCATGTAAGATTCAAGTGTCCACACCACACGGGAATGCCTACCTTACGAGAAGGAAGCAGGAGACCAAAGAACTTTTCCGTGTTTAATCATGCTCGTGAAAAACAAAAAGTGGGAATTATTTTCTTATTCCAGGATGGGCTGGCGGAAGAGGGAGGCCCCGCTGGCAGGCAGGTGGAGGCACTCAGTGGATGACCTGTTCACCTCTGCCGGGGCCAGTGGGTCTCGGGGGGCAGAGGGGAGAGGTGCAGGGCCTGCTCTGCTCCCCCTAAAGGCATATTCCTTCTCACCATGTGCAAGGAGCTTAGAGTAACGAGGACCTGATGGAGGAAGACTTTGGTCTCTAAGTGATCCCACATTTACAGCCTGTAGTTGATTTTAGCCAGATGAGAGGGGGCCAGTCACCACTTTGCTCTAGGAAGCCATGAACCCAGCCTGGTCTGATGGGATGGTCCAGTCACCCCGAAGACCCAGTTTCCATCCAACACAGGAGTCTGACCTGGGCCAGGCCAGGGCTAAGGGGGTGCACAGGGATGTAGGTCTTGGGGCTGGATCTGCAGCCTCTGGGCTCTCTCATTCTGCTGGATTTGAGCCAGCAAGGGCTGGAGGGTCCAGGACGCAAGTCCTTGACTCCTGATTAGGGGGCCTGGGAACAGGTTGAGAGAGCCCATCCTCACTGGGGCCCCGGAGGAAGGTTACTTAAGCTCCCTGCTGACCACCTCCAATGCCCTGTGGCTGATGCAGCCTTCAGCGAACTCTCGAGCCCGCCGTAATTGCTCATGTTCCTCAGCATCCACTGATCCTCGGTACATGGCTCGGTCACCCTGCCCCTCCTTCTGCCAAGACTCCGCATCCCCAGGCTCAGTCCAGGTGCCAGGCAGGACTTCACAAGGATTAAATATGACGAAAGGCGGCAATTTGTACCCACAGAAAGCACAAGAAGACCTATGTTGTAATCCAGCTGGGGAAAAAAAAGGCCATTTTAGGCCTGAGGTGAAACTTTACTGCCCACAAAGTTATCAGCTTCATGCATGTGACTGGACTTTCATAGCGAGAAGAAAAACACCTAATCCCATGCAAAGTAGGTGACAGCCTAGAAAACAATATTTGGAACGCACATGCATCTCCTGATGACTTGCTAAAGCTGCTGTGGCATTTGGGGGCCCTAAAAAGAGGGGGTCCCTTTCCCACCAGTGTTGCAAACCAACTTGCGCAGGAGCCAGAAGGAAATCAGTGAGGATCTGAGTATCCGCTTGGCTGGTGACGGGCAGCAGGGAGTGTCAGGGCTGTGCACAGCGGGCCTGGGCCTTGGCTGGGAATGGAGCGACCTTTCAGCACCCTAGGCTGCTCTGGTGAGCCACACCCAGGACCACAGGCCCTACCTAGGCAAGGGCTGCCAGGCCCTGGGTGCTCGTCAGGCCAGCAGAACACAGAGGGCAAGGAGAAAGCAGACGGGCATAACCACTCCTCCTCCAGAACCAACTTTTATTCACTCCTCTTCCAGAGGCAAGAATGCAGAGAGATGATAGTACACGGGCAAGGCCCTTGCCTGGCATGCAGCCAACATCGATCACCAGCACCACATATGGTCCCCCCTAAGCATCACCAGGAATTATCGCTGAGCACAGAGCTGGCTGTTGTACGTCTGGAGCAGAGCTGGGTGTGACCCCCCCAAACTCAAAAGAGAACAGAAAAAACAAAAGTACTTGTCATCTTGTGTCAGTACATAGTTGGAGTTTAGCTCTCATCCTTTGCTGGGGAAGGCCCAACTCTGACGGAGGACAACTTAGCAACAGGAATCAAAATACCACGAGCAATCATCACCTTTAGCCCAGCAAATTATGTCCTGGAATTTAGCCTACAGTTGATATACATGCATGCCATTCATGGAGCAATTGATTTTGCAATTGCAGGAAATTTCAATCATACACTCCTAAGAGGACTAATAAGATAAGATACATCATGTGCTGAAAGTAGATAAAGGATCAAACATGATGGTCTCTCAGTATCTGTATTGCAAACCATAATGACCAAAAGTAGAGAAAGAGGGAAAGTTGTCTGCCATAGAGGTAGGGTGAGGAGAGGCAAGGGTAGGGCTGGGGGGTGGGGGCGGGGGAGTGGGGAGGGATACTGGGGACATTGGTTGTGTAAAATGGACACTGGTGGAGGGATGGGTGTTCGGTCATTGTATGACTGAAACGCAAACATGAAAGTTTTGTAATTATATCTCACAGTGATTCAATAAAAAAAGGTAAGGTACATCAATGCTGTGCAATATAATTAAAAATATACATATATATTCAGATTCTTCTGTATCTCCTGAAGTGACATGCCTCTGCTTTGTTTCATTTGTTTTATAAGGGTGACAGCCAGTCCTGCTGGGGCTCTAACCCACATTTGCAAGGCCAGTGCTCTGCCACTTGAATTGCTTCCTGCAAGGGAATCTCTGTTCCCTGCAAGCCCTGTGGTATGAAACGAGGTTTGAGAACTCTTGTGTGGACCATGCCCACTTCGGTAGAGGAAGGGAACAGGTATGCTTGTGCCGGGAGGGCCACAGACTCGTCCTGGAGGTTGACCTCTGAAACTGGTTAGCATTAGAGAAACATAAAACCTGCAAACTAAGGGCAGAATGAGTAGGGGCCCACTTTTTGCTACACACATTATATGCCCCAGGGATTTTATATCATGTGCAGGAATTTCCAAGAAAATTGAAAGTCAGCAGGGTCTATGTGCTACTGGATGGCTGTGTGGGACAGAACCCTGGATAGTGTTGTCTCCTAATGCAGGTCCCATCAACTCCTCTCCCTCTGCCTCTTTTTCTGTTTCCGCTGTTGGCCTAACCTGAGCTTGAATGAATTAAGAGCACCTTGCATTGAATGAAAGCCTTTCTTTCTTCCTTTCTTCCTTCCTTCCTTTCTTTCTTTCTTTCTTTCTTTCTTTCTTTCTTTCTTTCTTTCTTTCTTTCTTCCTTCCTTCCTTCCTTTCTTCCCTCCTTTCTTTCTTTTTTCTTTCTTTCTTTCTTTCTTTCTTTCTTTCTTTCTTTCTTTCTTTCTTTCTTTCTTTCTTTCTTTCTTTCTTTCTTTCTTTCTTTCTTTTTGTTTTTGATTTTCCATTTGGAGGTCACACCCAGCAGTGCTCAGAGCTTACTCCTCACTCTGTGTTCAAGGATCATGCCTGCCAGGGCTAGGGGAACCATATGTAACATTGGGAATTGAATCTTGGTTGGCCACATGCAAGGCAAGCATTCTCCCTGTTGTAATATCTCTCAACCCCGTGAAGACTTTACTTGTTCATCAAGAAGTTCTAATTTGTCTTCCAGGAATTACAGCAGCAAGGGTTCGAGAACTTATCACAGGAAAACTAGTCTCCCCTCCCAACACACACACACACACACACACACACACACATACAGGACCTCACAAGGGTTAAACATGACAAATGGCAACAGATTGTCCCCACAGAAAGCACACAAAGACCTACTTGGTTTTTTTGTTTCTGTATTTTTTTTTTGCTTTTTGGGTCACACCTGGAGATTCACAAGGGTTACTCCTGGCTCATGCACTCAGGAATTACTCCTGGCGGTGCTGAAGAGACCATATGGGATGCTGGGGATCAAACCCAGGTCGGCCACGTGCAAGGTAAACGCCCAAGCCGCTGTGCTATCACTCCAGCCCCCACAAAGACCTATTTTGCAATTGAGCCAGGAAAAAAATCAGATCTGACATGAAACTTCACTGCCCACAAAGCTGCAGCTTCAAGCACATGACTGGACTTCCATAGAGTGAAGAAAAATCACCTAACCACACGCGGAAAAAGTGACGTCCTAGAATTTGTACTGTTGACTCCTCTGGTTCTCAGGCCTCATGATTTGGCCTGGAATGACTCTTTTATCTCTCCTGGGGTCTACCTGGCCAATTGCAGATCCTGGGGCTTCTTAGCTTCCATAATTATACAACTTGCAGTAGAGATACTCTTCTGTTTATGCAAATACACCCTATGAATTCTTTCTCTGGGGAACCCGCACACTGCAGGAGATGTGTATGTACAGGTGTGGACTCACACGTGTGAGTTTCTGCCGATGGACATCACTGCTCCACACTGAGCCCCTGCCTGCCATCATTTCCATGGTGGGCCTAGGTAGACACTGTGGCAAGGAGAGTGAGCTCCATCTTCCACATCAGATGCAACGTTCCCTTGAACACCAGCCTGGTGTTCAATGCACACCACTGTAGATCCTCTAGGCTCTCGAGTCCTCAAGACTAGTTAGAATAAAAATTAAAGATTAGACACCAAATAGATAGTATGGGGACTAAGGTGCTCACCTTGCATGCAGCCAATCCCGGTTCTACCACAGCATCACATATTGTCCCCTGAGCACCTTCGGGCATGAAACCCGAGCCAGGAAGAAGCTCTACAGAGGTTAAGGCACTTACATGACATGTGGTAGATCCTGGTTCCAACTCCAGCACCAGGTGTTACCCCCAAATCATCACTAGGTACAGCCCTAGAGGCCCATGATAACTGCCACCATGCCGGGATAACCCCTGGAGTGTCAGAGCAGCAATTCTTCCTCATGCCTGTGCACTGAGCCACCCATCCACTTGTCTGGGACTCACAAGAAGGCTTCCTGGGCCACTAAAGCACCACTTGAAAGATCCTCCCTCTAAATTCAAAGTTCTGATAAATATAACAAAAACAGCATAATAACTAATAACCAAGAAACTCCCCTGAAATAGAGAAAAAGGGAGAGACGGAAAGAAACCCATACAACAATACTATGAGTCAGGGGGCTACATGTTCCTGTCATTTATTTTCCACATGAGGAAACTGAGGCACAGAGAAGTTCAATACCTCGTCTAAGGCACACAGCCAGAATTTGAGTTGAAATGGCCCAACGTCAGAGTCCCAAAACTGTGGTTTCTTGAGGCCATTGTGATAGTACAGCAGGCAGGCATGCATCCAACCTGGATTCAGTTCCCAGATTACCCCAAGAGGAGTAACCCCTGAGCATAAAGCCAGGAATAAGTCCTGAGCACTGCTGGGTATAGCCCCCAAACAAAAACAAAACAAATCAAAGTGGTTCTCGTGAGCGCAAAAGCTGTAAGGGACCTGAGACACGTTGCTGACCGTGTCCCCGAGAAGTGACCTGGAATCCTAATCACTTCAGGGAATTCTGACCCCTGAGAGAACAAATCCCCGCAGAGAAATGCCCTCTTATCTCAACAGGGCTTGCTTGGTGGATCAGCTGGCCGGCTGGCCCTGCTCTCTCGTTCCCTCCATGCCGATGGACACAGTGGCCCGCCAGAGCCAATGTGTTTCTGATTTGAGAGCCGTGGTTTGGCTGTGGCAGACCACACACATTGTGGAAAGAGTTCTCCACACAGCTGTGCGACCTTGCACGAGTCGCCAAGTTATGAGGGTCTTCACCTGTCAGTGGCTCAGACTGGAGGAGGCATTTTCTACAACTCTTCGGACCCACAAGTCAAAGTTAAAAATAGGCTCTGGGGGCTTATCTTAATCAGCTCAGGCTGCTCGAAGAAGTACCATGAACCGGGGGGCAGAAGGAACCAGCCATTGCTTCTCGAGTGCTCGGAAGTTCACCAGCAAGATATGGGCAGAATCGGAGCCCGAGAAGGGTCCTTGTCTGAGAGTGCGAATAACCGCCTTCTTGGGGTGACCCTGTATGGCAGGAACAGAGGTCCTGGGCTCATCCTCTCCAAATGAGGGTATTAATCCACTTTGGGGGCTCCATGCACACAGCCTTCCCTACACCTAATTACCCTATAAATACCAGCCGTTGCAGAAGCAGGCTTCAATATGTGCAGGAGATGCGGGGTGCAGACATGTTTAGTCCACAGCGTGGCGGAGAGCTGAGGACTTCTGCTGAGAAGCAATCCCGAAAGAGTGTTCGGCAAGCGTTATCACAGCCTCCTGACAGGCCCCACCACCTGCTTGCTAGCTAGGAAACGGGTGCACTGTAGTTCTGGGGAACCTCAGTCCTCTCTTCCAAGGCCTCATTCCCAGACCATTGCGTATCCTGAGCCTTCACACCCATCCTTCGGGGAGTGAGGACTTTGAGCACAAGCCAGAGGGTAACAAGAAACCCCTTTGCTCTGTGGTTCCCAGATTCACCCCCTGAGGACTTGCCAATTCCAGCTTGTTATTGCACGCGTTTGCTAAAAGCCAAACAAAGAACTTGCGCCTGAGAAACAACTGACGCTTATATGGTACTTGGAGTTCCAGGGCGGGAAACTAGAGGTTAATCTTCTCCTCTTGCACAAGGGAGAGAGCGGAGGAACCAGAGAAGTAGTTTTCCAAAGCACACAGCTGTCCCTGGATGTCTTCCCAGCTCGGATGCAGATGGAAGGGTGGGTCACGCCCCCCCCCAGGGCTAGGCAGCCACCACCTTCCCAGGCAAGGGTCCCAGTCAAGGGATCCCACAGGTCAGGACCATCACCACCCTGAGCCCTGGCAGGGAGGTTGGGAAGGATGCTGCCACCGCCTGCAACGCTTGCCTGTGAGTTCCCAAGGGAAAGCTCAGGCATGAGGGACTTCAGCATTTTGTGGTCGAGAGCCGTTCCCCTGTTGACCCACAGCGATGGACAAACAAAGGACTTAGGAATAGAGAAACAGGGCCCCCAGGCTGGCTGGTGGACAGTTTATTTCTCTCTCTCTCCTCCCAACTCCCAACATAGTTCGATCTGTTCCCTTACACACAACCATAGTCGTAGTTTAGGTCACAATCCCAGTCATCACACAGAGTTCCCTCATCCTCGTCCTCATAGCCCTTATCTTCATCATAGTCCTCATCTAGTCCTGATCTTCCTAGTTCCCTAGCGGAGCAAGGACAACCCAATGTTTTCCAACATCTGCCCACTAGCAGCTGGTCATCGTCCTTTAAACGTCCAAGAGGCAAAGTCTATATGATTCTCAAAATGGCACAAAGTGCCAAAGCGATGTTGAAGCTGTCAGTGTTCCAAGTTACCTACCACGGCTCAACCAGCTACTGCAACCTGGCAACAGCTTGTAGACGCTGGCTGGACTCTGCGACATGGTGCTCATCCAGGTCTCTTGTGGTGGTGAGGTAGTGGCTAGGGCAATGCTCTGAAGGCTTCCTTCCTCACCTGTCTCCATCAAAGAAATGAAAACCTTAGATGACACATCTGTGACACCCTCCACTCCTGGCCGGGGCCCCATTACTTTACTCCTTGATAAGGACTTGCTTGGAAGACAGGTTTAGTTCAGTTGGCTTCACTCCCGATTAACTCATTCTCACATAGGAGATGGAAGACGTGTGCATGCACACACACACACAGACACACAGACACACAAACACACACACATCAAGAAAAAGTAAAAGACCGTGGATGGTAACCTAAGGCAGGCAGTGTGATGCTTTCACAGTGAGATGATTTCCGCCCCAGGGGTTATGATGCATCACCAAGAGAATCCACTGGGGCAGGGTTGAAACTTGAGGGTGCTCTCTCCAAATCTGGCGCTACTTCCCTCCATTGCTGTCAGACAGAGTAGTCATTCTGTCTGTGCTTACTGTGTCCTGTTGTGCTGTCAAACTGGAGTGAAGAGAGCAGGTGATGGAAGCAGGGTAAGCCCGGTGAGATGAGTGGAGGAAGGTTTCTGATGAACCAATTCTCTCCTCTTCCTCCTTTCTCCTTTAACTCATTGATGCTTCTCAGGGAGGCCTTCTGCTGACACCTTCCTTCCAGGCTAGTGGAGTAGCCCAGAGCTGGTGTTCAGGTACAGGGATTAGAGCTGGCACAGAGTGTCTGTCTGAGACATCTGAGATGAGAAGGGCCTCAGGCAGTCACCTCTGTCCATCCTTGCTTGACAATCCTAGTTCCTAGGGTGAATCCAGAGTCAGTGGGCCATCCTGTGACTCCAAAGCAAATCTGAGGTCAGAGATATGGTAGAACTAGAACGAAGCAGGACAGGAGCAGGTGAGCAGGGCAGGAAAGCTGGATCTGCCAGTCGGGAGAACTTAGCCAGATGGGGTTTGGTGAGCCAGACCAGGTACCAAACAGCATAAGACTCCTTGAATCAGAGGAGTACTCCACAGCTTGGAATCTGACCTCACATGCTAGGTGAAGAAGCAGCTCTGATAGAGAAGGGATCACCAAGCAAAGGGTGCTAGGCGGGCCCACTAGGGATGGGAGATACAGGCTGAAAATGGACTACAGACCAAACAAGATGCCTACTTAATAGCTCTGTAGCAAACCACAACACCCAAAAAGAGAGAGTGAGAAAATGGGAATGCTCTGCCACAGAGGCAGGGTGGGGTGAAGGGGACAGGGTGGGGGTGGTGGGAGGGATGCTGGGACCATTGGTGATGGAAAATGGGCACTGGTGGAGGGATGGGTACTCGATCATTGTGTGACTGAAACATAAGCATGAAAACCTGTAAGTCTGTAACTTCGTCTCACAGTGATTCACTAATAAAATAAAAAGAAAAACTTCTTGAATCATAGCAGTGAGAGTAGAGTCAAGTGAGGGACTGATGCTCTGCTAAGCATCTCCTGTGTCTGCTTCCTTTCATCCTCTCAGTCCCCTGAACAGTGCCATTTCCCCACTTTGCACGTGAGGAAACAGAGACACAGAAGAAGGGAAGGGACCCGTTTCCCACGAGTGGTGAGACCCAGTAGTCTAACCCCATCTGAACGGCTACCTTCCCATCCACTTTGACCTCACTGGTGAAGGCCCACAATGAGTCTATAACAGTGTGTGTGTGTCTGTGTGTGTGTGTGTTTTATCCCAATGAGAAAACAAAGGACACATCACGTGCCCGAGTTCCAATAGGACCGCTGGTGTTCCCCCCATCCCCGCTCTTCTTCACTGCTGGGAAAGTTTTTGTCTGGGGGATGTCTTCCCCTGCAGCCTGGAATGGTGAGGTACAAAGTTGGGGAGGGAAGGAATGTAAAACAGAGCTTCACAGCCCCAGCAGGGGGGAGAGCACAGATCTTTAAAGGAGGTGAAGGGAGGGTGGGAGCAGTGCTCACCAGATGCCATCTTCCCTTTTTCACTTTGGAAAAAAAAAAAAGAAAAAGAAAAACCACCTTGGCTTTTTTTTTAATTACCTTTCCTAAACAGAGAAAGGGACAAGTCTGCCCTCTGTTCCCAAGAGCCTGACACCTGCTTTCCTCACTGTTTGCTTCCAGTCCGCTCCCTGGCCGGGTATATGTCTCCTCTGCCTGGGATGTTTTAAGGGGCCTTCCTGGCTGAGTCCAAAGAAAACATTCATTTTGATTACAGCAAAGAGGCGCATCTGCTAGCCTGGATTTGTGGGAGAGCCCATAATCCCTGCATTTTACCTCCTATTAGCCTTCTTCTCCAGGAAAGAAATGTCCTGCTCTTTAAAGTCAAGGCCATAAAATTGTGACAGCTTGCTTGCAAACAGAGCAGATTCTGGAACATGAAACAGCCCTTCAGATAAAATATACAACTCAGGTGTGGGAGTGAGAGGGCCGGGCTCTTAAACCGATTCAGTTGTGAGCTAGATTTTGTTTGATGGATCGATCTGGGCAGTTCCCTACTGTAGAAGATCACCAGTCCCAACATTTCGGACATATTTCCCATTAGCCCTTTTTTTGAAATTTTATGCTTCCCCTCATAAAAACCTTCAGCAGATTAATGTGCTTGGGATGTTTATTTATAAGTACAGCTGGTCTCCCTTCGAGATGCTTTTATTGTTGGGTTGCCTGTGAGTGCCCTTTGTGCAGTAACCGAAGGGTGGGCCTACAACCCCACAGCCAGTATGAACTGAGCCATGAGGAGACATATGGTGGAGGGACAACTGGGGGTGAAGAAGGACCTCAAGCACCCTTTGAGGTCTGCCATGCAGTCAGTCATTTGCCAGCATTCTTCTGCCCAACTCCCATCAAATGCATTGGGAATAGACTATGTGCAAATTGTAGATACAGAAGGAAACTAAGCCAGCCAGCCCCAGAGCAGCCTGAACACTTTCCTTCAACACATCAAAGATGTCCTGACTTTGTCCAGGTGGGAGCTATTCTCCCCTGTGCTAAGAAATAGGACGGAGAGACGACCGAAGTTGCCCAGAATGCAACTAATTTTGCACAAACAATCGCTCTTTTACAGATGCACAAAAATCCACTCTGGTAAATTCCTAAATTTACATCACTTTTGCCTCTGTCCTTCTGCGTCATCAGTTACGCAAGATGAGCAAGTTCATTGATTTCAAAAACCAGCTCTTGACCAAGTTTGAGTGCATGTGATCATAGGGCTCCCAGGTTGCGTGTTTCGTCGTCATTTGACTTTTGGGGTCTGGCGCATTATAAAAACTCTTTCATATTATCACTTGTAAGTCTGCTCTTACTACTTGACAGAAGGCAACTCTGCTCTTTGATTACAGAAAAATCTGCTGTTAAGTAGCCTCAGTTGTATCACTCTTATCTTACAAGGCCTATCCCTTTACTCTGGGGTAATTTTCATCTCCTTCCCTTTGAGAAATTTGAAGGCAATGACTTGCCCTCCCCAAATTATCCTTTTCCTAGTAAATACATATCCTGATTCCCTCCCATGCTCTGAGTGAGAATCCAAATGTTGGCCAAGAGAATCCTTTGGATATATCCTTAGACATCTGAATTCTTCTGTCAGTGAGAACACTCTTCACTCATGCTAGCCATAGACAGTTATACACATATATGTGTGTACATATAAGTTATTATATGTATATATAAGTTATATGCTAGCCATAGACATAATTACACATAATTACCTACTATTGAACATGCCAACAATAACTCTTGTCAAAGTAAGTCTGTCTCTGAGCTCCTGCTTCTGAACTCTATAGAGAAATATTTTATTTAAGTTGCATGTCTTTCAATGACAGCCTAGACATGATCAGAAGCAGCACATATTGGCACCAACGAAAGGCAAGAACAACTTTACCTCAAATGGTAGGAGACATATTTGTTTTTCCCTTGCTCTCAAGAATATTTGATGATGTCCAATAGCTCAAGAAAGTAAAATCCAATTTTCAAATTTTAAAAAATGTTCATGTGGTCTTTGAAGAGACAAACGAGGTATTACAGAGCAAGGAGGTAAAAGGTTCATGGGGAGTATGTAATTGTGCTCCGTGCTCTGTAATCGGTGCTCAAGGACACTCGAGCATTGAGAAACACTTGCAAACCCCCAAATCCCAGAATACAGAGGGAAGCAAGGGTAAAAGCAACTAAGGACATGGTCTCAGGTCATCTAAGGAAAAGGATAAAAAAGTTGTCATAAATAATCTCTTTTAAAGTACTAATGCTTTTAACAAAGATGTAACCCTGGATCCTAAAACTTTCCATTACACCCCAAGCAAGAGAAAAGGCCTGAGAGGCTGGGAAGAGCAGAGACCCATTCACTAAGCCTGGATTATGCTATGCTTCTGGTATGCCATGGCCAGTAATTTTCACATGACTAGTAAGGTTTTCTGATAGAACTCTGGGCTCACATTCATATGCCCCACATACTTGATTAAGGTTGTAGCTCCAAGTCCTTGGTTTTCCCAAAAATTGACAATTTCTGAAAGAAAATCATCTATAGAAGTGGTCTGGAATAAAAGCTGGCCTTTTAGCTCCACAACTGAACCTCAACAAGCCACCAAATCATCCAAGGTAGATAAATCTCTTGAATGAAGACTCCACAGCCTTCTAGGAACTGGGGTGGGCAGATTAGAGTCTTTTCTGTATAGGCCCAACAGTCACCACAACAAGCCTCCTCTGACTTTTAACAGCCCAGATCCACATCTCATGGAGTCCAGCACCTCCTCCAAACCTCATAGCACTGACATCCCCGTAGGAGCATAGCACCTTTGATGGGAAAGCTGCACAGAAGCCAACCAAGCTCAATGAGCAAACAACAACAACACAGAGGGCTTAACCAACACCAGCCATCTCAGGAAGTCCTCAGACAAAGACATTACTGATGCCATTGTGAAATATAACAACGATCACAAATTGACTTTAAGAGATCTAATTTTTGATAATTCCCCTAGATGTTTTATTATAACAAGAAATATGAAGTAAACAATTGTGTGCCTGCTAAAGGAGCAGGCTTGGGCGGTGGGAAGGAAACCAGGGATGTTGATGAAGGGAAGGTGTGAGATCAGTGTTGAAACATTAAGTGCCTAAAACAATTGCATTATGAACAACTTTGTAAACTCTGGTGTTTAATAAAGTTTTTTTTAAAGAAAAGTTGATATATTTCCCATGTTGGCTATAATGAGTGAGGTATCCCAAGGTCAGGGATACTCTGGATGATCAGAGAAAAGCTAAGACGGGAGATAGACAGGGAAGACGTTTTAAGGAGAAAGCAAAGAGGGAGACATGCATGAGGAGGTAAATGTGGAGACTCTGCCTGTCAGTCAGCAGTATAACTGCAGAAGGAGAAATGACCAAGTTCATTGTGCCAAATTATCAGACTCATAAAAATGACTGGGGTATGGGCAAACATCTATAGGATAATTTCCATGGTACAGAACTCTGGTGCCTAAGAAACATTTGTGTACTCATCCATTGGTTGAACTCTGCTTTCATCTCTCCTTCTATGTACCAGTGATCACACCTAGTCTTCCTAACCCCATTACAAAGCACCACCCTCAGAACGCTTGGCTCTGCTGTTAGGAGATAAACACACAGAGATTCCTTTTGATGATACAACTCAAACAGTGAGTTATTCTAAGAAGCAAAAATCTGCAATCCCGTCTCCTAGAATCCAAAAGGTGTGTTCTGGTACTTTGGGGTCCTGAGTAAGGTAGTACTCCAGAGTCAGATGGTGCACCCAACTTCCTGGAAAAGGGATAATCAGAGGAGGATCACCAGGGGTATAATTAGCCACTGGCTTTACAGGGAGGAGGGGGGAGATTGGAAGCTTTCTTCCAGAAATGCTTCTGATTGGAGTCACAGACTGAGTTCCTGGGGACACGATTTGCTTTCCTGCTTGTTGATCTTTAGACCAGAAGTTCTCAACTTTTAACACTTGCAGCCTGGTCCTAGTCCATGAGCAAGTGGGAAAATCACTGTCAAGACGACCTGAATGAAGGGGGCTTTCATCGGTCACCCAGCAGGTTTACACTTTGTTGCTCCAAGAGTGTCTTCTTTGGGCTCTGAATCCTGCCAAGCAGAGATAGGCCAGAGAAAGTACCTTTATCCTGGGAATTCTTCAGACAACTGCCAAGCTCCCTTTGGGGGATGATTCTCGCACACTCAGGAAAGGGAAACCCAAGTTGTCAGAAGACAAAATCACTCTCCTGAGTAGCATCCCCACAGTCTGTGTTCTCCTAACAGTGTGGGAATTACCTGGGCGGGCTAAGGGCTCTTGCTGGGTTTTAGGTAGAGCAACACCACCTTTCACCTGGGACCACCAGATCTCCCTGGAGCCTACAACATTCACAGAAGTGGAAACAGTCACCTCCCTTGCAGGTTCTGGGCAGCCAAAGGTGAAAGGAACCCCATGAATTCTCTAGTTCATGTTTCACTTTAGATTAGAAGGAAAACCGCAGAAAAATAAACCGTGTCAGTCAGCCCTGCTGTGTAAACACGTGGCTGACGATAACTCACGAGACAGCTTGCATTTCTTTACAGAGTGGCCGGCGACAAAGAGCCCAAAACAAACCTCCTCTTTTACGGTTATTTGGAAAAGGAACAAGGAAAGCATTTGTTTTACCTCTGGGAGCTGCTGCAACCAGTCCCTTGCACCCCCAACCACCTTCCTGAGGTTCGAGCTTGTGTCTCTTCTGTGGCCTACAGCTTCCTGGTCTCCCTACAGCCCACAGAGGGCTGAAGCTTGGTGGCCATGCGGGCCCATTCTGGGAGCTCATCCTTGAGGCCTTGCTAGCCTGTGAGGTACCTCTGTGCAAATTAGAAAAAGGCAGCCTCTATCTTTCAGATGCAACTCTGGCTTGGCAGGCAGACAGAGCCTTTGCAAATTAGAAAAAGGTGCCGTTGCCTTCAGATCAGTGATCTGCAAACTTTTTCTATCAAGGGCCAGAGCACGAATATTTCAGGACAGAAGGTGTCTATCACAACTCCTCAAGTCTGCCACTGCGACCTGAAGGAGTAGCTTTGTCCCACACCGTAATATTTTTTATTTATGAAAACAGGCAGCGGGTCTGAGTTAACATATGGACTATTTGTCAATCCTCACTCCAGTTGAGGATTAGCCTGACAGACACTGGCTAAAATTCTATCTACTGTTCATCCCTCAGACTTTTGTGCAAACCCTAAACCTGGGTGGCCAGGGACAAAGTTCTTTATCTGGCTGGACTGACCATCCCAGTGAGTATTGACATCCTTCACCCACCCCAACGCTCTCTGGTTTCTTCAACTCGCCTCCAGATCTGGACATTCTGCCAATCAGAATGCCAGCTTTACAGGCCCACCACCCCTTCCTCATTCCACAGAATAGCCGCGAGCCAATGCACTGCGCCGAGCACGGCTTTTAAGAGCAGATTTCTCCTATTACTCCAAGAGATAAAGATGGGGTCTGCAATGACAGGAAGTTCGGCAGAACCAAATCACAGGGATTCTTGGGGAGCAAAGCTGCCTATCTCCTGAGTACTCCTCTCTGGGAACACGCCAGTTAACCAGTGAGTAATTGGTTGGAGTGGAAGATTAGGACAGTTGGCAGAAACAAGTTTTTTCTGGATGTTTTCCAGGATTTTTTTTCCCAATCCGGTCTTCCAATTATAATTAAAATATGGTTGAAGTCCTCACACAAACCATAGATAGTCCACAGCCTTGCAGGATAAGCAAAGTGGACTGAAAATCCATTTTTCACAGCACCAAAGGGTCAGGACATTGGTCTGACTTGAAGGAAAATATTCCATGATATTACTCACCCTTCATGTGACCTTCATAAATATCAAAACCTTACCATCCCGCATCCTGACATTTAATTCTTTCCTGTTGTCTAATGAGGCCCCATCTGGTTATAAGGTCACTTGTCAATTACAACTCTGGGAGAGACAGATCATTTTAATGAAGCCCCTAATTCAGCACAAGCAATGAAATTGTGGACAAGATTACATGATGGTCTGGGGACAATGGAAGTCTCAGACTTAGCCGGGCCATGGCGGGATCACACTGAAAGAATGAAGAACAACTGAGGAGGCTGGCACGCCAGCTCAAGCTGCACGTCTGGACGATGTCATTCTAAATCCAATTATCAAGAAGAAAGTGTGGATTTGTGTTAATATATTTTACAAGGTCCCATAATTTATCATTCTTTGTTTCCTTTATGAATAACAGATTTTCCTCTCGGTTAAAAAGCACACCAGGGGTGGGTTGGATGAGAGAGAACCAAGAACCTTTTGCTCTTTCTTCTATGCCATGGAAGGTCACATGGATTCTCCCCCTGAGATGGTTTAGCAAAGTTCCCACAGGAATTCCATGGCAGAGACACACATTGCAGGCACGCTCACACACATCACACGGGTAACAGGAAGTGACGCCACCAGCTCTAGAGAGCAGGAATGGCAGGTGGTAATTTCAAGCCCATACAACAGAAGGGCACAGCCTTTTTCAAGCTGCACAAGGAAACGTCCAGGTGGTACTCCTGCTGAGGTAGACGGGAGCCATGACATAGTGGTGCATAGTGGTACAGGTTGGAGGTCAAAGATAAGGGGCTTTGACGTGAGTAGGGAAGGCAAAGCCCTTCCAGAAGGCTCCTAAGTAGCATCTTCAGACTCGTATTTGTCCACAGACCTTTGGCAGCAATATGTGCTGCCATGCCATTCCTCCTGCCCCCCCCAAACACACACCCCTTCAGGTGTGGCCAGGAAACAGCACCCCACGCGGTAGCTGATGCAGCTCCATAACACCTGCAGAAGTGTGTAGGGTAGGAGTCTGTAATAGGTCAGCAGCCTTTTTCTTGGACAGGGAATATAAGAGCAAAAGAGTGGGAGCTCCAAAGACGCAAAAGGGTTCAGAAGAAAAGGAAGGGGTGGAAGGAAAGAGAGAGAGAAAGCAGAAAGAGATCAAGAGCAGCCCACATTGTTCTAATAATATAACCTTATTAGCCCTTCCACACCCCGTGGGTCCAGGATGATCCTTGACAGCTTTGACATAAAGAATGACATATGCAGTTCTAAGCCAATTCTGCTTCCTGTCTTTGGCACATCCTATCTTGGAGTGGTCGCCACCCTTCTGTGAGAAAAGTTAAACCAAACAGCATGTTCTGGTGGGACTTGACAGCCTCGCTGCAAGTGCCCACTGATAGCGGGCATTCACTTCCACCCACAGAAATGAACCACATTCGACATCCTGCAGATAATATCGACACCAATCACCACTGACTACAATCACATGAGAGATCCCCGGGGAAATCACCCCCACTGCATCGGTTCCAACCCACAGAACTCTGAAATGCAATGACTTGCTTCGCTATGTTTAGTTTTATAGAGGCTACCCCCAGCCATGCTTAGGGGGTCTGGGAACCCTTCTGGACATGCCCTGGGATGGGGACCTGAAGGTTTGGTGCTCAGATCCAGAGCTGTCTGGGTCTGAGGTCAAGCCCTGTGGTGCTTGGGCTTTACAAGTCTATGTCTGAGAGTGCTGAAGGGTCATGTCATGACCTCGGATGTGCTAGGCAAGTTACCCACCACTGGAGCCAGCTCTCCAGCCCTTCACATCTTCACGTAAGCCACTGAGCTTTGGCATGCTTTGTACTATCAATAGGTGATCGCAAAACGTGGTATAGGAAGAGCACTAAGCAGTCAGAATGGGTGCTGAGTTGCAAGGGAGCTGGAGTAGAGTTCTTATCCTGATTTTCTAAATTGTGAGAAGGCCCAGAAATTACTTGTGAAAGGTAAAGGGGCAAAGAAGCGATCAAGGCAGCAAGGTTTTCTGTGACCAGGGCAATGGCTATGGGCCCCTGGACAGCTTTATCGCCAGCGCACTTGCTCTAAATTCACACCTGCATCCTTGCTGGGCTGGGTCAGGTGTGGGAGGGCGATTTTACCCAAGCAGGCCACATGAACAGACCACACTCCTGGGTTCCAGAGTCCCTTGAAAACCTTTTCTATCATGTCAACGTTGGATCTTTACAATGGTCCTGAGAGGCAGATGGTCCCCACTTGGCACGTGAGAAAGCATGGTGCCCAAAGACATTAAGAAAGAATAAAAAGGGGTGTGGAGTGGACAGCAGAGAGGATGGAGCAGACATTAAGATACTACAAAACAACAAATTTGGAAAAGAATAAAAGAAAGAAAAGAGTCTGGGGGCAGGAAAGGGAGGAGGACTGGATGGGACACAGGTAGTCTGATTCCAGTTCTGAAATTACTTCTGTCTGGAACTATGATTGATCTAAGCAACTCGGGCCTGCAGGGAGAAAACTGGAAAGCTGGTCTCAAAGGTTCATGAGCATCACAATGGCTCATGAGCACCTCCAATTGTGTGGCTTTCCTGAGATTAACTTGAAGGGAACAAGACTTGTCATCTCCCCATCTGATTCTTTGCTCGGTGCTCACCTTTTTGTATCCTCTAGGCCTCAGCTTCTGAGTATACCTCAGCATCATTACTCCAAAGCAGTCAAAGCCCTAACTAGCTCTTAGATGAGGAAATGTGTCCAGTTCGTGCCCACAAACAAGGCTCTCTGTAGGGGGCTCTGGCCCTGGGCCTTTCATCCTGAGAACCAGAGACCAAATCCCCATCGTTCTACTTGGCCGGGGGGAGTCTGGAAGGGGTGAGGAGCAAAGGGAACAGGGAGAGAACTCAGCCCAAGTCACACCTGCAGCCACCATCGAGGAAGCTGCTAATCCGGGCAGACAGTGTCTTAATCAGGGCATCCCAGGTGCCTGTCCTGACCTCGTCCGGAGGCGGTATGAGAAGGTGATGAATCTCTCCTGAGAGTGTGTGGTTTCCAGGAAAACATTCCAGAATCTGAAACTGGCTTCAAAGGAATGCATATCTTCTCATTCCTGCCCTGGCTGGGAACCAGCCCAGGGCACCTTATTCTTATTAGGCTGGAGATGTCTTGGACACTAAGCTTAAAAAATGCACCGAGGATTCCGACACAGATGGTGAGCCGTGTGGTGAGGCAGAAAACTCCCTTGTTGGCCGATCAAGACTTTCTCTGAAAGATTGGGGGGGGGGGGGAGGCAAGAAATTTGATTCCACTCCATCTCCCATTTTCCTACTTTGAAATGGAAATGAGTGGGGTGAGTTTGGGAGTTATTCTTATAACCTGCCTATAGGTTATAAGACTGGTGTGCAAAGTGGGAGCTGAAGTTTCCATACCCTGCTAGAAGGCGCCATCGTTCTAATATCAGAATCAAATGTGATTTTTCAGCTCTGTCGTTTTAGCAGTGAAAAAGACAGAACTGAAAACAAGGAGTTGAGAGAAAAGGAGAACTGAGGGGAAAATTAGGTTAGAAATATGGAAGGACCTTCTCTCCCGGAAGAAAGCAACATGATGTTTGCCATAACCATGCTGCCAGACCCCACGTCAGGCTGTTTCACTTGGGGCGCCCTGGGGCGGGGCGGGGGGGGAGACCCTGACCTGCCCAAAGGGACCCAGCCCCACAGCCAAAACCTCCAGAACTCAACTGCTCTCCTGATCATGGCTGCTCTCCACATGCTCAGTCTGAGCCTTACTCATGAGTGATCCTTTCTCTAAACCGCGTGGCTGCATGCGTGGCCACGAAACAGTTCATAGGACATGCTCTACCCACAGTTCAGGAGTATTGCACTACATTTGATAGGATTCAAAGTAGAAGGCAACTGACCTTAGAGGGAAATATTATATTATTTTAGTCCTGCTTTGGGCAGGGATTGGGATTCAGGATGAAAATACCCAAAATATGGTGGTGAGAAAGTGTAATGGTGGTGGAATTGTTGTTTGAGTATTAAATGTAATCAAATATTGTGAACTACTTTATAAAACAAAAAAAATTTTAATATGGAAGGACCTGTATAAAATGAGACCATAGGATTAGAAGGGATAGGAAAATGTCTACAAAGGTCATGAACACCCCAGTTTGCCACACCTTGAGTTTACGTATAGGATGAGCTGGGTGAGGAACGGACAATAGCACCATAGAAGTGATTAGGAAAAGACAACTTATTTTTCACTTTAACCCTCTTCTGAGAGGGTTTGACCCTCTTCTGAGAGTCCCAATGGGTGTGTTGTATGGACCAGTCTTACGAATCAACTTGACCAAGGTATTTGGTAAAACTGGTTTTAGGGAAAATAGAAAAATTCAAGTGTTTTGGTAAAAATTCTGGTCCAGATGTTGCTAAAAAGGTATTTTAGATGAGATTAATATTTAAATCAGTGGCCTCTGAGTAAAGCAGGTTTCTCTTCATAAGGCAGGTTGGTCTTAAGTGTATAGTGGAGAAAAGGAGACTTGAGTTCCTCTCAGGAAAGGGGAAACTGGCCCTCAGGTGGCCTTCACACTCTAGGCCAACGTTCTTTCTTCCTGAGCTTACCAGCTTGTTGATAATCCCTGCACATTTTGGACTTGCCAGCCTCCGTAGTCACATGCACTAATTCCTTAAAATATGTCTATCTGTGGATAGAAATGTAGCTCGTAGCTCACTCTCTCTCTATATATATAAACATAAATGATGGCAGGTTTGTGATGAAATGGTCAGTGAGCAGATGACATCTCTGTAGCAGATGCATTTATTAGCAGCTTTGTCTCAGCTCACCCATCAAAAGCATCCATTCTACCACTTTCTATTTTCAGCCCTCCTCTCCTCTGACTCTACATATGTCCCCCATTGGTCTAATCTTCTTCCATCTTTTAAACCTTGTCTGATCCTTAGATTGTTACCAAATTCCTGTTACCGACTTATTACTCTGTTGATTTGAGGAACCGTTTGCCCAGCTGCTGTGGACAAGCCATCTAGAGTATCCGTGGCACCTCATACCCTGCATTGATAAATTTTATTGTTATTAACTTCATTATTTATAAAAGTAACTTTATTTTTCATCCCTACTACCAAAAAAGCAATCCTGATGCTTCTCTTGGTAGCACTATAGCACCATCATCCCATTGTTCATCCATTTGCTCAAGCGGGCACTGGCAATGTCTCCATTGTGAGACTTGTTGTTATTGTTTTTAACATATTTAAGACATCATGGGTAGCTTGCCAGGCTCTGCCATGCAGGCGAGATACTCTCGGTAGCTGGCCAGTCTCTCTGAGAGGAACAAAGGAATCAAACCTGGGGTGGCTTCTCTTGGTACTTGGTATTATCAGCCACCCAGTTTCCCAAGTCATTAACAAAAGCCAAGAATGATTTACCACCACCACCACCACCCACTCTTAAGCTTGCTTATTAAGATTCTCCCATTGATACATTGGTGGAGGGAAGGAGACATTGGTGATGAAATTGTATTGGAACATTGTACACCAATTGAAACAACTTTTATACCATTGAAACAACTTTATTAGGAACAACTTTGTAAATCACAGTGTCTTAATAAAATTTTAAAATGAAAAAAAATTCCCCCGGTGATAACATGATTAGCTCACATAATGTATTGGTCATCTCTAGCATGAACTACTTAAACAATCCCCAATAGGTTTCACTCTCTATCGAGAGGATGTCCCCAAGGTAATATTCATGTTACTACTCTTGCTAAAAGCAACATGTCTCTACTCCTTAGAGAATGTGAGAGTGTTCTGCTGTGGATGTACTTACTTGAAATCAGCTACTTCTAAGACATTTTGGCCAGACTCCTAGGGATCCCCTCGGAGATATATTACCCGTATACTCTCAGGCCCACTGAGAGCCTTTGGTCAATCCTCCCATGCAGAGGAGGGACACATAAACTGCATCTTCTTCCATCTGTTTCCATCAAAGAGCCATCCCAGACACAGGATGGGGGCAAACGAAGGCCCACAGGTGGTCTATTTGGATCTGTGACCCAAATAGATCCACTTGCAGTGTGATATGCCCTCTGGGGGAGTTGGCCTGGACCGTCAGCACCTTGGAGAGCTCCGGCGCTGACCTCTGTTGGGAGCTAACTGGACCCGAGTACTGGATTCTTCTGTGGGTGTGAGCGGGGAGAGGAAAAGACTGGTCCTGGCTGATCCTCAGCCCAGGGATTTGGGGCATTTACTATATCACATATGGACTTGAGTTTTAGCCACTGGACACCTGTGCTCAGGTGTTCCATCCTAACAGCTGACAATGAAGATCCTGTGTCGCAGCCAGATGTGTTTAACACCGAGGACCGATGCATCTCAGGATTCTGTCCCCTGAGATGACTTAGACAATTTCCTGAACACATTTCAGGTTAAATGCTAGTGAAACACAAGTCACTTTCAAGAATGGCCCCATCTTTCTGGAGTATGGCCGCTGGTGCTTCAATGGGCAGAGCCCACTCATGAATGCTGTGCTCACTGTGGACGTCCCAGCAGGCTCTTCTCGTCACCCATGCTGTAGGATGAGGGAGCAGCAAGTCCCTCAGGGGTGTGGTGGAGCCAACTGACCCTGAGCAACTGTGCCAGAACTTATAGATTTGGGAGGTGTTGCCTTCCTTGGTGCCTCTTTCAGGAACTCTGCCAAGATTCGTACACCAGGTTGCTCTCAGAAACTGCTTCTTGTTCATTGCACCAGTGGCACAGGAAGGGTGAGAAACCCCCATGAAGCAAAGGAACCATATGGCCATGGAGTGACAGAAGATGCCTTTTGTCTCTGAAGCTATTGCAAGTGCCCTCTCGCCAGCTCTGCCTTCTCCGTGGAGGACTCTGTTCAGTTCCTACAGCCAAGCACTTGTTCCTCTGGTTTGTTCCTGTGGTTTATTCCCTTTCTCGGCCTTGAAAATAACCCCTTCCGGGGCTGGAGCGATAGCACAGCGGGTATAGTGTTTGCCTTGCACGCGGCTGACCCAGGTTTGATTCCCAGCATCCCATATGGTCCCCTGAGCACTGCCAGGAGTAATTCCTGAGTGCAGAGCCAGGAGTAACCCCTGTGCATCGCCATGTGTGACACAAAAAAAAGAAAAGAAAAGAAAAGAAAAGAAAAGAAAAGAAAAGAAAAGAAAAGAAAAGAAAAGAAAAGAAAAGAAAAGAAAAGGAAAGGAAAGGAAAGGAAAGGAAAGGAAAGGAAAGGAAAGGAAAGAAAAGAAAAGAAAAGAAAAGAAAAGAAAAAAGGAAAGGAAAGAAAAGGAAAGAAAAGAAAGAAAAGAAAAGAAAAGAAAAGAAAAGAAAAGAAAAGAAAAGAAAAGAAAAGAAAAGAAAAGAAAAGAAAAGAAAAGAAAAGAATCCCTTCCATGGTCTGGGACTTGTCCACTCCGGTCTAGAGCCAGGAAGGCTTTTGTGGTTTTTTTTTCCTTCCATTTTCACATGAGGAACAGGAAGTCGGATACGGTGATTTGCCCATACAGGCAGAGCTCCTGATTCCTGTTGGCTGCTCATCACTTTGTCATGACAATGATCAGACCAGGACTCTGCCCTGATGCCAGTGGACTTGTCACAACACCAGTGACAAACCACAACAATGCCTACCTTTTGCACACTCTGCCTGAGGTTTGTCAGAGTCCATCTGTTACAGGCCTGCAGAGCACACACAAAATCCCAGCTCACTAGGAGCTTGTCGTCAGCTTCCTCTGAGGGTTGAAAGATTTCCTAGGGGACGTTTCCACCCCCTCACATATGCAGGTCAACCAAGGCTCCCAAAGAAAAGAGCAGTCCAGAGAGGGCTAGGGAGGGTTGCTGGCCCACATTTCCATTCCTGTTTGTTTTCTCAGCCTCGCAAATAACTCTCCATGTAAAACTTCCTCAGAAAGACGATGTGAACCCAATAAAGAGAGAGACAGTCAACTTTGCCTTCATCTCCACATGCCTGAGACGTGACGATGCAAAGAAGATGTTCTCAATTAGCCAAGGGAGTTTCGGGGAGAGGCTGGGGGCTCCTCATCCGCAGCTGGGATCAGCAGCAAGCAGAAGGATTCACAGGTTGGTCCCAAAGGATCATATGATCCTTTCCATTTGGTTACAGCCTGTTACACTGAGTTGTACCTCCAGCAGGTCCGAAGCAGCTGAAACTCACAGCCACATGGGCTTGCTGAGAACCTGTGGGCTTGCTGAGTTCACCTTCTTTATGCTCGCCTCTATGGGGCCCTGTGCGTTTCATGAGACACATGGAACATGGTTCAGAACTAGCCGAGACCCTTACGAGGCAGGCACACCTTACTGTCTAGCAGGTAAAAAGCTGCCTTTGTTTTTGTTCGCTTCCTTTTGAGACCCAGTGAAAATTTTGCTGGACATGGTGGTTACCTTCTTGGAAGTGGGAATGGAAGTCCTTTTCTGGGTATGTGATCAATTCCCCCCAAAAGCAGAATAGCTGTGCTCTGAGCCATTTTTGTTTGTTTCCTGAAGAGAGGATCTCAGTTGTAAGTTGAACAATTCGTTGGCACTCTCTGAGTTAAGGATGGCTTAATCCTATACCCAGGGACCTCTTTGCTCCAAAAGACCAGAAAATACTCTGCCACTCCCCACACCTTAACAGGCTCCACCGCACTAGACTCTTGCTTCACCTTGTTTCAGGGGACAAAACCAGTCAGAGGGCCCCCCTTTGCCTAGGAATCTGATTTCCCTCTTACCTTCCCCCTTCCCCCCTCAGTGATCCTGTCCTACAACATGGCTTTGGAATTCTGATGCTTTCTATTCCTCTAGAAATGTCTGCACTCAAGGAAGAAATAACGCAAACACCTATCCCAGCCTACTCATCACCCCCTTCATCTTCTAGGTTAGAAAACCAGAAAGCCTCTGCCCCTTGGAAG
The DNA here is from genome assembly GCF_027595985.1 of Sorex araneus. NCBI lineage: Eukaryota > Metazoa > Chordata > Mammalia > Eulipotyphla > Soricidae > Sorex > Sorex araneus. The sequence continues at coordinate 355,654,392 of NC_073313.1, read as the reverse complement.
AGATTTAAGATTTAGATGAGCAGATGGACGAAAAAATGTCTGGAGTCAGATTTTGACAGCACACCTTAGCCTGGTGTCCCTGTGCAGGTTTGAACCCCATAAAGGGCTGCTTTCAAAGAGGAGGGGATTCGCTTTAAAATACTGTCTAAGGGTGGGCGCTAAGCCCCTTCCAGGCTGAGCCTGAAATTGGAAGAAGGGAACCAATATTGGAGCAGCTGTGAGTCAGCACCCAACCCCTTCAGAGCAGGACTGTGCCTCGCCTTCTGGGGAGAAGGTTGCAAAATTGAGTTTCTGTCCATAATACCCCTCAGTCGTGCTCCCCGTGGAGGGGCCATCTGCAAGCTAGGAACTCAGTAGAGGTCACCAAGTGAGACCAGCCCCACTGGGAAAAGCACAGGTTGGGAAAGGAAGCTGCATGCCTCTTGATACTCAACCCAAACACTTGGAAAATGACCCATCCTCCTGCCTTAAACTTTTCCATACGCTCCACATGATTAGAATTTCTCCTTAACGGCACAAATCATCCTCAGGATCCGGGACAGCTGTACCAGAAAAAAAATTTGTTTTAAACCACCCATTTTGTTCCCCACCCTTTCCCTTGAGCTTGTATAATGAAACTGCTTAGTTAGCACAAATTACCAGCTTTGTTTCTGACTCTTCTGACAGACAAGCCAATCATCATTTCACTGTAGAGGCCCAGTGGGCCAAATCCATTTCAATTATCTATCACCAGGGCAGAATCCTCTTGGTGAGATGGGAAGGCAAAAGAGAGGATTTTGGGGTAGACTTAGTTCCAGTAAGCAGGTCTGTTCTCCGCTCATCGCTGTTAGAGATGATAGCCTTGGTATCCATCCAAGTACAGAGTTGGGATATGTTGAGCTTCATAAAAAAAAAAGGCAAAAAGGCTTTTTCACTAGTAAAAAATCAAGAAAAGATATTTTTATAACTCTAGTTCAAAGAGGCCCAGGGTGAGATACAGGATAGATGGGTGGATGGTCCAAACTCTCTTCACAGTAGTCCATCTTGATTCTCTGCATGACCTTTACTTGTCCTTGTCACAATCCAAGCATCGGTTGGTTTGCTCATCTTGGACTCACCCCATTTCCGGGCATTCCCTCTGGAATAGTAGAGACCCAAGAAAAGACTTTCTGAGTAGTTTCAGAAATGTCTTATTTCAAACTTTGCTATTTAAAAATACTTATAAGCCATTGAGAAAAGTGTGTGACCTGAAAAAGAAACCAGGTGGAATGTCCCTGCGATAGACAAGTTAGTCCTATGATGGACAGGATGGTCCTGTGATAGATGACATGGTCCCGGGATGGACAGAATGGTCCTCTGATGGACAAGACGGACCTGTGATAGACAAGGTGGACCTGAGGTGGACAGGGAGGTCCTGTGATGGACAGGGTGATCCTATGGAGGATAGTTGGTTCAGTGATGGAAGAGGTGACCATTTGATGTACAGGGTGGTCTCATGCTGGATGTCATCATGCTCAAACAGGATGATTGGGATGGATGAATGAATGAATCTGATGAATAGACAGGACCATTTTGAGTGCTGTGCAGGCTGACAACAACTCCTGTCTGATCCTGTTTGAGGAAGCCTCCACACACCCTCCCCTTGCATTCTCCCCATGCCCTGCCCTGCATGGTTGGCTAGAGAGCATTCAGACTTTAGTTTACACAAGACATCACTGAGAGTCAAAAGACTTAAACTTCTCACTGAGTTTTCTCCAGATTCTGAAACGGAAATAAAATACAGAAGTGAACTGGATTCTGAGATGAAAATAGAGCCAGGCTTACCACAGTACCCACTTTTATTACTTTTGTGTTAACCAAAACAGCCTCATTTTGTTTTATTTCAGTTATTTTTATAAGTTTGATATTCTAAAATAAATATATTTATTAAAGTGACTTATTTTTATATTTATTTGTTATAATAAGTGATAAAACAGATAAGATTGGTCAAAGCAACTTCATGAATGAATTATTGGTCCATGATAAAAAGTAATATCTGCCTAAAATCAGGCACTGACTGTCTGGGTAGCCGAAAGTTCCATATAAAATTTCATTTGAAAAATTGGTTCTAAGCCTTTACAAATTGAAAACCACTGGACTAATGATCTCTCATTTTCCTTGCAGCAAGAGGATACTTGGTTCAGTTCCTTCTCTGGGGATAAGAGAGTTGTATGACTTCAGGATGTTTCTGGCTCCATCAGAACATTCCAAAGAAAAACAAACTAAAAACCCTGGTTCCCACATCTCCCACTCCACAGTGAAGCAATGCCACTGAAGCGGGTTCAGGATGGTCCTGGGAAGTGACCCAGGATCCCAAAGGGCACCTGCGCTGGGCCAGTCGCCAGAGAGGTGGCTTCGTGTCACTTGGTTTCATCTTTCTTCTGTGACCCAGAGCTCTTAGCAGTGGTTGTCACACTCTTCAAGCAGGAAATCAACATGTTTCTACATGGGCGGTGAGTAGCCCAGGTGCTGCCTCAAATGCTCACTACCTGGGGGCGGGGAACAGATCACAGGCTTCCTCGCACGGGGCTCCAGAGGAAGGGGCTGTTGAGAGAGACCTCAGCCGTCATGATGGGCTGCCTGGAGGAGGTGGCATTTCAGCCAGAGCTTTGAGGAAGAGGAGAATCAAACCTGCTCCTGACGGTGTGAGAATTGCTCAGGCCAGTTTGAGGAGAACTGGGAAGCTGGCAGAGACCGAGAGACCATCTCTGTGGCAGGAAGAGGGCGGCGGGGTGGCAGCGGAGAGCCCAGGAATGCAGTAGGGGGGGGTCGGCTCCCCAGCATTAGGGCCTGAGCCAGGCCTCCTGCTCTTGCTGCCCCCACCAGCGCTGTCTACACTGGCACAGGAGCCCACCCCACCTTCCAGAGCTTGCCCGTATCTGTGTGCCACCAGCCCCATGCCACCCGCCCTGCTCTCCTGACCAGCTCTCCCCAGCGCCCGTGTGCTGAGGAAGCTCTCCCTGGCCTCCCAGTCCCAGTGCAGGGGCCGCCCTGAGGACCTCTGCGGAAACCATGTCCCTGCCCTCCATCCCAGACTTCTTTCAAGTGCTCCAAGCTCACTGTCAATCACTGTCACTGTCATTTCATTGCTCATCGATTTGTTCGAGCAGGCACAGTAACGTCTCTGAATGTAAGACTTATTGTTACTGTTTTTGGCATATCCAATACGCACGGGTAGCTTGCCAGGCTCTGCCATGCGGGCGCGATACTCTCAGTAGCTTGCTGGGCTCTCCGAGAGGGGCGGAGGAATCAAACATGAGTCGGCTGCGTGAAAGGCGAACACCCTACCGCTATGCTATCGCTCCGCTCCAAGCTCAGTGAGCAAATTTCATTTTTCTTTAATTGAATTTTTTTAATGGAATCACTGTGAGATAGACCCTTACAAAGCTGTTCATGGTTAGGTTTCAGCTGCCCAGTGTTCCAACACCCGTCCCTCCACCAATACACAATCCCCAGCAGCACCAACCAGTGTCCTCAGATTCCCTTCCATCCTCCCACCCCCATCCTCCACCCTGCCTCTATGGCAGATGCTTTCTCTCTTCTCTCTCTCTCTCTCTATATATATATATATTATATATATATATGTCTTTCTGTCTCTCTTTTAGCCATTTTTCTTGACAAGAATAATTCATTAGGAAAGAATCTGCGATGCAGGCTTGGGACCCACTTCATTCATGCCTCTGGTCCACTCCACGTTTCAACAGAACAACCACCCGAGCCCGCAGCCCTTGTCTCTGTCCTGTCTCTGTCACTCAGACACTGGCCTCCCTGACATCGGCCCCACCCCAGCCATCTGTGGAGCTGTTTGGGCCGCAGGTGTAGAGGGTGCCCCTGGGCTGCCTCTGCACCCTCAGAATCTCCCCATGTGGCAGGGCCTGGCACCTAGGAGAGGCTTAGGAGTGTTGCTGAAACTTCAAGGCCTTTACCCCTGAGCCAGTCCCCCCAGTGCCAGCCCACTGTGCACGATCAGACCCTGGTTCCATCCCACTATGCATGATCAGCCTCCCCAGCTCCAACCAGCTATGTATGATCAGCCCCTCCCATACCATCCCACTCTGTGTGATCAGCACCCCCAGTTCCAGCCTCTGTGTCATCAGCCCCCTCCTTGCTTCCATCCCACTCCCTGTACGACACGTCTATTCAAGTAACTCAAGTACCTGACAACGTGTGAACCATCTCCACGTTGTTAATGTGCAGAAAACATGCAAAATGAACTTTTCACACCTCTCTCCCAGCGAGTGTAACACGGAAGTCATTCTTGGCTCCTTTTGCTGCTTTCAGATCATTAGCCCATGGCTTCCGGCTGTATTTAAGGCCCTGCCCAGGCCCCACAGCACTGCAGTTCACAGAGTGCCTCCTTGCCCGTGGCCACAGCCCTCAGCCTGTGGGCATCAGTCTGCCCGGAGACCCCACAGACAGACCAGAGGCATAGAAATTAGGCTCGCTCTCTGGCCGTCTTCCATGAGCTCTGTCCTGGCATCCCAGGATGGAGAGACAACTCCATCGGGCAGAGTGACAGCAGGCGGAGTGACAACCTCTCCTCCTCTCAGATCACCAGAGCCTGGCACTTCCTCTAAGCTGGTCCTTCCAGCTCTGCCCCCCCCCCCCCCCCCCCCGCTGATGTGGGGTGGTGACTGGAATACCTTCCACCCTGGAGGATAGGTTTGGAGCAACCCTCCAGAACAAAGCCTGGCCCCACTGGCCAGTTTGGGGAGCAAGAACATCAAATGGCAGGACATGAAAGGGCGGAGGAGGATGCTTGCCGGAGAGGCACTGAGCCTGCAAAACATGAAACCCGCCCCTTGACTGAGGGCCGCTAACCACAGCCTGGATGAATGATTAATGATTATGGCTGGAGCTTATTGCAAACAGGCATGTGACAGCAGAGCCACCAGCCACCCGCAGGACCTGCCCGTGTGATTGATGAGCCACTGAGGGGTGCGGAGGGCAGCAGGGGGAATGGGCCCGCTCAGACTGCAGCCATGGGGAGCGCCAGGTGTTGGGAAGGCTGGAGCGTCGCCAGCACCTTACTCTGGGTGGCTGGGTTAGCCCAGGCAAGTCATGGAAGCCAGCCTGTGGGGACCAGTCACCTGAACGGTGGTGGGACAGGACTGCATGGCAGGGGCCCTGGACGGAACGTGGATGAGGAGACAGGCGTGGGAATAGGTGAGGAGATGTGAGCTCTTGTGTCGGTTCAGTGCAATGCACCGAACATCACCGTAGACCCAGAGTGAACACGCCTGTGCGATGAGCCATCGGGGAGGACCGTGTGCTTGCTTGGACAGAGTGTGCTTCAGAAACGAGCCTCCTGGCCTACGATCAGCCAGGACCGGCCTGCCGGGGCCACCTTCCTGCCAACCCCACGTCCCTTCTGTTGGGATCTGCAAAGGAGAGAAGACTTGGCAAGCTGAAGGCAAGTCTTCCCTGTCCTGCTTTCTCTGCCCAGGATCTGCACAACCTTCCCTGAACCTACACCCTCTAGGATGGCTGCACCTAGGTTTCTGGGTCCCCTGTCAAAGCCTCCGGAGTGAGAAGCAGATCCTGACTCTGACTCACGGGTTGGGGACCGAGAAACTGGCCCTGTCTCCCCGAGCCGAGTGGCGGCTGCAGGCATGCAGAGGACACGGCTCCTGCCTTTAGCGCTTTTTGGTCTGGTGAGGGGCCTGAGCATTCCTCGTGCAAAACACAGACAGAACCAAGCACAGCCCCTCAAGGTGCTGCTCAGAGCAATGGGGGACAGGAAGAGTGGCACTGCCCTGAGGCCCCGGGGAGACAGAGGGCCCAGGAGGGACCTTCCAGGCTCCTCAGAGCTTCAGGTCACCCTTCCCCCGGAGGTCACTGTCCTGTCCGGGCTGGCAAAGTGTGCAAGGCTGCCCCCTCCTACCTGGATATCCAGAGACCCCTCTGAGTAGCCCTGGGGTAGTGGCAGCAGCCCGCCAGCTGGGCAGGACCCACAGGACCAGGCTGCGACTTGACCCAGATTGCTGCAGGGAGCCTGGGACGACCCTGGTGGGGGCCTGGCCATGCCGCAGACTCTGGCCCCGTTTCATCTTAATACACTCCTGCATGTACCTGACATCGGATACTCGTCCTCGAGCATGCAAATCTAATAAATTCTTGGCTCCCGCAAGTTTCTTTAAAAAATATAAAAGAGGATCATATATAAAGAAGTTGATTAATATACACCCCACTAAAACAGCCTGGAACATCTGTGTATTAAGTTCATTTATTAAATTACACCAATCTGTATTTTAATGAGTGAAAGATACAGTACTTATTCTGTCATCCATCAAAATAAACTCAGGAAATACTTAACATTATAATCATTTTTCTTGTTTGAACACGAGTTATGAAATATGAATCCCGCACTAAGAACGCTGGACTTGCCATCATGATCAAATATGTTTTCACAGGTGCAGCAAATATTCAGTTTTCATTTCTTTCTCCAACTGTTGAAAATATAAACCATGTTTTCTAGTTCTTCGCTGGGTAACTTTGCCTTCCCGCCACATGGCAGCCATTACTACAGCCTTATTACCACCCCGTCTTTCTTTCCCCCCAACTACCCCCTCCTAAAGTTGCTTAGTAATGAAAACATGGGCTTCTGTGGGGGCCCCTCAGCCCAGTGCCTCCCCATTGGGCTCTTTGGCTCTGGCCAAGGCACCATCTTCTGTTTTTCTCCATCCTGGGGGCACCTATATCCTCTAGAACTGCCCAGTGTGAAAGGCACCAAAGCAAACAGCACACTTGCTGAGATCACCACACAGCTGAGCTTCTCTGCCAACTGGCCAGCTACAGAATCACAGAGCTGGGAGCCCAGGAAGTCCCTCTACCTGCAGGAGCTCACTGGGACCAGCAGCCACAACCAGCTGGGAACACCAGGGAGCAGGACCTGGAGAGGGGCCGACCAGGGTGATGAAGTCCAGAACCGGCTCACGGATCACGCCTGCCCACCTGCTGGGTGGCTTCTATGTCAGAACTACAGGCCTGCCATGCCTCTGGCCATGTCCCGGACAGAATATCCCCATTCATGGCCACACTTACTGGTCCTCTAACACACGTTCTTCCCAAATCTCCTGAGCCAGACCCTGTGGGTGCCTTTGTGCACAGACCCACCTGCTACTGGAGCCTTCCCTGGCCAGGTTCTTCACCTGGAAGTTGGGCCCCACTGGGACTGGGAAGGGATGTCATGTAGTGGCTAGGAGGTGACACACTCACTGGGTGGCTCAAAGGGAAACCCTCCAAGTGGCAGGGCTGATGAGCCAATATGACTAGGGAGAAAGTTAGCAGAGCACTTAAGGCCTGGGGAGCCCCCTGAGCAAAGGTTTCTGGGGTACGGATGTACTAAAGCTATTCTGGGGTGGAGGAGAGGCAAAGAGCAGGTGGGGAGAGTGAGAGGATTGTGGGAAATGGAATGGAAATTGGGGCTAATTTAGGACGGGGCCTAGGGACTTTATGCTCTAGGCAATAGTAGGCAATAAGGAACTGTTTATGTGTTTGTTTGTTTGTTTATTTTAATTTCAAACCCACACTTTATTCTGGGTATATTAAAAAAAATAAAAGAAGCCCAGGTCCAAAACAGTGACCAATGGAAACACGAAACGACGATCACAACCATTTCAGAGAAGCGTAACTTCGGAGCAATCTCAGTGACGTGAAGGGGGAATTTGGTTTGGTGTGTTTCGAATGCTCCCGCCTGAACTGCTTCTTGTTTGGGTGAGGACTTTATTTTTATTCCTCGCATAGAACAGAAAGGACTCACACTGAAGATGAAACCACAATATTCAATAAATAAGGATGAGCCTTAAAGTGGAGTTCGGGAACGCAGGAGTTGCACCCAGAACTGTTTCCGAAGAAAGACTCCTAGATAGTGAAGGACAGGATCTGGGAAAGACCCTGGCACAGACAGAAGGGCCTGGGTGGGCCTGGGAAATGGAGGCAGCCAGGAGAGGAGTTAAGGCCATGGTGGAAGGAATATTGCCCCATAGTTGGAAGCCTGCCTCATGAGCTGGGGGAGAAGGCAGCTGGAATAGAGAAGGGATCACTAAGACAATGATGGCTGGAGGGATCGTTCAGGGTAGGAGATGTGTGCTGAAAGTAGATAGAGGATCAAACGTGATGGCCTCTCAGCATCTATATTGCAAACCATAACGCCCTAAAGTAGAGAGAGAGTGTGGGGGAAGTTGTCTTCCATAGAGGCAGGGGGAGGGTTGGGAAGGGGTGAGATACTGGGACATTGGTGGTAAAAAATGTGCACTGGTGGAGGGATGGGTGTTGGATCATTGTATGACTGAAACTCAAACATGAAAGCTTTGTAACTGTATCTCACGGTGATTTAATTTTTTGGAAAAAAGGCCGTGGTGGAGTGTGCAGTTGGACAGGGCAGAGTAGGTGCTCCTTGGACCTTCTGAGGACACTCACTGACACACAGGCCCCCAGACGAGAGGTACAGGCCTCAGCTCTCCTTTGCCCAGGGCACCCCTCCATCTCCTCAGCTCAACTTCCCCGAGGCCCCCCAGTTTCTTTGATCCCCCAGTTGGAAAGAACTTCTAATTCCTGCAAGTGCTGCCTCAGGAGACCTCTGGCCAGCCGCCCACCCACTCTCACCACCCATGCCATCCTCTTGCGTGAGTTCAGAACCCCCTGGAAGGATGGGGGTGCCTTCCAAACAGGCAATTCCCAAGCAGGAAACATAAATAACTTGTTCTCTGCTGATTCTCAGCCCTAAACACCAGCTACACGGGCTCCAAAGTGCAGATATGGACAGGAGTGTTCCAGGGACCCCGTGCAAGGGCTGGTGGGTCACACCAGGGCTGCGACTTTCTCGGGCGGTGGTGGAGGAGGGTCTGGCAATGGAGCCCCTCCATCCTACTGACTGAATGTCAGCTTTACTGACAAGTCCATGAACATTCTCAAGCTCCCCAGCAGTAGATGAAACGCAAGTTAAATAAGAAGCCATTCTGAGCAGTTGTCACCATGGCAGGGAGAGGGGGCTCCAGGATCCCACCCAGTGGGAATGGCAGGAGTGCTGAGCACAGGTGAACCCTGTCAAGTCAGCTTTGATGGGGTCTGTCCCACAGCCAGGCACTCACAGGGCCCAGCGAAGCACCCTGATGAGGTCACTCATGCGGGCTGGTGATGTCATTCACACACTATAGCAAAGGATCCTGATGATGTCACTCATGCATCCCATCAAATTATCCCAATGATGTTATCCACACCGGCCAGCCAAAGACCCCGATGACGACATTCCTCGCGCAATCTAGGGTGGGGCCGTGATGATGTGGACCTCACGTGGACCTCACATGGCTTAGGCAGGATCATGATGGCCTGTGATGGATCATAGCCAGACGCAGACCCTGAATGGGCTTCCTCAGCAGGACCCTCTGAGACTTGCCAAGGCTTTGTTAGGTCCACATCAGAGCCAGATGTCCTCCAAGGGAGAGCCAGATTGATTCCTCGGCTCAGTCTCATTTCCTTATCCCTTGGTAAGCGTCTGTTTCTTGCCAACTCCTCCTCAGGCCCATTTCTGAGGAAGCCAGCTTGTGATGGGGCAACAGAGAAGTGTGCTACTTTAGAGAGAAATCTGACCACGCTTAGAGGATTCAGTTCGGGATGTGCCACCCTAACACTCAGCAGTCTCACTCCTGGCACCTACCAGAGCAGCCCTTTCACCATCCCGCCCCTCCCACCCGGCAGAGAGGGGCCCAGGTGCCAACCGTGATGCTTTTGGTGGAGGCTGTGGGTGGGCTGACAAGGTGTCTGCCACCGAGGCAGTCACCTGCACCACACGGGATTTCACGCACAGAGGGATGTATTTCACTGAGCAGCACGTGGAGTCCTCCAGCTCCGTGCGGGTGATGCGCAGTGTGAGAGCAAAGGTGAGGGCTGGGTGGTCCTCACAGGGGCAGAAGGAAAGAACTGATGGATAAAAGCCAGGAGGAGAGCTAGGGCTCTAGAGGCTTTGTCATGGCAGGGGAGGAGGGAGGAGGGAGCACTGTCTGCATCGTGCCTCACAGGTGGAAGAAAGCTGGGCATGTGGGGCTGGAGAGATAGCACAGTGGGTAGGGCGTTTGCCTTGCACCCGGCCGACCCGGGTTCAAATCCCAGCATCCCATACGGTCCCCTGAGCACAGCCAGGGGTAATTCCTGAGTGCAGATCCAGGAGTAACCCCTGTGCAGCGCCAGGCGTGACCCAAAAAGAAAAAAAAAAAAGCTGGGCATGTGCCCGCTCCCTAACTGGAGGCTGCCTGCAGGGATGCTGGCTCCCTGCACTCACAGCCCAGCTTCCACGCCTGACAGAAACTCCTTCGAAAGTCTGAGAAGCGTGCACGATTCAGCAAGTGACAGGGACACGGCGGGGCCCGGAAGCTTCCAGAAGGGACAGCAGGCTTTATGGTACTCTCCCCAGTGCCAGGCAAGCACGTGGCATACATTCTAGGGGGTGAGACCTCTGTGTCCGCGAAGGCGTGGAAGATGGCAAGGCGGCAGAGGGGCGCCTCCATTGGACAGAAGTGCGTGACTGTCCTTTGCGTTTCCTCCCTCCCCGGCCAGCCCCGCAGTAAAGGGGATGTCCCCACTGCATGGATGAGACTGACAGGGGTGGGTGGGCCGGTGGGTGGATGGAATGGGGGAGAGCACGACACCCACACAGGGACACTCCGGGCTCCCTGTGGGAACAAGGGATCCAAAGGAGTGTGGGGTCCAGGCTCTGCAAGAACCAGACGCGGGGGAGGGGTGCCCCTCACTCCCGTGGGAGGATAGTGAAGGCACATTTTAGGGGCCAGCTGAGTGCAGCTGGTCCAGCTGACAGAGGAACAAGCCAGGAGGCATCCTTTCCCCTTGGGGACTAGGGGTGTCTAGCTGGTTGGAAGAAAGGCAATTATGGGGAGGTCTCGGACTCATGACGCTTAGGGATGTCAAGGCAGCATATGGAAGTAAGAGCTGTACAAGCAGGGACGATACAGTGGGAGAGGATGGAAAGGAGATTGTGGAGGTGGTGGTGGTGGGGGGGGGAATCAAACATTAGTGTGACATAACGAGGTGGGGGTGCCCGTGCCTCCAATCCGACACAGGAGCTCCTCAAAAACAAGAAATAATATTTGAAACAACAAAGCGAGAAAGGAGGTTCAGGCTGGGGAAGAGCTAGGCCAATCCAAGACTCCAGGCCAGTGGCCTGTGATCCGAACAGAACAGCAAAAGCTATTTGTTACCAAATGTCATGGGAGCGATTGCCCACTGAGATAGCAGCAAGAGGGAAATAAAACTTCAAACGGAGTTTAATGATTGCGCTCAGTGGGTTGGGTGGGAAGGCGGGCTGCTCTGGATGCAAGCAGCAGGCTGGAGCAGAGCTACAGACTTGTTTGCTCTGTCACCCTGGACACTTTCCCCAGGACAAACGCTCCAGGGCCTTCCCACCGTCCATGGTGAGCGACATAAACGTGTGGACACCGAAAACACAGTGTGATGAGGCAGGTTCTAACCGTGAAGCTCCTAGACTCAGAAGTTCTCAGAAACTTTGGCGGGGACAGGTAAAGGCCACTGCAGATGCTCCGTCCAGCCTGGACCACCAGTGGGACAAGGGGCTGGCAACAGACACAGCCAGGGCTCTGCTTTCGGGGAGCGTGTGCTGCCTTCTCTCACCCCATTTGAGATCCAGTAGGAAGCCCCAGTCAGCCTCCTGTACCCACAGACTTAGCACCTCCAGGTCAAAGTCAACTTTCTTCTTCTCTCCAGAGATAAAGGCCCCTTGTCTCCAGATTTTTCCAGACAGGCTGAGCTGGAAAACCCAAGAATCAGAGAAAGACTTTCTACGCAGGTATCTCTCCACTCCTTCCTTCCCTACACATACAGACACACACATACATACACACACACACACACACACACACACTCTCTCTCTCTCTCTCTCTCTCTCTCTCTCTCTCTCTCTCTCACACACACACACACACACACACACACACACATACTATAGAGCCTGGGATCCTTGAGCAACGATACTGCCAGAGTGCCCATCACGGCCAAAGACCTGAAATCTGGAAAAAGCCAAACTCCAGCACCATGGCCTGGGAAACTCCCTGGAAACTCCGTCTGTGACCTGGTGCGCATTTCGCTTCTGAGCTGCCACTTGTGGCACAGTTGTGCCTTGCTCATCTTGCACAATTGGGTGCAAAGCCATATGACACTTTGGATGGAAACATGAATTCCTGGACAAGTACACACAGCAACCTCCAGCATACTGACTCCTCGGGGAAACTGAGGCAAGTACCATTCTGTTGTAGATGCCGCCAAGCTCCCTCCTCCAGATCTCACAGACAGCTGCCATGCCCCCCCCACCCTTGCGGCCGCATCTCCCTCGGAGGACACCTTGCACTGACCCGAGAGCTATCAGCAGATCTTCCTGGCAGTGGGACTGGCCAGCACTCGGCTGCCTCTCTGCTTTGATGTGGAAGCCGCAACTATGCTCCTAATTGGTTCCTGAGCCAGCCCGCAGTTCCGTGGGGTTTCCCTTCAGCAGGATGAGCAGATACTTCACAAAACAGAACCGACTTTGAAACGAACGCTCAAGGCTGCTCTCAGGAAGTGGCCCAGTTAATTTTGTTGTCGATGGTGTCACGGACATAACTCAGACTTAGATGTGTCCAGAACGACTCGATGTGTAGGTTTCCTGGATGTGGCGGTTCCAAACTGGGTTCCTTCCCTTCATAAGAGGCCAGAGTCGAGGCATCAGAATCTGATTGGCCTTTTTTTTTCTAACCCAGGGATTCAGTGAAACCCTGGAGACCACAAGACAATGTTCATAATAATATCTAGACAGTGTTTGCCTCTCTCTGTGTTGACATTTGCATCCATAGTGCAACTCTCAGACTCTTTGGCCCATGGTCCTCTGACCCCAGCAGCTGTTCTACAGCGCAAGCTAATTCTCAGGCTTTCCAGGCAGCATCAGGCTCCACAGATCAGGAACTCAGCCCTACCATACCTCCACTCGCGTCCTGCTTCGCAAACCTAGCCTGTTACCTGTGTTTCTGCAGATTGGCTATGAATGAGGCCCTCTCCTTCGGTTTTATTGCTTTTCTGTTTCCTTCCTTAACAGAAGTGGCTTCCAGGACTCAAAAGCAACTGTACTTACTAGATTAACTAGTTTATTATAAATGGATAAAATTCAAGAGCAGATAGAAGAGATAGCAAGGGGAAAGGCATTCTGAGGAAAGGGCACAGAAGGTTCATGCTCTTTGTGGAAGAGGGCCACTTTCCCCAAATCTCCACATGTTCACCAACCTGCAGATTTCCAGACCCAGTCCTCTGGGAGTTTTATTACATAGATGTTACATAGGGGCTTCATTACATCATTATGACTGATTAACTATTGACCATTGGCAACGTATCCAGCCTCTAACTCCTTTCCCCTCCCAGAAGTCATCAAGCAGATCTGTAAATCTCTAACCATTGGGCAGTTCTGCTTTCTCACATGCACACATGCCACATGCACACACAAGCTCGAACACACACACACAAATGCACACACACACCCTCATCTAATTAACATAATAAATAATACACTTAGAATTTATAATAAATAATACCTTTATAAATAATAAATAATACTTCTTATAACACATAAGAAATTCTGAGAGTTTGGAGAGCTCTGGGCCAGTAACCAGGGTGCAGACTAAATATTTATTTATTTATTTATTATGAATCACAGTGTCTCTGTGCAATGGTGTATAAAACTGCTGGCACTCGCTCTGTTTACTATAGCCACAATATGGAAAAAACCAGAGTGCCCGAAAACAGATGATTGGCTAAAGAAACTCTGGTATATTTACACAATGGAATACTACGTAGCTGTCAGAAAACATGAAGTCATGAAATTTGCATATAAGTGGATCAACATGGAAAGTATCATGCTGAGTGAAATGAGTCAGAAAGAAAGAGACAGACATAGAAAGATCGCACTCATATGTGGAATATAAAGTAGCTGAGAGGTACAAGCTTACATTGTTGCGATACCTGGCAGACATTTCTCTGGACTTAGTTACTAAAATACTAAAATACAGAAATCCAAAACTATGCTGCTGCTGGTGCAGCCTCCTGACCGCATATCTCTTCATTCTCAGCAATGGAAAACAAATTACCAAACGCTTTCTTTTCAGCAGATCGACTTTAGGGGGGAGAAACTCCAAATCAATAATAGTGAATTTTTTGTTTAAATATTGAATGTAATCAAAGTAAAGTGAAATTTACCAGTTACACATGCAGGGTAGGGGGCTGGGGAGGTGGGGGGGAGGGGGGGCATATCGTGATTCTTGGTGGTGGAATATGTGCGCTGGTGAAGGGATGGGTGTTTGAGCATTGTATAACTGAGACTTTAACCTGAACGCTTTGTAACTTTCCACATGGTGAATCAATAAAAGAATTTAAAAATAAATAAATAAATAAATAAATAAAAACTGCTGGCACTTAAGCATGAATGCAGTCAATGGTTGTCAGTGTATTCTTCACTTATGGGGGCAGAATTTGGGGGAGAAGCTTTGAGGTCACACCCAACAGTGCTTAAAAATGTCCATTCAAAGTGCTCAGGGCACTATATGTGGTGCCGTAGTCAATCGATGCAAAGTAAGTGTCTTAATCCCTGCACTATCTCTCTGGAAGCTTTAAAAGTGTTTTTCTTAATGGCCTCTGCCAAAATAGAACAATCTTCACACTGTTTCCTCTATGGTTACTTTTTGTAGCATTTTCATTTTCAGCAGCTTTTCATAACAAAAAATACAAAATACATTATTTCGGTTGTGCTTTGGGACAGGACTTGGGGCTTGGGATGGAAACATCCCAAATATGATAGTGGTGGGATTGGTGTTTGAATATTAAATGTAATCAAATATTGTGAACTACCTTATAAAATAAAAAAGTTTTTAGAAAGAGTATTTTTTAAAAACTATTGCTCAATGTCCTGAGACAATGTATAATGAGAAACCTTTGGAAGACTGGCATAACTCAGTAAACCAATTTTTTCAAAATGACCAATGTAATATGTGAAAAGTTACACATCTTTAAATTTCTATCATTCCACAAGACAGAACTTGAGGAAAAAAGAATAATCAGTGGAGTGTAGCCCTTGAGGAAGAACTAAGAAGAAAAAATCCAAAAGATCCCAGAACAGCTAAGAGAGCTGGTGTCACGAAGGAGGTGGAAGTTCAAGGGTGAAACAGTAGGGAGTGTTACCCAGGGTAGCAGGAAAGTCTAGAAGAAAGAACGAAAGGTTGGTTAGCTAGAACCTGAGTGATGTTAGTAGATTGGAAAGAGCCAGAGGGCAGTAGCTCATGAACCACTTGGAAAGAGAAGAAATGGAGAGCGTGAGCATGTGGGAAGCATCTGACTGAGAAGGAAGAAAGGAGATTGGAATTTGATTAAAGCAGTCAGCTCTGAAGATATTTGGGGGGATCATTTTGTTTGTTAATAAAAGAGGGACTCAGACATAAATATATACTGAGGAAAACAAATAAACCAATAGTTTAGGAAGAATGAAGACTGGGTAGAAAATGCCATCTTAGAAGCAAACGGAGAGATGAGACCCAGAGGGCAAGTGTGGGTAGGGGCTCGGCCCTCGTCACCAGTGAAAAAGTGGGGGTGGACACAATGCCTTGGTGTCAAGGGCAGGTGGTGGACTAGCTGGAGTTTCCTGTTTCATTTCCTTTGAAGCACACGCCATGTACATCAAGTGTACCTTAATCCAAGGAGTAGTGAAGGGCATAAGGAGAACAGCAGTTCTGAAGAGTTACCTGGGGTGCCACAAACCTAAAGTGCCAGTCCCATCCTAGAATCCTAAAATCAGAGCCCTAGATCCAAGGGAAAGCGATGATCTCCCCTCTCATGAAGCTGGAAATCACACCATCTGGGTGTGAAGGGACCTACCCTCCCTCATGTTCTGGCAAGATGTATCTCTGTAACAGCCAGTGCCAGCAGACAGAAATGCTCATCTGTCATCAGTGGTCCTGACTGTAAAAGAGTTGGCATAATCTACTACCTGGCTTTACTATTAAGTCACTATAGAGGTCAGGGGTATGGTGCCGCCAACAGGTCAACCTGTACATCAGATGAGTGCATGGTGCCTCAGTGTGATGATGCCTTCAGGCTTTCTGGTACCACAAAATTGCTGCTGTGCCTTTGGTCATACCCCAACAACTTGGGACCAAGTTTACCAAGAAATTAAATGGCCAAAAGTTAGGTATGTGAAAGCCACACCCACAAACCACGTCTGGCTGAGCTATACAAGCTCATGGCTTTCTCAGAATTGGGATGGGCTACCTCCACCCACTTCTTAATACACATGGATGCACTGGCAGTCACCTCATGAACCAACTTCAGCACCACCCTGTAAGCTCTATTATCAGCCTTGTCTCGGAGACCAATAAATAAACCTCGAAAGAGATCAAAAGCCATAGTTAAGCCTGGATCCACGTATGACTGAACAGACCAAACTAAATTGGAGGGGGTGGGGTGGCCTGTGCCCATCCAAGCAGAGTTTCCAGTATCCACTTGTGTCCATAATCCAAAATTGCTGCCATACCCCCAGCCTGACTCCACCGTTTCTAGGATGGATCTCACCAAGATATAATCTGCTGAAAATTTTGTAATGTGGATCTTAACACATTAACAGCCGTGGCTCAGAGACACAGAGGCAAGTCCCAGAAGACACCACAGCACCAGAGATCTCTCCGGGCCCCATACTGAGCCAATATCACTGGGGCATCCTGGAGGGAGCAGGTGCAGTCTCCCTACCTACTGCAGATGGAATATCGGTGACCAAGAGCTTCCACAAGCAAGGTCCTTGGTATGAGGTTCCAGGACTAAATCTTCTGACCTCATGGTGGCAGAGGAACTGGGCTGTCCTTCCTCAGGTCCTCACCTGCCCAGAAGACTGGCTGTCATGCCCACAATTTGCCTCTGGGCACCATCTTAGCACACCAGCAGCCCTGGCCCAGAGATTCCCAGTTGAATCCCAAAATGGATTAGTGCCATACAGAGATATCTCTGGAACCCAACCATTTACAGTCTAGAAATATACATTTACAATTGTGGCCATGTGAGTTCTCATGATATTCAAAATGAGCAATGGAAAACAAATTATCTAGTGTCTTCCCCTGGCAGGTAGGCTTGAATGGTGGTGGGAAAATTTGAGCAAAACATAATGCCCAAAATTAGAGAAAGCACTGGGGAAATTGTCTGCCATAGAGGCAGGGTGCGGACCGGGATGTGTGTGGGGAGGAGGGGAATACTGGGGACATCGGTGGTGGAAAAATGTACACTGGTGGAGGGATGGGTGTTCCATCAATGTACGGCTAAATCTCAAACATGAAAGCTTTGTAACTCTATCTCATGGTTAGCATCAATCATCATCATCATCATCATCCCGTTGATCATCAATTTTCTCGAGCAGTCCCAGTAATGTCTCCATTCATCCTAGCCCTGAGATTTTAGAAGCCTTTTTTTGCTCGTCCTTCCCAATGGTGCCGCATTCGAGGTTCTTTCAGGGTCAGGGGAATGAGACCCATTATTGTTACTGATTTTGGCATATGAATATGCCACAGGGAGCTTGCCAGGCTCTCCCATGCGGGCAAGAAACTCTCGGTAGCTTGCCAGGTTCTCCAAGAGGGCGAACGAGGCTATAAGATGTCGTGCACACTTCTGGGAGCTTGGTTTTATAGTCTCTGGATGTTGGCCATTGATGGGATTACACAGCGCCAGGGGCAGTTTCTGGGTGTGACTGCTTAGCTACTGGAAAATGGGGGATCTGGGTGGAAGAGGCCCAGTCCCGGTCTCAATCAGGCTTGGAGATCTCAGCCCCGGGTCCTGCACACCTGGGTTCCTCTGCCAGTTCCTTCATGCATGAGCCTCATCCAAACATGTAGAGAGGGGCCTTGAGTATGGCTGTGGCTGGGTTCTGGAGGTCTTCGGCTGCCGGGACTCTGCTCGGGGTTGAGATCTCACGGTGATACAATAAAATAAAAAGTAATGTGGAGTTCATGCTCAATTGAATCAACTTAATTAATGGCTGAACAAATAGCAGTACTCCTACATTATTTTTTAAAAAATCACTATAGAGGTGCTTAATTTCGTCTGGGTGTCACCTTCCCCCTCTGATAATTATCCATCATAAATCCTGTCTTATACTTGCTGTGTGAAGAAAGCTGGTATTTCCAAGGCAGCTACCTGGTAAATATTCAATGGCAGGTACTCCCGTTATCCTTGGGGGTAGAGGTGGAACTTTAAAATTCCAGATACATAGAGGAAATAGGGGTTTCTATTAGGATGAGTGTGTGTATTAGAGACAGAGAGAGAGATGCTCCCATCTTCACCCCCCATGCCTAGAACAAGGAACTCCCAAGCAGTATTCAGGGGCACCCAGGCCATTCTCCCATGCATCCCATATCAGCTGTGTGCCCCGAAAGTTCAAGCTTATGACCACTACATCCAAAGATGCAATGCTTCCACCTGCAAATCATCCATGCTACCCTTTGAGCTATCTTCCTGGACCCTCATTAGTTTTTTTTTTTTGGCTTTTTTGGGTCACACCTGGCAATGCACAGGGGCCACTCCTGGCTCTGAACTCAGGAATTACCCCTGGCGGTGCTCAGGGGACCATATGGGATGCTGGGAATCGAACCCGGGTCGGCCACGTGCAAGGCAAATGCCCTACCCACTGTACTATCTCTCCAGCCCCCCTCATTAGGTTTTTAAAAGAACTCGCCTGCCAACCCTAATTAGGAAAAGAGGAACGGGACACTGTCATGGGCACCAATGAGCTGAGAGCAACCTTATGGATTGTTTGCCTCTAACATTATTCCTCATGGAGGAATCAGGGATCGAGAGAAGCCTGGGAATGCTGATTCCCCAGCATCCAGCCAGGGTTTGCTTTTCACATATTATCACAGCCGGAGTGTGCCCGCCACACTGGCCAAGAGCCCTGGCTATTCTGGGACTAAAGGTGGCATTTGAAAGTTAGAGCATTTCAACTTTATCATCTAGACCCCAGAGATAAGGCTAGTTCCCCCCAGGGGAGGCTATCTGAGAGAGCGGGGCTGGAGAACTTGGCTCCCTGGTAGAACATGAGCCCACATCTTGTTCTGGCCATGGGGTGATCGAAGTGTGAAGAGACCTAAACTGAGCTGACAGTTCCAGATGCCTTTCCTCGAGCCAGTTGCACATTCAGTAACATCTGGGCTCGGGCTCAGCCCTGAAGCCCGTCCCCTACCTCCAGCCCAGCAGCCCCACAGAATTCCTTGCTATCTCCCCCACCCAGAACATGGGTGCCTGCCAGACTTACCAAAAGTGACACAGAGAGACAGGACAGACTGATGCAGACAAGGAAGTGGACAGGGTCTGGGTAGTAGGGCTCTGCTGCAGCTTTGGGTCCCTGCTTACCTTGAGCTGAGAACGTATTTCCTGAAACTTTCATAGGACTTCCACTCTGCTGGGTAGCAGAAGCCGAATCTCAAGCCACTGTGCTTTCTGCGGGATTATGACTCTATTCTGGCACACACAGGGTTAAAGGAACTGATGGGAGGCAGCTTTGGGTCTATGCACAAATTGTCCAACTGCCTGTCACCCCACCCCCAAGAGCCCCTAGCAGGCCTGACCTTGGAGATCTGATTCTGCTCAGAGCTTTCCAGAACCACCTGGGGGTACAAGATTCATTTTATGCCTCATGGGGGCAGGACTATCTTCCCAGACAGAACTGTCTTCCCAGACAGAGCTGTCTACCAACCTTCCTCCACCCAAGGGACCCCCCACTCAAGAGGACGGGGTGGAAAATCTCTGTCCTCTCTCATGATGTCCCTCCTGTTTGGTCCCAGCACTCTGAGTGTCAGCCCCTGGAAGCACAAGGCAGCACTTCATTTTCTTCTTTCTCCTTTTCCCAGTCTTTTCCTGAGGGTCTGAGCCCAGAACAGAACAGCCCGGTTGTTTAAATTGGCTAAGTGGAGAAAGAAGGGCAAAATATTTAACTAGGAGAGGGGGGCGGCAAAACCCACATAAGTTAATGTCACAAAACATTGTCATGCTATACATCACATTCCGAAAGGGTGTGGATATGCCAGGAAATCCTGCATACGTGCCGAATATTTGTGGGCAGGAGTTTGTGTATCACTGAGCATGCTGAGAGTAAAGTGAGGAGATCAGGGATAGAAGGGAAATGGCATTTGGGGAGCAAGCCTCCACCTCTGACCTCTTCCTTTGGCAAGAAAGAAGTCTGAAGTCAGTGGGAAACAGAAGGCTGGGCAAAGAGTGCAGGGAGCATGTTGGACTAAAAGGGGTCCCTCTCTGAAAATAGAAGGGTGCCCCATCCTCTAGGGGAAGGGATGGACAAAGTGGGGGTCCAGAGAGCAGGCATGGCAGGGCGTAGGGGTGTCCTGCCCCCACAAGACCTCTCAGCCTGGCACTTTGATGCCTGAGAAGAATCCCAGCTACATGCATTACTACAAGCCCAGGGAGTCCTTGAGCTAAGAGCACAGGGAGCCTGCGGCTGGGTGTGGCTCCAGACCGGGCAATCACTGGAAGGTAGGAAGTCAACACACAAAACCCAACCCCCAAGACCATCAGACATTGTGTTTCCGAGCATTTGGTTCCCTTCGGTGGTTTGTCATTTCCGCTGAAGAGATCTTCACCTGGGAGGTAATGAGTCCAAGCTTGAGGACAGAGCTCTCCAAAGGTGTTCTGCCCGCAGTCTCCACCCCCAACGCTGATCTGCTCCCCTAAATGATTTTCACGTGTCTGACTGTGTTCCTGCGAGGCCCTGGGACCCTCGACGGGGAATGCAAAACTTTAGAATGCACCTCCCTTCTCTTGTTAAAAAATGATAAACAAGAGTAGAGAAAAAGAATAAAGTCGGCACAGCTGCACATGCCCAATTTTCTGGAAACCCAGAGCATATGTGAAGCAAAAGCTGCTTCTAATCAAAGGAGCCTGCTTCGCTGGTCTAATACATTCCACATTGGGCATTTTCTCTTGTGCCCGCTGTGCCAGGAGGCCTGTGCATACCCAGGCTGTCAGGTTGAGGAGGTGTGGGCTCTAGCAGAGGAAACACACAGGGGCTCACAACCCTCTGAGAACTCACGACGGTCCCAGTGGAAGGCTGGCACATACATCGCCAAGTCAGCGTGATTCTAAATGGTTGCTCGTACTTCACATATCTAATGAGACTGTGACATCCGACAAGGCTCTTTCCAAGGTCAGGGCTAGGAAGTGCTGGTGACTTGGCACCAGGGCTCCAGACACTGTCAAGAAAGTGGTCAGTAGGTTTGGTCAGTGAAAATACGAGAGGTCCATAGGCTGGCGCTTCCCAGTCTCCCCTCCCATCAGCAGAGAGCACCCCAGCTGCCAATCTCCCCAGAAAGTCTGTTCTGTGCTTCTCTCAGTCCCTTCCCTCCCTCACACATCATTACTCAGCAAAATCTGAGTGCCCATCACCCCTCTCAGTCCCACTGAGGCAGAGGAACTGTGTCCCACCAGAAAGTATTTCATGGCCAGAACGTGCAAGATGATTTTCCCTAACTTTCCCTTCTCAAGTATTGTCTATTCTGAATTTTTTGTTTTGAGATTTTGTTTACATCGGTTTCTACAATAATCAAACGTTTCCTTGCATTCTTTTGCTATCTGTGGCTAACAATGAGACTGAGGGCACTTGCATGCTCCTAACCAGAGTTTGATCCCTGTACTGCCTATGGTCTCCGGATCATCACTAGGACTGATCCTTGAGCACAGAGCCAGAGCAAGAACTGAGCCCTGAACATTGTCAAAACAACAAAAAACACATTTTTGAAACATATACATTTAAATCAATGAATATAATTGACTAATCTAAAATAGACCAACCTATTTATGAGCAACTGATTTATGAAGAGGTGCTTAGACAATTCGACATGGGAAGAATAGATTGTTTTTCAGTATAGTCATCCATTTACAAAACCATGAATTTGGTCCTACTCCACACACCCTCCAAAACATCACGAATCACAAAATCCCATTAATCACCGATTTCTCGAGCGGGCTCAGTAACATCTCATTTTGTCCTTTCCCTGAGATCTTAGAAGTCTATCTCGACTCGGTCCTCCCAACAATGTTGCACTGGGGGCTCTTCAGGGTCAGGGGAATGAGATCCAGCTTGTTACTGGATTTTGCTTATGAATACACCATGGGAAGCTTGCAAGGCTGTCCCATGTGGGCAGGAAACTCTCAGAGGATTGCCAGTTTCTCCCAGAGCGAGAAGTAGGCTAAAGATATCTCCAGAGACTCTCTCTGGAGAATGGCAGAGAGTCTCCAAAACATAGTTCTCAATATAACAAGTCCAAAATTTAAGACCAAACATTATAAAAGTCTTTGAAGAAAACACAGGTATAAATTGTCATTGAAGGGATTAGTAGAAGCTCAAATAAGGCACCGTAAGTTGCATAAGAAACAAAAGACAACATTAAAAATATACTTAATTAAATACAATTTTTATTGTCAAGGTATATTAGTGATTCCCAGAAGTTGATGGAATATGGGAAAAGGAAGTTAACATTACTGAAAAGTAACAAATTTCTCTTTTTTTTAATAAAAAGATTTTTTAAAATATACTAATTCACAGGTTAAATGATCACCTCCTTAAAATGCACTACTGTATCATCACAATCAATTGTAGAACATTTTCATTATTCTAGAAACAAGCCCCATTGTCCTTTCTCATCATTAGTCAGACCCTTTCTCTCACATGCCCAAGCAATCACCAGTATACCTTCTACCTAGATGGTCTTGCCACGATTGGACATTTTAGACAAATGGAATCATGTAGTTCCTTCTGACTGACTCCTTTCACTTGGCATAATGTAACCATATTCATCTGTGTTGTCATGCACATCAGGAATTCCTCCTTTTATATTGTCAAATAAGATTCTGTTATATGGATAGACCACATGGGATTCATCTGTTCATTACTTAATGGACATGTGGTTGTTTCCACTTCTTGACTAGTATAAACCATGCCTCCACATAATTTCTTTTCAGAGTAAGGAAAATCTTAGGAAATCGGGTAGTGATGGTGGTTGCACAATCTTGCGCTTATATCAAAACCCCTTGAATTGTCAATATTGTGAGTGAAAATCATATCTCTCAAAAAACAGACTTTAATTTGCAGCCTTTGCACTTGATACTTCTCTTGATACACTTGTCCTCAGATATTCTCCTGACTTTTCTCTCAGTGTGGTCCTCCCTGGGCCTGTGTGTAGTTATACATTCTGTACCTGTTATGCATCTATTTTCTCAATTGTCTGCTTTCCCCCACTAGCACACGGACTGAGGACAAGGGACATTTTTCCTTTTCCATTGTCAGCACATTTAATAGTGCTTAGCATATACTCAATAAGTATTTGTTATCATATTAAAATTAAAGGGTTGGCACTGGAGCAATAGCACAGAGGGTAGGGTGTTTTCCTTGCACTCGGCCGACCCGGGTTCGATTCCCAGAATCCCATATGGTCCCCTGAGCGCAGCCATGGGTGATTCCTGAGTGCATGAGCCAGGAGTAGACCCTGTGCATCGCCGGGTGTGACCCAAATACAAACCAAAAAAATAAATAAATAAATAAAGGGTTTTGTGCTGAGTCAACAAGTTCCAGCTTAGGTTTTAACAGAATTCCTCTAGCTATTGGTAGAGAATTGACACCAGAACCTAAGAGCTATAAGCAGAACCACTTAGAATTTATTGCAACAATTCTATAGCAACAGCCAATAGTTTATAATGCTACTGTAGACAGAGAAATGGTAAGAGCAGGGGCCAGAGATCAAGTGCAGCAGGTAAGGCACCTGCCTCACATGTGGTAATTCAATCTCTAGCACTATATTTGACCCAACACTAAAAGTGATCCATGAGCACAAAGTTAAGAGTAAGTCTGAGCACAGTTGGGTGTGACTCAACCACATTCCCAAATGAAATGGTACAAATGAACCAAATTCAGGGTTTATTTTGAAGACAGAGAAAAAGAACTTCCTAATAGCTCGGGGAAGATGATAAAAATGAAATCTAGGATGATTGATTATCTCTCTTTATTTCTCACAACTAGTATGAGACTTCATGGAAGAGATAAAAAATCAAGATGAACAAATTACTTGGGTGGTGGTCTTGGATGGTCCTAAAAGAATATGTCCCCATGTGACTTGACCTGGCTTGATGGGCCCACACTGAGGGCCCTCCTCAGGCTGCTGCCCTGGCTTATTTCCTAGAGAGAGAACACTTTCCCCTTCTTCCCTGAACGATCCCTCACACCTACCAAATAGAAGGTACAAGAAAATCAGAAGAGTTCACATATGTTCTAGGTTTACTATGTACCAGTTTCATAGTAACTATGCAACTAAGCATTTGTCAAATGTTAACTGTCTTAATCCTCACAACATCCTGAAATATGTATTATCATCATTATCATATTACTTATAAAGAATTCAATGCTTAGAGAACTGAAGTAATTAGTCCCAGACACACATTAGCAAGTAGCAGAGCTGGGACATTTGAATGCAGTTCTGCCTGACTCCAAATTGTGGATAGATCAATGGGTGGGTGAATGATGGATGAGTCGATGGCCAAATTAATAAGCACAGTGTCTACTGGCTTAGCTTTTGACAGATGAGGTTAAATAGTAAGCAGAATGTTTCTGAAGCAAAAGCAACTGGTCTTTCACTTGTCCGGTGTAGGAAAAAAGTTATCATTTCAGATTTTCCCCAGAGCCCAGCATAGCACAGGGAAAGCAGATCCATGTCTTGTGAAGTCTTTTAATAGAAGGGAAGAAAGAGATTTCCTCAAGAAAAATGTTAGAAATAGACTAAGTACAGGGCCTTGGAATTGAAGCCCCACAAATGATCGGAATGCACATATTTTATTAACTTCCTGGTAAATTCTCTTCTGCCATATATAATAGAGGAGCTCAAGCATTGACCTGGTGGAAAATAATGACGTCAAGTGGTTCTGTATTCATCCTGCTATTGGAAACCCCAACTTATGCTTACCTGCCTCAAGCAGCATTTAGGAAAACTGAACCCTGACAATTACTCTAGTGATGATTTCCCCCCTCCTCCCAAGGATGACACCTAGCTACTTAAGTTTGACAGACATGCAAGAGACATCAGCTCATTCTATGAAGCTGGGGTTTCTAGACCCTCACTCAGTGAATTAGAAAAAAAAAACCATAAACTGAGAGGCACTGTGTAGCCAACAGTGTTGCAGGAACAGAAGGCACAGGAATACTGATAACCTTCTATAGATCTTTCCCAGAGTCTGCTCGAGAAAATTTCAATTTGGCATACATAGCTTACAGAGAAGAACTAACTCTGTTGCTGCAAAAAAAAATCCCTTAAATATGTCCCCTTGCTGGGTCACTTCAGAAGGTATTTCATAATCTGGCTGCTACTGCTTAGAGGTCAGCTCAGCTGTGATTCTGTCTCCAGTGGCTCCTGGGACAGAAGAGAAAAGGTAAGACAACACGGTGTGTGACGTCATGTAGGAGAATCAGCAATCAAACCCTCTAAGAAGCATGACTAAGAAATTTGGGGAAATGTGAGGGGAGATTCGATGTCAATGTAGGATTAACATAATTTTTCACAGAAGATGTGGGGCCTGCAGGCCTTTGAGGGAAAATGTAATCAGTGCCTGGCTGTGAATTGTTTCCATGTGTTTATTTGTCAACAGTCTGGTGAAATAATGCAAAAGTGGTGAGGATGTCCCAGCCCCTAGATCTTCCAAGTTCGGGTGCTAAGCAGCCCACCAGGCTTGAGGGAGCTGGGGTCCATTTCCTTCCCTGCTCTGGGACAAACTTCAACTTGCAGAGTGGAGAGGATCGAGTTTCACTTCAGTGGGGACTTGGCCTTTTCCTTCCTGGATCCCATCCCTTCTCCGCCCCAGCACACACACAGCGCAGGAATGCCTTCTTCCCCCCACCGCTTCACCAGGGGCCCCTCCTTTTAGGTAAAAAAATAACCCAACTCTCCTATCATGGTGGGTTATGTGAAAAAGGGTTTGTTTGTTTTTTAATATCATGGAAGCAATTGATTTGACGGCAATGAAAAGGCCTAATATTTATTCCATCCACAGACCACCACTCTGACCTTTGGACAAGATACAGGGAAGTTTCTTTGACTCTCCTGGATGCTATCTCAGATGAGGCAGTGTTCTGATGAGGAGAGGTTCAGCACTGGCCAAAGTCATTGGAAAAGGCTTGCCAGCCAGCGTTTAATAAATGTGTTGTAGTAAATATACTTGCTACAGTTAGAAGTATGCACTTCTCAGAGAAGCTCTCTGTAAGTTGATCTCTTCGGTTGCAGGTATGGATAGCGACATAGTGAAATCATTCAGAAAGACATAGAATAAACAAGCTTAAGTTTACCTGCCCGGTACTGGGATGAATGCAGGTCAAACATTGGAAAGAGATGCCCACCAGTGACTGCCACTATTTTATGTCATCCCAGTATTTCTTATGGAATGTTGGGTACAATCACTGTGCTCCTTCTCTGGGGTCCTAAGAGCACATATTGTCACTTTCAATTGCCTCATTCCCAATACTCCTTAATCAGCTCAGTCTTCACACAATCCCAACATTGAGTGTTCATCGTTAGGGAGTCGATTTCCCAGCCTGACTTTGCAAACCAGTCACTTCAAATAGCTATTCACACTCATCCATTCACTTGTCCAACATTTCCTAAAGGCTTTCTCTATACCTAGAGTAATGGTAAACATTAGAAATAGGAGTCCTGTCCTCAGGGGAAGGGCAGGTCAATGATTGAGAAAGAGAGGCTGATCATGGTAGATGCAACTTATGTGGCAGAAAGTCATACAAAGGCATCTCAGAAGAAAGGCTGTGAAATGTATTTTATCTGAGAATGGGAAGACCTCACAGAATTGGGGAAGAAGTTGTCTTCGGGAGAGGGGGCTTCAAACAAGATAGAGTGTGTGAAGAGTGGGAGCACATATATTGAAAAGGAGAGCAAGACTTGTCCAGAGAGAACAAAAGGCAAGAGTGTCTGTCATAGAAGATTATCAATCATTCTCATCATTCTATTTCTCACAGCACAAGGTCATAAAGTAATTTACAATTCTATTTTCACTAAACCCTCAAAATTCCCTCCCAACAGTTAATGCCAGGCACCACTGACTATAGTCATGGGGTCACAAATCTGGGTAGCAGTTGCTCAAGGACTGAGCCAACCATCCCAAACAAAGAGTCTCCCCTCTGATCATCCTATGACGATCTCCCAACAGGGCGTGTGGCTCCAAGCCATAACAAAGGTGGGTAAAAGCCAGCCACTGCTCCCCTCAGGCACCAGGTCCTCACCAGCTTGCCCTTGCCCTTGTCCATGCGTCCTTTCTCTTTCCTTGGTGGCGTTGAAAGCCTTCATTTTCACAGTTTCCCAGAATACACATCGTCCTCCTCCTTCTTCCTAAAATAGCAGGCTACTGGGCTGGCAGCTGGAGACTCAGACTTCTTCTCGCAGGACTCACGGAATGTTTTGAGGCTGGTGTAAAGAAGGGAAGACAAATATTTGACTACATGTGTAGGCCATGTGCTTGGCCTACAGCTCATTGGGGATTCCTTTTTCTTCTTCAGAACCATAAGATCAGGGGTCAGGAGATGGCTCCGAGGGCTGGATGGAGCATTTACACAGCATACTGAAGACCTCAGATTTGATGACCTCACCCCCATGGCCACCAGAGCACTGTTGGTATGGCCCGGAAGGTCCCTGGACACCACCAAGATATCCTGGATTGGTTGAGAATCTCTAGAAGGTGCCCCAAGCCTTCTAAACACTACCTGGGAGGATCACCCCTGATCCCAACTAAAGTCACTCGTAAAGTCCAGTGACTGGCCTTGGGAAGGAAGTGACCCCACCCTGTCACTTGAAACCAGTTCAGAGTGGGGAGAATGTGGAGTCAGTCAAGAGGTGCTTCCTGTCCATGCTGGTTAGAAGGAACCCTGGACACTGGGGGATGTGAAGAAGCAAGACACCATGTGAACAAGGGGACAGGTGTGGTGTGCAGAGAGGCTGCAGAGCACTGGGGAAGGAGTTCACCTGGAGATCTGGGGCAGTTCCCTTCTTTGAGGCACTGATATTAGCCAGTCACAAGAGAGAACAATTTCTGGCTTTTTTCCCCCAAGATGAGCTTCTGTCTATGCTTTGTCAGTTGTTCTGATCTATGAACCGTCATCCTGACTCCAGTCGCCAAAGTCTCCACGGGAGACCTGCACAGATGCTCCTGGGTCACCAGACCCAGGTCCCTCTCAGGAATCTCCAGGCCAACGTACTGGGGAGATGCCCACAGGATCCCAGCAGGACACCCAGACATAAGCTACTGGGGCCTGGAGAAGCTGTGACCCGCTCCTGAGAGTCCTGTTCCTCTGAGCAGGACAACAAAGACACACCTCCATGGGTATGAACGTCATGGGCCTCCCTTGGGTTTCTGCTTTTTCTCTGAGCATCACTGGGCCACTGCCACAGTTCCCGCCTGTTCCCATCCTCGTTATCACTGTAGTTGAACACAACCCAGTGGGATTTGGAGCCCAACGTGATGCAACACAAAAGCGTTCTGTCTCTTGCTGCCTTGTATATTGTTTCTATTTTAGAGCATCACAACTCGTTGAGGTCCGAGGGCACTAGGCTCCCTTCAGGCTTCCGGCTGTGGTTTGCCACCCACAGTGGCCGAGATTCTTCTGGACTGCAGATGGCCAGGGGTTAAAGAGGTGGGCAGGTTGGTGGTCCAAAGAAGCCTCCAATTAAAGCTCTCCAGATCTGCAGCCAGAGGGTCCTAGGCCCTTCTCAGTGTCCCAGACAGCCCTAAACCCAGTCCTTGGGAGGGACTCAGGTAGGAAATCCCAGAAGCAAGAGGGAGAGAAGAAGGCCCCTTCCCAAGAGGGAGGGCAGAAGTGATCCTTGCCTTAATTCAAGATGACCCAGGTTTGCAAATTGCAGGCACTTCTGCTTGGCCAAGAGAAGAAGGAGCAAAAGGGAAAAATAAATCCAGGGGACCAAGAGCCATCCTTGTGGTCTGGATTGGACCTGTTGGAATAAGACCCTGTGTAAACAATACCCATCAGATAAGGGGTTGATATCAATGGTATATAAAGCACTGGTTGAACTCTACAAGAAGAAAACATCCAACCCCATCAAAAAATGGGGCGAAGAAATGAACAGAAACTTTACCAAGGAAGAAATACGAATGGCCAAAAGGCACATGAAAAAGTGCTCTGCATCACTAATCATCAGAGAGATGCAGATCAAAACAACTTTGAGATACCACCTCACACCACAGAGACTAGCACACATCCAAAAGAACAAAAGCAACCGCTGTTGGAGAGGATGTGGGGAGAAAGGGACCCTTCTTCACTGCTGGTGGGAATGCCGACTGGTTCAGCCCTTCTGGAAAACAATTTGGACGACTCTCAAAAAATTAGATATTGAATTCCCATTTGACCCAGCAATACCACTGCTGGGAATATATCCCAGAGAGGCAAAAAAGTACAATCGAAACAACATCTGCACATGTATGTTCATCGCAGCACTGTTTACAATAGCCAGAATCTGGAAAAAACCCGAATGCCCCAGAACGGATGACTGGTTGAGGAAACTTTGGTACATCTATACAATGGAATACTATGCAGCTGTTAGAAAAAAGGAGGTCAAGAATTTTGTAGTCAAGTGGATGGGCATGAAAAGTTTCATGCTGAGTGAAATGAGTCAGAAAGAGAGAGACAGACATAGAAAGATTGCACTCATCTATGGTATATAGAATAACAGAGTGGGAGACTAACACCCAAGAACTGTAGAAATAAGTACCAGGAGGTTGACTCCATGGCTTCGAGGCTGGCCTCACGTTCCGGGGAAAGGTCAACTCAGAGAAGCGATCACCAACTACATTGTAGTCGAAGGCCATGTGGGGGAAGGGAGTTGCGGGCTGAATGAGGGCTAGAGACTGAGCACAGCGGCCACTCAACACCTTTATTGCAAACCACAACAGCTAATTAGAGAGAGAAAACAGAAGGGAATGCCTTGCCACAGTGGCAGGGTGGGGTGGGGGGGAGATGGGATTGGGAAGGGTGGGAGGGACACTGGGTTTACGGGTGGTGGAGAATGGGCACTGGTGAAGGGATGGGTTCCAAACTTTGTATGAGGGAAGTATAAGCACAAAAGTGTATAAATCTGTAACTGTACCCTCACGGTGATTCTCTAATTAAAAATAAATAAATTTTAAAAAAATAAAAATAAATAAAAATTAAAAAAAATAATAAAATAAAAAAATAAAAATTAGTAATCATCAAAAAAAAAAAAAAAGACCCTGTGTAAAGGCACAGAAATGGTCTGTCCCAGGATTTCTCCTTGGAAATGATGGCAACAGCTGGGGTCCTTGGAAGATCCCTTTTCCTGGGGCTAGAACTCTGGAGTGCCATAAGTAGACTGCATGGACACTCACTTTTGATCCTCCCTCTGCCCCTTCCTCACTTGCCATCAATCGTCTGTGGTAGAACAATTCCTACGACATTCTCATTCGCAAAACTGTGTTTATTGAATCCACAAAAGCATCCCTGCATTAATACAGGACCTTCAACAAGATATAACTTTATGTGCCTTTAAAGAAGATGTAATTCATCTGGAAATGGGTTTCGGGCGTGTGTGTGTGTGTGTGTGTGTCTGTGTCTGTGTGTCTGTGTGTCTGTGTGTCTGTGTGTGTGAGTGTGCGCATGCACACAGAGGATTCAATATGTTCCAGGAATAAAATCAGGATCAGCTGCATGCGAGGCAAGTTCTTTGAGCCCCATATGACTTCCCCAGCATGCACTTCAGGACACTGATGACAGAGAGCTCAGGGCGTGAGATGGGGGTGGGCAGGGAGGGAACTGATAATAAGGCAGGACCTTCCTTGCCAAGTTCAATGACTGGACAAACTTCTCTCAGACAAAATTCTTCTGACTTCATAGCAACTATATAGAAAATTTGAGAACACTTTCAACTCAGGCTTTCTGGAAGCTATGGTGAATGTCCCTGGTGTCTAGGATTCCAGCCTGGGATGTTCTGATTCTGAAGCACGCACTCTTTCCACGCTGCTTTGCTCTGCTGTCTGCCCTGCAATCCTCTCTACAGCCCCTGCTCCTGGGCAGTTTGTATCTCCTGGTTATCTCAAATGTATTTCCTCCCGCATGGGCCTTTGAGGTGGGCAGGAACAAGGCAGTCTGCAGAAATAAAGGGGCTAAAAGTCCAGCCCCACTGGTATACAGATATACCCTTGCCCTAAGGCTCAGTTTGTGTCCTTTCTTAGAGGAAGGAATGATCCAGGCAAAATCTAGGGGCTAAAATGTACCATTTTCAGAGACTCTAGTTCTTGCGCTTGCTCTTCCTGTGAAGAGTTTGTATGAAGACTGGGGAGCTGGAACAAAGACTAGTCTTATCTTGTGAGTAGCTGAATGTCATTGTGACATCCCAGAAAGGAATAGCACTTGGTCTCTTACAGGAAAAATAGATGTAGCAATGAGAGGCATCACATATATGGAAGGTTTAGGAATGGAAGGTCAGAGGGAAGTCGTGGTAAAACACAGAAACACATCATCGGATGTTGAAAATGAAAGGAAGTTATGAAGAAGATGCGAAGAATGAAGACTGACAAATGTACAAGAAAACACTTAGGTTTTCTCCAGATCTTCTTCAAGTCAGTTTTGCCCAAAGAGCCATGACTGAGGGGAGGAACTTGAGCCATGTGTACTGCAAGCTTTGTGATGCCGGGAAGGATGGAGTCAAATCTAACCGCTCCACTGTATCAGACCCTTTCATACATTCAACTAACAAATACATTGGGCTCATGTCAATTTTCTGCAATTTGACAGCCTTGTGAGTTTGGGTAAGTGTATTTTAAGCTATCTGGATTCTTTTATGGGGGGAGTGGTTGTAGTGTGGAGGTCAAGGGCCCCTTTCAGCAATTCTAGACCAGCTGGGCTGGCAGTTCAGCAGAAGGACCCAAGGATGCTCTGCTACTCAGGCTCTGCAATGCTGGGGATTACCTAGGCTACCCCATCAGTGCTCAGTGGCTCTAGAACTGAATCCTGGGTTGCCTGATGACTATCTGGTGCCAGGGATGGAACCAGGATTGTCTACAGGTAAAGCATGAAACTTAATTCCTGCACTATCTCCCCATTCCAATATTCTGGATCTTAATCTCCTCATCAATGCAGTGGATTAAGTATCTATCTCACATAATCATTGTATGGTCTATATTTTAAAAGACAATGTTAAGGTTAGAAAGAAAGTTCAGGGGTTAAGGTACTTGCCTTGCATACAACTGACCCTGGTTCAATTCCTGGCACCATATAGTCCCCTGAGCACTTCCAGGAGTGATCCCTGAACATAGAACCAGGAAGAGGCCTTGAGTAATGCAAGATATGTTTGAAGCCTCTCCAAATTAAAAAAAAATTAATGAAAGGGTAATGTTATAAACATCTGGTAAATATACCTGACATATGGCAAGCCCTTAATAAATGCAGATGTCATCTCTGTTCCTTACATTTAATTGTTTCCTAGAGCAAATGTCAGGGATATATTAAAATTTTAAAACCAGCAAAGTCAAACCAGTTAATATCTATAGATGTTTAGCTATACTTATTTACTGTAGTTTGGCCAGTGTTAAAGTAGCTTGAAAACGGACACCAAAGCGTCACAGCCCCCCCCCAACATTAAATAATATTCCAGTTCTTGTTTTAACACACTCTCCCCTGATGTGGACTATGAATTTATAAACGGTCGCTGTAGCGGGAACACTAGAGGAGTTTGGCTTGTCTTCATTGACTGTGATGAATTGCTGGATGGGGCATACTATCCTCCATTCACCCATTAAATTATTATAACTTAAGCTCCATAGAATTATCTCAGTAGTATAGACAGCAACAGGTTTGTTTAAATATGCAAAGATAATCACTGGCAGAGCGCATGCTTGGTTCTGGGTTCAATACCCTGTGAAATAAATAAATAAATAAATAAATAAAACTTGTGATAGAGTTTTCATTCCATAGCTCTATGAAAATGAAGCCAATATGTTACACAGTGCAGATATTAGAGTCTGCTCTTTTTATATTTTCCCAATGGGGTTATACTTCTGAATGATCATGGATAGTAAACAAAATGCACATTTTTTACTTTGCATTCAATTTTTCATATCAAATACAAATAAAGTGAGATCAGTATACACATGATGTATATTATTTATATTAAATATGATTCTCCTATATAATAAATTTTAGGCATATAAACTAAATTCTACATATGTATTCAAAATATTATTTGCATAAAATATTATGATTACCATTTTGGTAACTCTGGAAGAGGCAAAAATGCTCACTGTATCACCCCCTTGCTCTCCTTCCAGTCTATTTCTGGCCAACACACTCTGAATGCTGATTTTTCTCACTTCATGGGGATTTTATGAGGATTAAACAATTAAAGTACTTTGAAGATGACAAGTGTTTAAGTGTTAAGCATTATTATCATCAGAAACTAGCATTACATTAATTCATTATGTAATCAAGTATTATTATTGTTATACTTGATTAGATAATGGATTAATGCAAGAAAATGCACTTTAAGAAAATCTAATCTTTGGAGATTTTTAGCTCTAGCTGTAGAACAAAGAAGTCTAGGATCATTCATCCTAAGTACTTTAGACATGAATCAAGAATATCTAGACAGTGAGCAAGTATTTTTTGTTTGCCCATATTTTAACTAATAAGTACTTTGTATTTATTGGCATGACCCAAAAAGCAACATGGTACTTGAGAAAGAAAAACACACACACAAGATTTAGATTTTAGAATAAGGCAAAACTAAAATGGAAACAACCCAAACATTTTCAGCTGAGATTAAAACCCCTTCTGGCTATGTGAATAAATTGGTCTTTAAGTAATTAAAACTATAACCTATGGTCTTTAGTAAGTTCTGGTAATTTCTCTGTAGTGAGTTTCAAGTATTTTCTGGCTGGCTTCTATCCAAAGAGCACACCTGTGTGTTAGTTGAACAATATCTTACTGAAAGATGAAATTAACTAATTTTGTTTGATTTGGATCCTGGTTAAAACACTGAAGTTAGATATTTATATGCAGAGCCACATAAAGAATATAGCTTAAATAATTCCACCAGGGACTTCCATAAGATTTCCATTGAGCTAATAAGAACGTTAGAACATGCTTAGCTAATGAAAATGATTCATCTCTGTTTTTCTATCAATGCAAGACTTGGAGGAGGGGCAAAGAAATGTTATTGTAAGTAAAAAGCTACCCGTATTATAATTTGCTTGTTGTTCATGCAACGTCTCCCTCCAAAGTTTATTCACTTGCTTTCTGAGCTTTGAAAAGACCTAGGTCTATTTAATTCATGAAAATCATATAAAACACTCTTTTGACTTTAAATAATGGGTTTTTAATGCATTTTACTCAGCCCGTTTCTACATAAAATAGGGGAGAATAGAGTTTATCCCAATCATTATTTTATTTTATTACTTTATGAGAGATTTTTCAAGTTTTCACTTTTGTCCATTAATTACAGGGAGGGTCACAAAGACTGGAAGATGTAACTCATTTATTTGTGTTTCTAATTTTTATCTCAATTTGTTTCATTTAGTACAGAATTCAGATATAATTAAGTAGGAAATGCCACCAGGTACCCTTCTCAACTCAAGGGTGCTGGTGCGTGCAGGAAGAATCTGGCACCATTTGTGACTGGGTGCAAGTTCTGAACAACCATATTTTCTACTAAGACTTGCCCTGAAATATTTCTGCAGAACCCTCACTTTGACATGTAGGTTTAAAAGGGCCTTGAAGATCTCCAGGGCTCCCAATAAGAGACCTCATCCAGATTGGAGAGAAACTTCAATTTAAGAAAGGAGTTTTTTTTGTTGTATCTAATATGCTCCCTTATATTGAGCTCAAGTGCTCTGCAAACTGCCTCAGGGAAAGTTATGAATGTTGTGAATATTTTAAAAGACTACTTCATTCTATGATAATTAGAGAAACAACTAAAAAAGGAAGACTGGTGAAACTAAGAATAGAATTAGGTATCATATGAAAAAATCAAGCAAAACCATAGCAGATGCATGCTAAACAGATTGGAATGGCTAGAGAACCAAGTAGGCACTAAATATTCATGGGACATATGATACATCTAGTTTCATGAGTTACTAAATATTCATGAAAACTTTAATTAGCCACCTGTTGGCCATACCCACTTAACCTTAACTTGCTCTCAATCCACCACTCAGTTGGGGTGCTTGTCATGCAACAAAAGTGTTCACAGGATATGAGTGACCCATGGGACACTAATGACTCACAAAACTGAAGGCCCAAGCACAGAAGTGGTCATTTTTTAAGGCTATAGCGCCTCTGCAATGTTCAACACACACAATCAGGGCAAAGCCAATTATATTAACATATAGAAGGAGATCTTACAAATCAATAGAAAACATAAACATAAAGCTTGACAAAGGCCATGAATGTGAAAATTCATGGTAAAACTAAACAATTGCTGAAGTATGTTATAGAAGAAACAAAAATTGGAAAGAGGGTCTGCCTTTCCACAGTTCTTAGAGTGGCCCTCTTCTAGCTCCTTAAGATTGCAGAAAGTGGAGAGACTAGAAGCAGATGGATACTATACTCCCATCTCTGCAGATTGCTGGGACTAGAAACAGAATTCTGCTTCTCCTCAATGGCACATCTGTGGTTCTCCGAAAGCACACCAAAAAGAGAGAGAGAAAAATCCTCATAGGCATTCCTGGAAAGTCTTATACCTATTCACTTACCCACTAGATTTTCTGTGTGGCTCTTTCATTGAAACACACTATCTCTGCCCCAAGGGCTCCCTGACCTCTAACTTGGTGTCTCCTTATATGAGACTGGAAGAATAAACCCACCCAATAGCCAGCCCTACTCTTCACAACATATATTCAAGAGAAGATAGTTCCATCACAGGCCCTCTGCAGGAGATATGTAGTTGCTGAAGAATCAAGGGGACCCTCCCCATGACATGACTCACAGGAAAGTATTAGGATTTCTGACCTTTTATTTCCTTCCTTCTTTTCCTACCTTCTTTTGAGTGAATAGCCTTCATGCTCCAGGTTAGGAGGTGGGGTCTGCTAGCTTCATGCCACCTGGGGGTACATTAGCAATGTTAGAATCTCAGTCCCATTGCAGACTCAAGAAACCCCAGGCTTTGGGGCTGGAGCAATAGCACAGCAGGTAGGGCATTTTCCTTGCATGCAGCTGACCCGGATTCGATTCCCAGCATGGTCCCCTGAGCACCGCCAGGGGTAAATCCTGAGTGCATGAGCCAGGAGTAGCCCCTGAGCATTGCTGGGTGTGACCCAAAAAGCAAAAAAAAAAAAAAAGAAAGAAAGAAAGAAAGAAACCCCACACTTCATCAGAAAGGAAAGACCCTCACAAGAAACCCTTTGGTTGATCCTTGATCCAAACTACTTTAAATTGGAAAAATACTGATTTAGTGAATAATTTCTGACTTTCCTCACTCAAGCTATTCCCATGCCGGTTCATTTTTAGCTGAGTGACTCAAGCATCTCCTTCATTAGACTCCACCTTGTATAAAACTGTCCTTGGCAGCTTTGGCTGCTATGCCCATTCTCTCCCTGTTATCCTTTCTTGTGACCCCTGCCTTTCCTTTCCTCTTGATAAATGTCCACATAGGCTCCTTGGTTCCATGTATTCTCCTGCCAAGAGGCTGGAAACACACCCTGAGGATCAGCTGTGGCTGCTTGAAGGACCCCACCCTCCTCTTTCCATGCCAGATGTAATCATTCCCAGAGTTCAGAGGTTTATGACTTGTTTCTTGTAGTTCCAAATGTGCGGTCAAGATGCCCTGTTGTTGAGTTGGCAACACTACTGACTTATTTAAATATTTTCCAGTTCTGCTCTCTCAAACCACTTCTTCCATCCTCCCATCACTGGTGTGGGAATATGAATGTAGTAAATTCTTGGGGATCATGTCAAATTTGTCTATGAGCTTTTGTATTGATTGCTACCATGTTTCCAGAAACTAAATCTAATCTGAACGATAGAGTGCTTGGAACAGACCCCCAACTTTCCCCTAGGTTCCTGGATGTACTGGGTGAGTGTCCCTTTCCTTCCCAGACATGGAAAGAAATTATTTGAAGCTTAGGACAGGCATCACTTTCTGTGTTGTGGGGGTACTTGGATAAGTCACCTGCAGTGCAGGTTCAAAATGCATTTATTGTTTTTCTTTTATTTTATTGAATCACCGTGAGATAGTTACAAGCTTTCATGTTTGGGTTACAATCACACAATGATCAAACACCTATCCCTCCACCAGTGCACATTCCCCACCATCAATATCCCCGCTACACCCCCCCCTTTCCCACCCTCCCCGTGCCCCCATGGCAGACAATATTCCCCATACTCTCTCTCTCTACTTTTGGGCACTTATTGTTTTTTAAGTTCAATTATCTTTATCTTTTTAAGTTACAAAGTTGTTCATGATCAGGTTTCAGTCATACAATATTCAAAATTCAAACACCCATCCCTTCACCAGTGTACATTTGCTACCACCAATGTCCACAATTTGCCTTCTCCCAACCCTCTCCTGCCACCTGCTTCTCTCTCTCTGTGCCTCTCTCTCTTTCTCTCTCTCTTTGGCCATTATGGTTTGCAATTTAGGTACTAAAAGATTATCATGTATATCTATTTACCTCCTTTCAGCACTCAGTTCACATCCAGAGTAATAATTTCCAACTCCAACCTTCATTGTCACAGTGGCCCCTTCTTTATCCTAACTGCCCTTAATGTCTAAATGAATTTCATCTGAATGCCCACATGCACTCACACAGGCAAACACACATCCACACAGAAGCACACAATTTCAATACCTTATTTCTCAAACTTATTCATCCCTATAGAGATGGAAAAACAAAAGAAATGCTGTCACTATCATCCCCTTGCTCATTGACTTGCTTGGGAGGGCACCAGTAACATCTCCATTGTGAGACTTGTTGTTACTGTTTTTGGCATATCAAATATGCCACGGGTATATACAAAGCTTGCCAGGCTTTGTCGTACAGGTACAGGCAAGATACTCTCAGTAGCTTGCTGAGTTCTCTGAGAGGGGCAGAGGGATCAAACCCAGGTTGGCTGAGTGCAAAGCAACCGCCCTACCCACTGTGCTATCACTCCAGCCCAGTATACAGATGGTGATCTCATGCATCTTTTAGATAGTGGAATATTGACAAAATTCTATTAAAAATTACTGTTTATACAATTAGATACTATCCCTTTGATGAAAACAAAAATTTCAAAGATTAAATTTGACAATAGAAACTTTTTTATTTATTTATCTTCTGTATGCACTGATATCTTTGGGGAAATATTGCTTATTCTCTGTATGAACTGATATCTTTGGGAAAGTAGCACTGTCGTCCCATTGTTTATCAATTTGCTCAAGCGAGCACCAGTAATGTCTTCATTGTGAGACTTGCTGTTACTGTTTTGGGCATATCAAATATGCCACGAGTAGTTTGCCAGGCTCTGCCATGCGGGTGGGATACTCTTGGTAGCTTACCGGGCTCTCTCCGAGAGAGATTGAACCCGGATCAGCCATGAGCAAGGCAAATGCCCTACCTGCTGTGCTATCACTCCAGTAAGGACAGGATTAGAAAAATATAGAAAGGGGTTTTAAGACAGGCTAGAATACTTAACCCCCAAACTGGGCCAGCCACTTATATAAGCTAAGGCCATTTTGGAGTCACTGAAAGAATAATGGTCCCAGAGAACATTCCTTGATGAGATGAGAATGACATCTGGACTCTTGCTCCAAACTCTCTTGCCATCCAGAGAAAATGTGTATGTTGTGGGTCAGTGAAGAGTTCCATAAACAGCTTTTCTCATCTATTCATGATCAAAGATCTAAATGTTCACCAAAATTCACCCTAATGTCAACAAATAATCACTCTTTAAAAAACCAACACTCACAGGCAACCAAAGGGGAAAAAAAGAGATAAACTGGACTTCATCACAATCAGCAGCCTTTTGCATCAAACAATACTATCAACAGAGTGAAAAGGCAACCCACAGAATACAAAAAATATATGCAATTCATAGATCATAGAAAGCTAAATGATAAGAGAGAAAATCCAGATTATATGAAGAAATCCTACAACTCTGCCACAAAAAGCAAACAACCTAATTTTTTTAATGGACAAAGAACTTAGACATTTCTCCAAAGAAGACACACAAGTAGCCAAGAAGATATACAAATATCCAAAAGCACCAGAGAAGATGCTCAACATTACTAGTCATTAGGGAAATAAAAGTGAAGATCATTGAGAGAAGTCACTTTGTATCTATAAAGATGTCCAAAATTTAAAAGGAAAACAGAAAATATCTGATTCTGTGGAACTGTGAAGAAATTGGAACTTTTGGGAATTGCTGGTGAATATGTAAAATGATACAGCCACTTCACAAAATAGTTTTCGGTTCAAAAAGAAACTGTACATAGAATTAGTCTATTGACCCAGCAATTCCACTCATGAGCATACCCCAAGAGAATTGAAAGCAGGGATTCAAACATATGCTGTATATTAATGCTCATAATAGTATCAGTCACAACCTATGGAAATAACCCATGTCCATCACATATGAATAAACAGAATGTGCACATACATATATGGGGTATTTCTTGACCATAAAAAACAATGAAATTCTAATACAAGCCTTAGTGTGAATGAGGCTTAACTAATCCTAAGTGAAATTAGCCAGACACAAAGGGAAAATTATTATATGACTGTACTTACAAGAAATACCTAGAACAGGCTAACTCATAAATACCGAAAGGAAATAAAATTTTATCAGAGTTCAGGAAGGGAGAAATCAGTAGTTATTGTTTAATGGTTCAGTCACTCACGTTCATTGAAAGAAACCATAGAGTCCCCTCTCAATAGGAGGAATATCAAAGAATTTAGGGCCATTCTTTAAAACTGCCACTCTCTTTTAGTAAGCTGAATTATTAAGTCCCCAGAAAGGGAAGTCCAATTTCTAACCCCTGGTCCTATGAATGTGATCCAAACTGGAAATACAGGTTTTTGCAGACCTGATTGAGTTAAGAATTTTAATAGTGATCAGTCTGAATGTTAATCTGGACCCTAAATTCAATAATTGATATCCTTATTAGAGAAGGGAGAGTTTTGAACCAGAGAGATGGAAACACAGAGAGAAAGTCACATGAGGATGGCGCACAGACTGGAGTCAGGACAAGCCAAGGAATTCCAAGAACTCCAGAAACTAGAAGATGCAAGAAAACATTCTCTGTTCCAGTCTTCACAGAGAATGTGGCTCCCTGTGGAGTCACATCTTGCTTTTGACCTCCTGACCTTCAGAACTGTGACAGAATAACTTTTTGTTTTAAGTCAATAAATGTTATAACAGTCCAAAGAAACTAATATAAAGGAATAAAGACTTGAATAATTTTAGGTTTTAATTCTTACCAGCATGTGGAGGTTGGGGGTGCTGTTCTGAGTACTTCATCTCTCTCCACCCTCCTTCTAGTATGGCAGCACCCCTACCATACACTCCTGCAATCCCTAACTCCCCTTAGTGTCAAATCAAGCTCAATAGTATCTGCTGTGCTCATGGTGTGCCCATTGTTCCAAGAAAGGTCACCCAGCCACTTTGTAGAACTGTGCTCTGCCCACATCCTCTGAGAGACCCAAATGCAAGCATCATCTTTCGATTTCTCCTGTGCCCTGTTGGATCTCCACGGAATTTCCTCACAGCTCATGCTTCAAGGACACAAATGTCCTTAACCTTCCTTTTCATTGGGAGGTTAAGTGTCCATTTCTGATTTTTGAGTTTTGTTGCTTTGATGTGATTTTCAAGATGAGAAGGCAGACTCAGAGTAACTTTAAAACCATTTAACCAGGGATATTGGTGGAGGGGAATGTGCACTGGTGGACCGATGGTTGTTTGATCATTGTGTGATTGTAACCAAACATGAAAGCTTGTAACTATCTCACAGTGATTCAATAAAAAAACAAAAAAAAATAAATCACTGTCACTGTATCACTGTCATCCCATTCTCATCGATTTACTCAAGCAGGCACCAGTAACGTCTCCATTGTGAGACATCTTGTTACTGTTTTTGGCATATCGAATACGGCACATGTAGCTTGCCAGGCTCTGCTATGCAGGTGATATACTCTCCGTAGCCTGTCGGGCTCTCCAAGAGGGGCGGAGAAATCAAACCAGGGTCGGTTGCATGCAAGGCAAAGAAATAAAATAAAACCATTTAAAACTTTGGTGTCCTGGGATTCTCAGCCAAGTAGGCAGAAGTTCAGTCGTTGCAGTGTTGCTTGAACCCTGTGTTTCCAGACACCACCTGAGCCACTCCAGCAGTACTTAGGAGCTGCCAGGGCTATACTTGGTGATGCTTGAAAAGTCATGTGGTGTCAGAAATTGAACCCAAATTGGCTGTATGCAAGTTATGCACCCTAATCCCCATACTATCTCCTTGACCCTGTAAGTCTTAAATGTGTGCTTTTGCTGCTATTTCTCAATGCATCCATTTGGGTGTTCTTTCAGTTCTGATGTTCTAGCTCATTTTTATCCAATAGCTTTTGTGTCTTAATGATTATACTATTGGGACCTTAGTTTTTTGTTGCTCATCTTTCAACCTTAAATGACATACAGAAACCTCTGAATTTCCTTCCACCAACTTTTACTAACCCTATGAGTTCACAATGGAAATAAGCATATGGTACCCTTCTCCCCCATCCCTTCACTTCCACTCACATGATCCCCTTCTCCCCCTGCAATGCTTTCCCTTTACGTATTCAAGGCTAAAGACAGTCCCAGGTGCATGCCCTTCAGAGGTTAACTATAACATTTAAAAACCAATAAGAAGTCCTTCAGTGATTATGATGAGAACATTTTTTAAATTAAATTAAAAAAAAAACTAATGGGCGGAGAGATAATACAGCAGGTAAGGCACTTGCCTTGCACACTGACCACCCAAGTTTAATCTCCAGCTCTCCGCCCCCCCCCCGCCCCCCACACCCAAGCACAGTCTGGAAATGATCCCTGAGTGCAGAGCAGGAGTACCACCAGATGTGGCCCAATTTAAAAAATAATAATAATAATACTGGGTGTCCACACCAGACCATCCCAAATTTTAATATTTGACAGCAAGGGTCAACAAACATCTCCTGTTAAGAACC
Source organism: Sorex araneus (assembly GCF_027595985.1). Lineage (NCBI taxonomy): Eukaryota > Metazoa > Chordata > Mammalia > Eulipotyphla > Soricidae > Sorex > Sorex araneus. The sequence goes on along the minus strand of NC_073313.1, from coordinate 355,612,104 downwards.
ACATAGTAAATATTTTAGGCTTTTTAAGACAACTTTTCAGAGTTGTTCTACAACTCTGCTTTGTGGAGCAAAAGTAACCACAGACCATATGTAACATAAGCACAGCTATGTTCCATTCCAGCTTTGTTTACGAACAACAAAGGAATCCAGGGATATGACACATGTCCCGAAGCTACTTTGTGAAAGGCAACTTCTGTCCTGTCTCCTAGGTCCCTGAGCTGTTTACTGTGCCAGCAGTCTGAACACCACTGAAAACTCACAAACTCTGGATGAGATGGACACAGAGACATATGAAGGAGCACCTCCTGTCACCAAATGCTTCTCTCCACCACCGTCATCACCAGTCTTGTGGGGCTCTGGAGCACCTGACATGGGGGCTGGAGCCACTTGAAGAATAAATTTTTAAATCCTCACTTGTTATAATTAATGAAAGTGAAAGCAAAGGCAACCTTACTAATTTTAAAACCGATTGCATCTTGAAATAGTATTTTGGGTCACTTGAACTAACACACATGACAAAATAATTGTACCTGTTTCTTTTTCCTTTTCAAACTAAATGTGGTTCTAAGAAAAAAATTAAATTAGTTGTGACTGGTATGTTTCTTTTGGAAAGAGTAACTGTAGTTCATCTCCTGAAGGTTCTGGAGCCCACAGCTTGGCCTGGACAAATTATCTACCACCTTGCCAGTTCAGTCTCTTGAACCAAGTGATCTTCCACAAGCTTCAGGTTATGAAGATCATCCTGTCACCAAGCATGAAACAAAAATAAAATTCACACAAATTCTGTGCAAGCTGAGGGACATTTTGGAACAAAAAGAAGACCTTTCTTTACCTGGTGCTCACTGGTCCTTGGAGACCAATCATTTTGGAATACTTCAAACATCAGTTAGGCTCACTCGCAGCCGTACAAACAAGAGCCATTGTGTTTCTAAACCTCTCTAAACAGCAGGTTCTTGATGTGTAAAAAGATGTAGGGGACAGGTCGAGAGATAATAATATGGTAGGTAAGGCGTGCAGGCAGCTGACCCAGATTCAGTCCCCAGGACTCAGTATGGTCCCCCGAGTACTGCCATACGTGGCCCCCAAACTAAAGCAAACAAACAAAAAAGAAGTATAGGGGAAAGTTCGCCAATTTGCTTACTCTGTCCTGTAAGTTCTGTGAGTTTCCAGGTCGTATGATGCTGTGATCCCACCACAGCAGAACTGTGGTGAGGATTAAGAAGCAGGATGTAAGTGACCCAGCACCTCCATAAATCATCCACAATGTTAATTCCAGACAGTGGATAGAGAGAAGGAAGGCCAACCTCTGAAGAAAACAGTAACGACTCTAGAGTTTATCTGTGTGTGTGTGTGTGTGTGTGTGTATGCGCACACAAATTTACTTGAGCTTGCATGTGCACAGAGTGATATTGCATGCAGGAACAGAGCAGGGGATAGAGCATCAATAACTGAACACATAGATCTATCACTCAGGAACTGGAGGTGACAGGATGGCGGGGGTAGGGAGGCGGGCACTGGGGGCTGGTTAGGGAAGGCTCCTCAACTTAGACAGCCTTCCCTGAGGGTCAACCTTGGTTCTATATCTGCTTCATCAAGAATAATGGTATTTGGGCAGAAATCTGTCCTTTAATATTGCCCCCTTTTCTTTATTCTTTTTCTCTCTCTCTCTCTATCTGCCTATACTTTTGTCCTCTGACTGCAGATTCGGATCTTTGTCCCGGAATCAAAAGATCAGGGCAGTTTTCTAAGAAAGCAACTTAAGTGGAGCCAGTTGACTGAAAATCAGTCCCTCCGAAGCCAATTTGCATACAGCCCAGCTGCTCAGAGTGCATTTGCCATATGCTACTCGCACACGCCTTTTATTTTTCAATCTTTGACTTTTAGAGAATCTCCTGTGCAGACCGTTGTGAGGTTTTGTTTTTCTCTTTGTTTCTCAGCTTCAGTCACTTGTTAAACATATTTTCTTCTTATGCTCCCGTTTCTAACCATCATGTAGGCAGTTACTCCAGATCGAATTCAGCACATTGCTCCCTTTGGCGAGTTCCTGCCTATGTTTTACTGTTTGTTTTCTCTTACCTCACTGGTCGCTATGGCTTTTCCTATTATAAATCAGCCATGTATGTTGGGTGCAGTTCATGGAGTGTTGTGATTTTGATTGAGACAAAGTATTCTGTAGGAAACTTCCTAGACTGTGTTCACTCTGCATCTCGGTTTATAAATGAAGATAGAGAGAATGATAAGAGCTATAGGTGTAGTACACAGGAACACATTAAAGTCATTTGGGGGGTTGGAGCAATAGCACAGTGGGTAGGGTGGTTGCCTTGCACTCGGCTGACCCGAGTTTGATTCCCATCATCCCACATGGTCCCCAAGCACCACCAGGAGTTATTCCTGAGTGTAGAGTCAGGAGTTGACTGCTGTGTATAGCCGGGTGTGACCCAAAAAGCAAAAATATAAACAAATAAATAAATAAATAAATAAATTTTTTTTAAAAAATAGTCATTTGGATTTAAGACTTAGAAGGTTGAACTGCCATATATCACATGTGTGAACTGAGACCAGATTAGAGGCTTTCTGATTCCAAACCCAGCATTCCAGTTAAGCACTGTATACTGTTTCCATTAACAGTTTCTGCAATTGCACTAATTATGTTGCTAACGAGCTAAAGAAGAAACAGTCCATGTATTATTTGCTCAAAAACTGTCTCAGTTGTAGTTTCTAAATGGCCCCTTTAATGTGGAGGAAACTTGGTTGAATGATTAAAAATTTAATTAATAACGAAAGCAAATGTATAAAGAGCCCAGCGATGAAAAAATAAAAAAAATTACATAGGAAATAGTTTCACATTAATAAAAAAGAAAAAGATGTTCTCCTTCAGAGCATTTAAATGAGCAATTCTCAGACATAGAGATTTGTACCTCCTAGGCATACCTAAAAAGCTCTTTTAAAATAGAAGCTAGAAAAAAATTAAAAGAACAGAAATAGAAATAATAGGTGCTGGATCAGTAGTACAGTCAGTAGGGTGCTTGCTTTGCAAATGGCAGATGCAGGTTAGATTCCCAGGTCCCCCTATGGTCCCCTGAGTCCACCAGGATTGATCTCTGAGTGCAGAGCCAGGAGTTAGCCCTGGGCACTGCCAAGTGTGGCAAACTGCAAAAAAAAATCAAAAAATAAATAATAGAAATAATTGAAAACAAAAAAATTGGGGGAAAATGGTGCCACAGTGGGGAAAAGATGACACTGGCATCTAACAAGTAGAGGTCACAGGTGTTGCTAAACATACTACATTACACAGAATAGCCCCTCTCATGAAAGAGGTATCTGGCCCAACATTCAACAGTTACCAAGGTTGAGAAACTGTGTTTTAAGGGCTGCTTGTTTAAGGAGGTTAAAAAAAAAAAAGATTGTTCTCTCTTCTGGATTCAATGGGCCAGGGAACTGAGATTTCCCCCACCCATATCCCCCTGTCTCCCGCAACTCAGCAGTCACGCCCATAAGCCATCTTTGGCTGGCACCAAGTAATCTCATCATCGGCTGCTATCCAGATCACATGTCCTTCTCTCATGGAAGGGGGCATAACATGATGCTTGCCATAACATGCCACCAGACCCCATGCCAAGCTGATTCACTCGGGTCGCCCAGGAGGGGAGTGGGTGAGACCCCTCCCCGCCCCAAGGGACCCAGCCCCCGCAGCTGAAAACCTCCAGAACCCAACCACTGCCATGCCCACCGCTGCTCTCCACATGCTCAGGCAAAGACCCACCCAGGAGTGAATCTATTCCTGGACCACACACCCTACCCATACTCCAAGGTTACCGCACCACATCTGATAGGGTTCAGAGTATGAGGCAACCAATCTTAGAGGAAATATCACTGTACCACTGTATCACTGTCATCCCGTTGTTCATCAATTTGCTCGAGTGGATGCCAGTAACGTCTCCATTCATCCCTGTCACATGCTAGTGCAGCCCGATGGCATCTTGGGGACTCTTTCAGGATCAGGGGAATGAGAACCATTGTTGTTACTGTTTTTGGCATATCGAGTATGATTTTTTTTACAAATAAATATATAAAAACACACAAGACTCAACCTTTAACAACATATTAGTGATGTCTTATAGAAGGGCTTAATGCCCCCTGGATGAAACACAACAATCTTCACACTCTTTCCTCTAAGAATAGTTTTTTGTAGCATTTTCAGTGGTTTTTCATAACAAACAATACAAAATATATTATTTTGGTGATGCTTTGGGGCAGGGATTGGGGTTCAGGATGGAAACACCCAAAATATGGTGGTGGGAAGGTGTAATGGTGGTGGGATTATTGTTTGACTATTAAGTGTAACCAAATATTGTGAACTACTTTATAAAATTTTTTAAAAAAAATTTAAGAAAAAAAAGGATGCTCTCTAAAGACCAGCACAGAGATCAGGAACAGTCTCCTCCATTTTATCTGTTTCCCCACTTGGGCCTTCACATGTTTTACCATTTGTAGCCAAGCTCCTATTTCAAGTTCCAATGCTCATTTTCTTGGCCTGGTGTCTTGGATGCGTTTCTGTTTTGCTTTTCTGTTTTCTCTAGCACAGTCCCCTCTTTATGAGCCTGACTCTTGCTCTCTGTGGAGAGAAAGGCCATTATTGCCTCAAATTTTGTCCCTGCTCCCAGAACCATTGCAGCCTGGGCGAGGCTCGGGTCAGGCAGAGCAGGGAGGCTGTCTGGCTCATCCTACTCAACCTCAGGCCAAGACCAGCCCAGGAACCATCTGACACAGGAGAGGATTTCCTGCCCCTTTCCATGTGTCTTTCCAAAGCCATGCTCCCCAGTGGCCCGAGGCTTCCCCTTCGATCTTATTTTACTTGTTTTCCCCTTCAGACTCCTAGTGCATTGCTCCCCTCTGGAGGCCTGGAAATCTTCTCCCCCATCCTGTCCCTAGACCTCAGGACTCATTTCTTTCAATATTTACTTTTCACCCTCTTCTCAGCTGGGGTCACTCAGGGTGATCTAAAGCTAAAGAGAGTCTTAAAAGACCCCAAAGCTAATGGGGACGAGTGGTCCTAATACCCCTTCTAGGGAGAGAGCTGCTGCTAAGAGGAGCAGAGGGTTAAGGGTGAGGTGGCAGACATGTGAACACAGCATGCAAGGCAAAATGCCTTACCCACTGTACTATATCCCCAGCCCCAAGAATAGGTAACTTCAAAAAGGCAAAACAAAACTTCGATTCATTGCTTGACAAATTACAAAAATTACTGAAGAAATTACCTTCTTCATCCTTTATTGTCTTGTCTCTGTGATACCAAGAGTGCAAAGAATTCCTAATACCCATTAGGACAAATGATGGACGTGGGCAGAGAGTATGGTCAAAGCTCCAGGAGATCCAGGGGGCTGCATCACCAACAGGTGATCCTCTTGGTACCCAGGATGCAGTAAGGGCTGGCAGATACTAAGTCTCATCTCTCTGGTAGACAAACTGTCCAGAAGAACTGGGGGGAGAGTATAGCATTGTTTTGCCTTCAGCATTGAGTCCTTTTTCACTGACACCAAAAGGCTGTAAGTCTAACAGCTAGAAGTTAAACCCTTTTCTGCATATTGTGGACAGCATTACTCTTTTTCCTTCCGCTCTCTGGCCCTGTCTTCACAAGGCTGAACCCCATAGACTCTTCTTTTTCAACCCTGACCTATCATGCAGCCAGCTTCCTAAGACCAACCTCAGCAGATTCTTGCCCCTTCATCGATAACCATTAAGCTTTCATTTGTTTGCTATTTAAATCTACTCATTCCTTTCTGGTCTGAGATGACTCCAGTTGAAATACATTGGTCCTCCCCCTTCTTCACTGCTGGTGGGAATGCCGACTGGTTCAGCCCTTCTGGAAAACAATTTGGACGACTCTCAAAAAATTAGATATTGAATTCCCATTTGACCCAGCAATACCACTGCTGGGAATATATCCCAGAGAGGCAAAAAAGTACAATCGAAACAACATCTGCACATGTATGTTCATCGCAGCACTGTTTACAATAGCCAGAATCTGGAAAAAACCCGAATGCCCCAGAACGGATGACTGGTTGAGGAAACTTTGGTACATCTATACAATGGAATACTATGCAGCTGTTAGAAAAAAGGAGGTCAAGAATTTTGTAGTCAAGTGGATGGGCATGAAAAGTTTCATGCTGAGTGAAATGAGTCAGAAAGAGAGAGACAGACATAGAAAGATTGCACTCATCTATGGTATATAGAATAACAGAGTGGGAGACTAACACTCAAGAACTGTAGAAATAAGTACCAGGAGGTTGACTCCATGGCTTCGAGGCTGGCCTCACGTTCCGGGGAAAGGTCAACTCAGAGAAGCGATCACCAACTACATTGTAGTCGAAGGCCATGTGGGGGAAGGGAGTTGCGGGCTGAATGAGGGCTAGAGACTGAGCACAGCGGCCACTCAACACCTTTATTGCAAACCACAACAGCTAATTAGAGAGAGAAAACAGAAGGGAATGCCTTGCCACAGTGGCAGGGTGGGGTGGGGGGGAGATGGGATTGGGGAGGGTGGGAGGGACACTGGGTTTACGGGTGGTGGAGAATGGGCACTGGTGAAGGGATGGGTTCCAAACTTTGTATGAGGGAAGTATAAGCACAAAAGTGTATAAATCTGTAACTGTACCCTCACGGTGATTCTCTAATTAAAAATAAATAAATTTTAAAAATAAATAAATAAATAAATAAAGATATCTAAAAAAAAAAAAAAGAAATACATTGGTCCTCCAACTTCTCATTCTTCTCTCCTGTCTCACTATAAAAAGGCAACTGTATTATTTTTCTCTTGCTTTGGGGGCCACACCCCTGATGGTGTTCAGGGTTTACTCCTGGCTCTGTGTTCAGGGATCATGCCTAGTTGGGCTCAAAGGGTTATATGGGGCACTGTGGATGGAACAAACTCAGGTCAGAAGCACGCAAGGCAAAAGCACCTTACCCATTGTACTATTTCTCCGGTCCCAAGAACAGGTAACTTCAGAAAGGCAAAACAAAACTTAGAATTCATTGTTGTACAAAATACAAAATTACTGAAGAAATGACCCAGAGATCCTACGGAGTGTTCAGTCTAGAAGTGAGGCAAGCAAAAAACTTACAATCTAAAACATGTTGTGACAGATATAAGCCCATGAGATCTGGTAAACTCAAGGGAGAGTCCTTGAGCAGGCAACGTGGGAGGCAAAAATTTATCACAGAAAAGACACCAGTTATTACCTGCCCTCATAAGTAACAGAACATTTTCAGGTGAGAAATATTTGCGTACTTTGTTTTGTTTCATCTTTTTCCCTTTTGAAACTTTATTTAAACACCGTGATTTACTGAGTTGTTCGGAAAACAGTCACTTTAGGTCATCAATATCCCGATACTAAACCCACCACCAGCATGACCTTCCCTTCACCAATGTCCCCAGATACTCACCCACCCCAAATCCTGGTGGTACAAAAATAATTGACTTTGTATTTCTTGATACAACATATATCTCATAACTGTTGATAAGGTTATTTTTTTGAGGATTTGCTAAGATGTTAGGTGCTAGTTGTGCCTTTTGTGTTATTGTTTTCACTGCTCGAGCACAATACAACCGTCCCATATAATTTTCTGTGTTCCTACACTTTGGAGGTGTTGCACACCCTCATATATAGCCCCGCACTCCAGCAGCTAGGTCACTAAGATGCTTAAGCATGCCGTTATCTCAGGCCTACCTGGTTCAGCTCAGCTGAAGCTTCTCCCCGAGGTCAGTCGTGGGGCCAGGCTGCTTAGTTGCAAGTGGAAGTAGGTGTGCGTGGGTGCAGTGCTGCCTCCAACAGGGCAGGGACTTGGCCTGCCCCATCTTGAGAAGGTTCCAGTAATCGGGGCCCAGAGATTGGGCCTACCTGGTTTCCACAGAACTATGACTCCTCTCTTCAGATAAGAAACATTTGCCTGCTTCAGTGGGACCCTTGCTTGCTGAATGGTTTCATTTCCCATGACAGAAATAACTTCAAAGATCAGTAGTATTTAACATGGAACATTGCCCTTCTGGAAAATCAAAGTGATTCATTTTTCTGGTTTCTATTGAATCTGTTGAAATGATTTTTCATATAATTTAAGAAGTAAAATATAATGATGAGATGTAAAAGTTTTACTGTTGTCCAAATTATGTTACTTTGATCTGTTAAACTTTTCTTTGGATTAAACTTCATCTGACTCTAGATAAAGTTCTACTGATTGACATTATTGTCTCCAAGTCATGTTTTTGCACAGTAATCATAGCCAAGTTACTTTATTTCATACCAGATGTGGCAGAGTAGAATGATTACCTAAATCATCTCAACAAATTACGTGATGATTGTTTAAGAACCTGCCTTGATGTTATCACTGAGAGGTCATCTTACTCTGTTACTGTCCCCAGCAAACCCTCTTTACACTAGTTAGGCACTCTCTTCCCTTTCCCTCCACACTACAATGATCCCACCAAAGTTAGTCCAAGATTCTTGTTTTCTTTTGTTTTCACAAGATATTTCTCTGTTCCAAAATAACATTTTTAAAAAAACTCAAGCAGCAAAGCTACCAGATGTTCACTGGTTTAAGATGTTCTCTCTCCACAGACTCAGGGCATAGTAATCTAAGATCATGGCATTATAATCAATGATGTATTGCCCTATTTAAAATTAGAATTAGAGCCAAATAGACAGATGCTACATAGAACATACATACATGCTACATACATGCTATTTAGCATTTCATACTAAACTCCTCTGAGCTATATCTGCAATGATACAAAGCACTATTGCACAATAGGAGAGGCTGAGAATGCTATAATTTAAGGATACACACAGAAAAATGGAAAGATAGGTGGTAGAGCTGGTTCTTGAAGACTGGATGAAATTTACAAAAGTATAGGGGCTGGAGCAATAGCACAGAGGGTAGGGTATTTGCCTTGCACGCAGCCAACCCGGGTTCGATTCCCAGAATCCCATATGGTCCCCTTGAGCACTGCCAGGAGTCATTCCTGAGCTCAGAGCCAGGAGTAACCCCTGTGCATCGCCGGGAGTGACCCGAAAAGCAAAAAAAAAATTACAAAAGTATAAAGCATGAGAAAGGTCCTTCAAGGAAAAGGAACATATTGGTAAAAAGCCTTTTTGAAATGTCACTGTTACTGGGTTTGGGGCTGTTGGGTGAAAGAGGGTATAGAAGGAGGTAGAGTGGGGTAACTGGTTCAAAGGCACAATATGGTACAAAGGTTGGATGATGAGCTAGCCATGAACTTTGTTTTGGATGAATTTCAATTATGAAAGTTTGATTTTTTAAATCTTTAAGTTACTAGCTTAAAAGAGTAAGGAGAAAAAATACTTTGAAGAAATTAAGTAGATCCCTTGAAATCAGGATATATGCAGGTAAATAGGAGTAGATGGTGGGTATGAAGAAGGTAACACCTAAGATGAGACTGTGCAAATCAAAATATCACCCCAGTGGAAAGTCCAAAAGCATCAATCAAATACAGGAGTTGATGGTTCTAGTATTTGAAATACATTTGGACTGGTGATGAAGGAAGGAAGGAAGGAAGGAAGGAAGGAAGGAAGGAAGGAAGGAAGGAAGGAAGGAAGGAAGGAAGGAAGGAAGGAAGGAAGGAAGGAAGGAAGGAAGGAAGGAAGGAAGGAAGGAAGGAAGGAAGGAAGGAAGGAAGGAAAGAAGGGAGGGAGGAGGGAGGGAGGGAAGAAGGGAGGGAAGAAGGGATGGGAATAAGGTAGCATAAGAGGGAGGGATATTGGGAGAAGAGTTTGGATAAGAAGTGTATGTTGCATTTGAGATGCTGATTGATGAGCAAGTGAGCATGTTTTTTTGAACTTATGAGAGAGCTGGGAAAGAGATGAAACCATCAATACTTAGAGCATAGGTAAAACCACAGAAATGAATGATATCTTTCAGGAAGAATTTATAGAAAAGAACAGACAAAAGGGTGGTATTGTGGAGAATAGCAATACTTCTAACAGATGGCATACTCTGTAAAGGCAAGTCTTTGAACTCACCATAAGTCCCACTTATTTCCAGAGCCTACCACAGTCCTTGCAAAAAATATTCAATAAGCACTGGTTATGGAATGACTGAATCTTTGAAGCAGATGGGCTGTATTTCATCAGAGGACTGACAGAGAAGGCCCCATACCTTTGCTGAGCATTACATATGTCATATTCTGCCTTTACTTATGGTTTTCTCCAAGAGAATAAAATGATGATTTCCAAACATTTTACAAACTTACAACACCAGCCTTATAGTAACCTCAGAGTTTGAAGTACCTTACAAATCCCATATCTTTCCACTGACCCTGGCCTATCTATGATGACTTTTCTATTTAATCTATACTTAAGGGGTCAGAGAGAAAGTAAGTTCTTTGAATTCAGGAAAATCTTTATATTCTCTACCACAAAGAGAAACAGTTATTCTGTGACTGTCATATTGGTTCATTTTCATTACTAACTCATCATTTTTCCTTTCTCTCTCATTTCTCTTTATTTTCCATTTGAAACTTTATTTAAACACTATGATTTACAAAGCTGGTCATAAAACAATCATTTTAGGTATTCAATATTGTAGTCCCACCACCAGTGTGAGCTTACCTCAACCAATATCCCAAATTGTCTACTCACCCCCAATCTAACACATCAGCAGGACAAAATAATTTACTTTATATTGCTTGTTACCAAATATATACATACATACATACATACACATATACATACATATATATCATAAATGTGTTACTAAAGTTATTGTCCAAAAGGACTTACTGAGCTGTTAGTTGCTAGTTGATGGTGGTGGGATCAGTTTTGGAATGTTGAATGTTTGTAACAAATCATCATGAAAATCTTTGTAAACTATGGTGTTTAAATAAAATGGGGGGAAATATTACCATGAGTCAGGGCCAAAAAAATTGGGAAGGTCATATTTCCATAGATATTTTAATAAACATCTTATTTTTATTTACGTTGATATTATCTTTGACCCAAAAATGGTTCACATTCTTGGAATTAATTTAATAATAATATGACTACTGCATATACTGCTTGCAGTATTTACAACTGTGAAAAACGTTAACTTTTTCACTTGAGAACTAAAGATTTTAATGCATTTAATTCCCTATTAAAATGTGTTTCGGGGGCCAGAGAGATAGTACAGTGAGTAGGGTGTTTGCCTTGCAGGTGATTGACCTGGATTTAATCCCTAGCACCCAAGGTGTTCCCCCAGCCCACCCTGAGCACAGAGCTAGGAATAAGCCCTGAAAACAGCTGGATGTGACACAAAAACAGAAACAAATAAAGTGTGTTAAAATTGTATAGGATGAGACCATCATTTAAATTATTTCAAAGCTAAGAGAACATCCACTCTGGGAAATGACAGTAAGTGAGGAGAAAATTATGAAGGACCACATGATATGGATTGTGGATTTGGGAAGGATTTTGTAGGAAATTTTTTCCTATTTTTTTAAAGCAAAATTTCTTTTCAGATTTAAAGTTCAAAATGTGTCTTTGTAAGCTATGGTATGGTAAAAACCCTAGAAGCTTTCCCTCTTAATTAATAGTTCATCTAAAACCTTTTACTAAATCCAGAATAGTGGAAACATAATGAAGTTTGGAGGGTAGGTGTGATCCAACGTCAGCTAAGAGAAAACTAAGCTTGTATTGGATGAAACCTACATGTCATCACTTCACTGATGGGTTGAACTTTTCAGAGAAACACTTGGAGTTGGATTCAAAATTTCTAATGCTAAGAACAAAGATTGTGCAAGATCAGGTACCCAAACATGTCACTTGTCACTTGTCATCCCGTTGATCTTCGATTTGCTCGAGCAGGAGCCAGTAACGTCTTCATTCGTCCCTGTAGCGTGCTAGTGTAGCCTAATGGTGTCTGCTCAATCCAGGAACAGGAAGAGCCTCAAACTGTTCAGGGTCTTGGTGAAGAAGTCTGACCATCTTATAGGTGGGTGGCCACGCAGTCTTTTGATGTCTCATGGAATCCAGTCGGTAACAGCTCTAGTCCAGTGGTCATCTCAGAATCGCATTACGTGTCCGACCTGTTTGATTTTTGATGCCTTGGCAAATGAGACAGCGTCCTGGATTCCTTCTCTCACTTGAGTGAAACGTGATACTCCAAGCATAGCTCTTTCAGATTCTTCTTTGGGATACCCAAATAGCATTCTCATCCTGTTTGCGTAGGGCCCAGGCCTCTGAGGCATACGTTAGTGCAGGAAGAACGGTGGAGTTGAAAAGATGTTCCCAGAGCCGGAGGTTCTTTGTCCTCTTAACCACTTCTTCTACACTGATGAAGGCGTTCCACACTGCTCTCTTCCTCCTGCACAGTTCTGGCACCAAATCATTCCTCATGTTGAGTTCTCGACCCAGGTACACATAGCTGCTGCATTCGGAAATGTTCATTCCATTGAGAGCAAATAGAACGTTGGGGACTAGTTCATTTTTCATGAACATTGTTTTGGTAAGATTCAGCTGCAGTCCAACCTTTCCACACTCACAGTCAAAGTCGGCGAGTATTTGTGCCGCTTGGCTAATGTTTGGTGTTATGAGAACGATGTCATCAGTGAAGCGGAGGTAGTGTAGTTGCCGACCATCTATCTTCACTCCCATTCCTTCCCATTCCAATCATCGCATGACGTTCTCGAGAGTGGCACTGAAGAGTTTCAGTGAAATGGTATCAACCTGCCGAACCCCTCTCTTTACATCAATGATCACTTCCTTGTGGAATGGCGAGATCCTGGTGGTGAATCCGTGATATAACTCATGGAGGATCTTGATGTACTGAGTACTGGGTACAGTAACAGACCCGAACATGTACTGGGACTTAAAAGAGAAAATTTCCACAACTCTGAATTTACCTACGTTATTGCTAACAAATGTAAATGATATGTCATGAAACCCTGGGGCTTTTTCTTTTATTATAAAATCATGTGGGGCTGGAGAAATAATCATTCAAAGGGCTAGTGCATATGCTTCAAATGCTGAAGTGGGTTTGATCCATGGCACTTCCTGGTCCTCTGAACACTCCCATAAGTGAGCAAAGAGTAACTCTGAGCACCACTGGGTGCAGCCCTAAAATAAAACAAACACAAAATCAACAACAAGGAAAAGCCATATGTAGAATACAGAGCAATTCTTAGATTTTATCAGCTCTAGAGACAGAAAAAGTACCAAATAGATACCTTCTGATGGTTAATGATCTCCTAAGGAAGTATATTTGTATATTGATAAGGACTAGTTAAATATACTAAACTTCTTAATACTACCTGAATTTCTACTGAGTGTGTATCTTGAGGAAAATTTGTACTATCTTAATAATTGCTAATCAAACAAATAATCTAAGAAACATGTTTTTAAAATATTCAAGCAGTTTTTTTCTAATACTAACCTAACCAAAAATATTAAGTACTCAAAAAAAGAAAAAGAAAGGGACCAGAGAAAAAGTACTGTGGGTAAGTGCCTTACCTTACTACACAACCAACTTGGGTTCAATCCCCAGCATCCCATATGGTCTCCAGAGCACTGCCTATAGTGATTCCTGAGCACAGAATCAGGAGTACCCCTTAGAATTGCCAGGTATGGCCCCTAAACAATAATAATAATAACAACAATAACAGTAATAATAAAAAAGAAAATCTTACACATTAAACAAAAACCAGTCATTTCAATGAAATAAATATGTACTTGAAAGAAGTCATTTGAATTTCAGTGTAAAGCACTTTCTAAGAGAAACTCTAAACTGAGGATTAATAACACTGGAAGAAAATATGTATAATAAGTATTACAGGTGAGGGCCAATATGTCTACTTTAAAGCACTTCTAAAATTTATGAGAAAATAGTACCTAGCATCCCTAGAAAAACAGAAACATAGAAAAAAATCACACACTAAAATAAATGTAAAAATGCCTTTAAGTATTTACAAATGTTTAGCCTTGTTCCTTAATTGACAAATATAAAACATAAAACAGTACATTCTACTGGTAAAGCTAAGGAAAATAAGTGGTTTCTTACATGCTGGTAGAACTGCAAAATGTGAAAGAATCCATATGGAAGAGGATTAAGCAATATTTACAAAGCTACATGTGCCATGTCTTTCAACTATAAAATCCCCTTTCTACAAATGTATCTAGAAGATTTACCTCTGACAGTATAAAAATTCACATGCATAGAGCTATTTGTGGAAATAGCACCTGTAATTACAAACTTCTGGAAGCAACCTGAATAGTCAAGCAGAGGTTGTTTGGACAAACTATAGCACTTGTGTACAATGGAGTACTAAGGAGTTATTAAAAAAACAATGAGGATGATGTCTCAATTGTTATGGAATTACTTCAATTGAATATTATGAAGTGAAAAACAGCAAAGTGCTAAGGATTATGTATGATACGATGCCTTTTGAGAAAGATGAAAGGAAAATCAGAAAGCATGCATGTATCTACTTATTACAAAAAAGAAACACATAATGAGTAAACCAGAACATTGTAGGTTACCAATTAGGAACAGGGAGAATGGAGCATAAAGGCTATCACAGGGGAATGAAAATTCTTTAATTTATGAAGGCATGTCATTATCCGACATATGCCACAATGAAGCTAAATCAGTAATAATAGGAACAAGACAAGAGTGTTGAGCACATCCAACTGAAAGAATCCTAAATAAACAAACCATATTGTAGTTCAAAGGAACGATAAACATGCTGAAAGGGGAGGAAAAGAAAGGACTAATCCTTGTGATTTATTATCACAGTGTTAGACTATATACCCACAGATTTCAGGGAAGCAGATTTGGGAAAGATGCAAAGTGCAAGTAAATCCTTACATCTTTGAGTAGGTTTGTTCATTGTGATGATGTGGGTAAAATAATTTTTTTTCTGAAACTATTTAGATGCATTACATGATTAAGCAAATGAATGATTGCTTCACTGTTGTTGGAAGGGGAGTTCTCACTAGAAAGGAAAAGTGTAACAAATATGGAATGAGGGAAGGCAGGAAAATCTGTGGGAAAGGTTGACAGTGGAGAAATCAGTGTAAGCTTATAATTTCTAAACTGTGTATAGTAGGTTTAGGTATGTGTTTATACTTGTATGTACACTTTTTTTTCTTTTCTTTTTTTTTTTAAAGAAGGATGTCTTTTTTCTTAAGACTTTATTTTTATTTTATTTATTTATTCATTTTGGCATTTGGGTCACACCCGGTGATGCACAGGGGTTACTCCTGGCTCTGCACTCAGGAATTACTCCTGGTGGTGTTCGGGGGACCATATGGGATGCTGGGAATCGAACCCGGGTCAGCCGCGTGCAAGGCAAATGCCCTACCCGCTGGGCTATTGCTCCAGCCCCCATGTATGTACACATTTGAATATATGTCGAAGCATTCATATGTTTACTATCTCTAACTACAGAAGGGACCAAAAACCAGAGATACCTCAGTAGCAATTATTATAACCAGCATGCATTTCTTGACCTTAACACTATTCTTAAAAGCAATAAGAAAATCACGACGTGGCTAGAATAATTTTTTATGGAAATTTATGACAAGGTCCCATGACCCAATCTAAAGGGCACCCACTTCTACCAGTCAAACTGGATGACTTGGCTACCCAAATGATGACAGTGATCCTAAGCCATTTTTGTCGATTAGGGACCAGAGCTTTTGTTACAATACTTCTGACTGTACAATAAAATACATAGTAAATAGATACAATACTTTGTACAGTGCTAGTATTACAGCATAGTATATAGACAGGAGAGAGAAGAGGGCTTGAAAGTAGATGTTTAAGGGTTTATAGTAAATGTCAACAGAGTTATGGATTAAAAAATAATTATTTTATAAACATTCATGATGAAGAATCAGCAATATATGGTAAACCCAGGAAGAAATTTTGTTGTTGTTTGGGCCATGGCTGGCTGTGCTCAGGGCTTACTCCTGGGCTCTTTGCTCAAGGATAAGTCCTGGCAGAGCTCAGCGGACGAAATGGCATGTTAGGTACCAAATCCAGTCAGCTGTATACAAGGTCAGTGACTTACCAGCTGTCTCATCTCTCTGGCCCCAACCAGGGGGAAATTTTGATGAGGAGCAAGATATCTGCATACTGTACATACAGAATTCTTAATAGTTTGTGGGGGGGAGGGGTGGCTCTGAGCGCAGGAATTACTCTTGCTGCTCTCTGAGGAACCATATAGGATGCCAGGGATGAAGCTTGGTCAGCCACATGCAAAGTAAGCACCCTGCCCTCTGTACTATTACTCTGGCCCCTGAGTGCTTAGTGTTGAAAGGGATCTTTAGTTCTATAAGAGTGAACAGGGGTCAGAGCGACAGTATAGTGGGTAGGGTGTTTGCCTTGCACGAAACCAATCCCGAGTTCGATCCCCAATGTCCCGTAAGGTCCCCCAAGCACACCAAGAGTAATTCCTGAGGGCAGAGCCAGGAGTAACCCCTGAACATTGCCAGGTGTGACCCCCCCCAAAAAAAGTGAAGAGTACTTGGATCGAATGATCAAAATTATTACCAACAACAAGTGATAGATCAATATTGTGCAACTCTGGATATAATAACCTAAAAGTCACATCAGTAAAGCAATATTAACCCAAATTCTAACCTCAAATTTATCAAGAGGGAACAGTAGGCAAATAAAAGCTTAAATATACTATTAAATAAGTCAATTCCAGGTGGGAGGATCTATAATTTTCAAATATGTTAGTACCATTGAAAAATAAAGATAATACAAATATTACAGATTAGGGAAATTAAAGAGATAAATGCAAATACTTAGCCATAGATAAGATGTTGTTTTCAATGGGGAAAATAAAGGACATTTATTCAATAAAAAAATTGAACTATAAATGGTATAAAAATTAAAAGTACTATATCATAGTAAAATTATGAGGTTGGCAATTATACTATGGCTATGTTAAAAAAAATTCCTGTTCTTAGAAAATATGCATGAAAGAACCATCTTCAAATACAATCTTGAGAACTGACAAATTGCTAATGTAATAAATTGCTGTCATATTAGTCCTTCTAATCCATTTATGTTTAGAATTTCATTCCTCTACTCAAGAATTACCAGTATCTGTTCATTTCTTCCTTCAAGCTAAATTTCAAAATTTTTCTTTAATCTTATATTGTACTATTTCTCTTTGTAATTTTCTGCCCAAGCAATAAAACCTTTCCTTGCGGATTCATTATACTATGCTCAAAATTGTTAATACTTTTATTATACTGTTTTTTCTATCTCAGAAAAAGAATTGTTTAATCCCATTCTGATACAAAAATGTCCAATATGCTATTGATATCCAGCTTAATCACCAATACTAGATGACAGGAAGGATGAGTCTTGTCTGCTCTCACAATAAACTGGTTCCGTCAATATTTGCTAATGTCTAGCCACTCTACTCATCTAACTCTGGAGTAAAAAATGCTTCACTAGGTTTTTAAGAACAGCTAGTCCAATATGAATAAGTCCCATAATTGAGAAAAATTAGTAGTACTCCCAGCGATCAACCACATTCCTCTCCTTATTCACATTAAAGTTATGACCACTCAAAGCAATAGGGGAAAATGTGTTCTAGAAGAGAAAGCATTTTTAAATTACAAAAAGTAAACAAAACTCCCAGAGAGTCATCTTAAGAAATTAGTATCAAGATCCGGAGCTGCCTCGCATGAAATGGACCCTCTGCTCCTAAAGACTATGATCCGAGAGGTCTTCTAACCCATTTTGGCACCCTGAGCAGCTTCTTACAGAAATACATCTAGACTGTGAACTGAGCTAAAATAACACAAATCCAAAACTGTGTGGCTGCGACAGCTCATAGAGTCTTCATTCTCAGCAATGAAAAGAAATTATTATATGATGCCTTTTCAGTAGGCCTGATTGTTAGGGGGAAATTCCAGATAATAATAGTGAGTTCTCTATTAAAATATTGAATATATTCAAAGTATAGAGAGATAAAGTGAAGATCATTAGCTACTTAGTTTGGGGGTGGGTGGGAGGGGGGTATATTGGGGTTCTTGGTGGTGGAACATGTGCACTGGTGAAGGGATGGGGGTTTAATCATTATATGATTGAGACTTAAACCTGAAAGCTTTTGTATTTTTTTCATGGTGATTCAATAAAATAAAAATTAAAAAAAAAGAAATTAGTATCATTTCCAGAAGTTGTTCTTTTAAAGTATAATTTCAAACAGTTAAAACTCTTGCAAGTGCAAAATAAATGTAATTCAGTTTTTCCCTATTTTATTTTACTCAAATTATTAGTGAAAGAAACAATAAGACAGTAATTTTCTCAAAGGAGAGTTTGTATATATACATATATAGCACTGTCGTCCCGTTGCTCATCAATTTGCTCGAGCGGGCACCAGTAACATCTCCATTGTGAGACTTGTTGTTACTGCTTTTAGCATATCAAATACGCCACGGGTAGCTTGCCAGGCTCTGCCATGTGGGCGGGATACTCTCGGTAGCTTGCTGGGCTCTCCGAGAGAACAGAGGAATGGAACCCGGGTCAGCCACGTGTAAGACAAATGCCTTACCTGCTATGCTATCACTCCAGTCCATAAATACATATATGAAAGTATATATATAAATACATAAATACATATGTGTATTTATGAATTGCATGTCTCATATATTTCTGAATACTAAAAGAGATTTGCAATAGAAATAAAACTGGTTAATGATCTCATTAGTTTATAGGGATACCACACGGTCCTGTGAATACCACCAGGGGTCACTCCTGGGCACAGAGCCAGAAAGAGCCTCTGAGTGCTACCAGGTGTCGCCCAAACTACCCCACTCCTTCCAGGGGAAAAAATAGACTCTTGTTTTGGCTTCTCTTTTCTACAGACAAAAATAAGTTTTACCTCACCAGACACAATTTTTTGCATAACTTTGTATCAGAGTAATATGTGCCACGGCTAATATTTTATTAGTTACCTCTATAGAAATTTCATGGAAAACCAATAAAACTAGCAACATGTTTACAGTAAAATAAACTCCAAGCATATAACAAATAACACCCAGCACCCAGTGAAAAAGACACACATCAATCTTTTTTGCTCATTTCCATGTTTTGGACAACTTTTTCACTAGGTATCCCTTGTAACATCCCTTAGGTAAGTATAATAGGCAATAATAAAGCCAAAGATCTCAACAGAAGTTAGAAGTAATAGTGAATGGGACAGTTTCCAAATTCCACCTGTGACTTTGAACTGGACAAATGTTTCTGAAGAACAAAAAAATTGTCGAAACAGGGACTGGAGCAATAGCACAGCGGGTAGGGCGTTTGCCTTGCACGCAGGCGGCTGGGGTTCAATTCCCAGCATCCCATATGGTCCCCTGAGTACCGCCAGGAGTGATTCCTGAGTGCAGAGCCAGGAGTAACCCCTGTGCATCACCAGGTGTGACCCAAAAAGAAAAAAAAATTATCAAAACTAACTAAAGGGCACTTCCTCAAATGCACTAACTGCTAATAGAAACAAATATCTGTAGATAGGCAGTACGAGATGTGGAAAATCCATGAACCTCTGAATTTACCACCTGCTGTAGCAAAGGTATTTTCCCATCAAAGCCTTATGTATAAACAAGAAGAGACACCCAAGGAAGACTTAAGTGGTCATAAAGGTTACTTTGCTTCTGTAGAAAACTGGTGGGTAGAGGGAGTTAAGAGTTGGGAGTGACTTCTTGGAATCTCATTCACAGAAGCTTGGAAAAACTGGTGAGAAGCTTGTAATTACAACTCCCATTCTCCCAGTACTTATTTTTTATGCTCTGGTTGGCTGATGCACTTGAAGATTTTATTTTTACAGCGCCAGAGAGATAGTACAGGGGTAAGGCATGTGTATGCTACTCATCCTGGTTCAAGCCCCAGCATCACTTATGGTCTCCCCAGAACCTTCAGGGGTGACCTCTTAGCACAGAGTCAGGAATAAGCTCTAAGCAAAAACAAGGAAGGAAGGAAGGAAGGAAGGAAGGAAGGAAGGAAGGAAGGAAGGAAGGAAGGAAGGAAGGAAGGAAGGAAGGAAGGAAGGAAGGAAGGAAGGAAGGAAGGAGGGAGGGAGGGAGGGAGGGAGGGAGGGAGGGAGGGGGGAGGGAGGGAGGGAGGGAGGGAGGGAGGGAGGGAGGGAGGGAGGGAGGGAGGGAGGAAGGAAGGAAGGAAGGAAGGAAGGAAGGAAGGAAGGAAGGAAGGAAGGAAGGAAGGAAGGAAGGAAGGAAGGAAGGGAGGGAGGGAGGGAGGGAGGGAGGGAGGGAGGGAGGGAAGAAAAGGGAGGGAGGGAGGGAGGGAGGGAGGGAGGGAGAGAGGTAGTGAGGGAGGAAAAGGGAGGGAGGGAGAAAAGGGAGGGAGGGAGGGAGGAAAGGGGAGGGAGGGAGGGAGGGAGGGAGAGGGAAGGAGGGACGGACGGCTTTTATAGAAGAAAAACTGCAGATATCCTTACCATAAAAAATGTACATGTCCAAATGTTTCCAAAGAGAAAAGGTAGCCTTAAAAATTCCCCGCCTGAAAGTATCCCTCCAGAAACCCTTTTTCCACATAGGTTAGGTCCACAGAGATGGAAATAGCCTCTTTTATTTTGCATCAATTAGGTTTTCCTTCTCATAATTATTCTTTACTCTTATCTGAAGACTGCCTTAGATGTTAAACACCAAGCATGATCTTCTGAGAAGATTCCACACTCAAGCCCACCATTAACTCGCGTCCTAGTCATATATTTTAACATAACAGAGTTGTGTTTCCCAGCTCTTCCCCTGGGAAATGATATATTGGGAAAGATATATTATTTTAAAATATCATATTATACACTTAGGTAATTGCTGTAATGTAGTTGCATTAGTCAATATTAAAGTTGGTGCATACAAGAGAAATCTAAATGAGGGTAAGTTAACACAACAAATGAATCTCTACCCTGAGGTAAAAGAATACAAAGGTATTTAGATTAGGCTGTTAAAACAGTCAATCTCAGATTTTTTGGAAATTCAACCTTAGAATTTTCCTTCTCTATGCCTTACTATCTCTAATGCATGATGCTTATTCTCAAAGAAATCTTAGGATTTTTATTATGGATACTTGATTCCCTGCCGACACATCTATATTCAGGCAATATTTAAAACAAACCCCCCAAAAAAGGGAATAGCGTCAATCTATCCCCTCTGAGATTTCTGGGAATCACACTCAAATCTATTAATTTCATTGACCAGAGACTAGTCACTTGACCATAAGAAGTTTGGTCACAGGAAAGAGGAGACAAATAGTAAATACAACGCATTTATTTAGAGATTATGAGGAAGGAGAGAGCTTATACCACACATGTTAGGTGGAGATGCAGGCCACTCCCAGATGTGGCAGCTACCCTAAAGTATGAAACGACATATCTCAAGAGGGAAGATGCCGGCAACAAGAGCATATTTCTCCCTCTGCTGAGTTTGCTTATTTATAGTTTCCCCAAACTGTGGCCACCCAGTCATAGCAATTGGTCACCAAGGGGGAGAGCTTGGATCCGAGGATGGCCTTTGTTCCAGTGATGGAGTCTCTCCTCCCAGAGGGTCCAGCCCCAGCTCCTCTGAGGGATCCTTTCACACTAAGGCCTGGAATTCTGCATCTCAATGGTTTTCAAGTGTCAAAAGTCTCCATGCCTTTGAGTTGGTAAAGGTTCACTATTTTCCAGAATATACATTACCACCCAGCACCACCACCCCCCACCCACCCTCTCCCCCCGCACACACACCATCTTCTTGCCTACAACACTGTCACTCCAAGTCAGGAATATTTTATGAGGGAAGGAGAGAATGAATGTGAGATCTCTGCTTCAGCAGCTGACTACAACTACCGTGGTAGCTCTGGAGAACACTTGAGGGAGGTAGGAAAAGCTTCACTGAAAAGGGAGTATTTGAACTGAAACAAAAGGAATTCATTTGCCTCCCTATTGGTGGAGAACATCCCAGACCACATAAATAGAGAGTGTAAAGACAAAGGGATCAAAAATACAGCTTGTGTGATAGTTTAGCCTCCTGGAGGGGAAAACCAAGGCCAGAATAATAATCCTAAAGGCCTTGTAGACTGGATAGCAAACTGGGAACTGCATTAATCTTGTGAGTAATAGAAAAGAGTGAATACTTTCGAACATGGGAGTCACACAGTCTCAGAAAAATCATTCAGACTATGTCCATGAATGAGTACAAGGGGAAATGTCGCATCCTAACAGTTCACCTCAATAGAGAGTCACTAAATGATACTAAAGACATCTTTGGGGATGAAGAGAAAGAAAGAAAGAGCAAGACAAATGAGTGGGCTAACAAGACTTCTCCTAAAGACAGCACGCACGCGCGCGCGCACACACACACACACTCACACACACACAAACACACATGACAAAACCCAGTATAAACACTGTCCAAACTTACATAAGGCTACAGGGAACCAGGGGTTCAAATAAACTTAAAAGAGAGAAAAATAAAAGATGGATAAAATCAGATTTAATTCCGATCTATTCCTTTGTTCTGTCTTTATAAAACAATCCCCCCACTACCTCCACCTCCACCACCTAAATCCTATCTCACTCTTAGTAAAATGGACAGCCAATTTTAAAATCAAAAACCATTTTTAGGATCAAAGAGAAACCTATTTTTAGGCAGAGAGTGTGTTCGTTATATCTTGTAACATCATATGGGAATTCAACTAAAATTACAGATGATATTTAGTGAAATTCTTTTAAAAATCAAATACCTCCAAATTCAAGGAGGGGGAAGGGAACTGAATTCTTTTTCTTCCAGGATATTTTTCTCAAGTACTAGCGGAAGTGCTAATGAGAGACAGGCCTCCTTGCCATCCAGTGACAAATGTAATAGGTTACATGAAACCACAGAAAATGAGTCCATTTAAAAATGTCAGATACAACACTAAAGGAAAACTTGGTCTTATATTTTTTCCTCTTGATCATGGTCTAATAGAGACAATTCCGAAATGATTTCTTCTGAACTTGGTGATATTCATGATTGAAATAGTGTTGCTAATGATAACAATGTGTAGGATTATTACATGGAAAGTACTAATAATGTAAATCAGATGGTCTGTCATTGCATTTCGTCTTTAGATTATATTTTCCTAGGCATATCTGATAGCTCAGAGATTAACATCCTAAAACTCAGATTTTCACTACCATACGGAGAATTGTGGCTTATAAGGACAAAATCAAACAATTAACCAAATTTTCACTTTAGGTCAACCAGCTTTGCCATGGAAAATACTAATAATGCAAAGCAGAAAGAATTCAACCCTAAATACTATTTTCAATGTCTCTTGCACCTTATGTTTTTGCTCAAATCTACCAAGAAATTGTTACCTATGAAGCATACTATTAAAACAATTATAAAATTATGAATACCTATATATCAAAGGTATAAGATCTAATCTAAAGTGTCAAAATAAGATGCTTATTATAGAATTTTAAAATATTTCCTAACTTCTTAACTATGCTTTAAGGAAAAAAATAAAGTATTTTCAATGGAATGTGGATCAGAAGTAGAACACTAGCCTTGCTTATGTGAGACCCTTGGGTTAGATTCTCAGCACTGCAAAAAAAAAAAAGAAATCAGGGCAGGGGAGTCATCATGCTGTTAACAAATTAGAAAATTATCTTCTCCCGGGGCTGGAGAGATAGCACAGCGGTAGGGCGTTTGCCTTGCACGCGGCTGACCCGGGTTCAAATCCCAGCATCCCATATGGTCCCCTGAGCACAGCCAGGGGTAATTCCTGAGTGCAGAGCCAGAAGTAACCCCTATGCGTTGCCAGGTGTGACCCAAAAAAAAGAAAAAAAAAGAAAAAAAAGAAAATTATCTTCTCCCTATCTCATGATGTCTTTATACCCGATTATTATTATAGACCAATTTCTTAAAAAAAATTTTAAAGATAAGTGAGGGAACTGAAGGAAGAGTCCAACAGACTGAGCACATACTTTGCATGCAAGAGACCCAGGTCCTGTTCCCAGTACTGTACGATCCTGGAGCACTGTGAAGAGTGATCAGTCAGGGGTAGCCTCCATGCACTGTCAGTTGTGGCCCCCAAACCCATACCCCCAAAGATACATGAAAACTGAAGAGGTAGCTCAAAGGGCAGGCATACAACTAAGACATACCCTAGGTCTCAACTTGGTCCCCGCGTGCCCATCCAACATTAGTTGGGCATCCCTGGTGGACCCAACACCCCTGGACCCAAGCAGAACCACATCAATGGATCTCACACTACACCATGAACCCAAAATGCCAAGCTGAGCACAGCTGGGAGTGGTTCCCAGGCCCCTTAACATTGCTTAAAAGGCTCCCTCTAAGAAACACAAAATAAACAAAATGAAAAGAATTATGGTGACACGATGATTATAGTAAATTTCCACTGCTTTTAATGGGATTTAAATTTTATTAAATCAGAATTTCAAAATTATAAATAAAAAGTAGTGTCCTCTTTTTCACATCAATGAATTTCTAGAATTATGGCCCCAAACTTGTAGGTGTTGAGCAATGGGATTTTTCTCAAAAAAATAAAATAAAATAAAATTTTAGTGGAACGACTTTCTTGACCAAAGTCTTGGCATCAAATAAACCATGACTAATGCATCATAAAACTAGAGACACAACTATAACTTTTTATCATACTTTAATTAGAAAAAAATTTATTTCCAATTCCATAAAATAGACGCATTCTTTGTTCAGAACTGGAGAGTTGGTCCACAGAACTGAATGGGGTGGAGGTGGGGGCTGGGAGGGGTCCTTGGGATCTTGATGGAGCAAAGCAGTTTCTCTGGAGATGGGTGTGGTGTTGGAAGGATCAATTCATGAAACCACCATTAGCGGTATTACAAATTATAGTACCTCAATAAAGACTTTTTTAAGTTTTGTTGTTCAACATATGTTGTTGAATCATTTTAAGTACACATTATTATGTAGGGGAAAAAGATGCATACAAAAATACATACTACATAGCACAGCGGTAGGGCGTTCGCCTTTCATGTGGCCGACCCGTGTTCAATTCCTCCACCCCTCTCGGAGAGCCCAGCAAGCTACCGAGAGTATCACGCCCACATGGCAGAGCCTGGCAAGCTACCTGTGGCATATTCTATATAGCAAAAACAGTAACAATAAGTCTCACAATGAGAGACATTACTGGTGCCCACTCGAACAAATTGATGAGCAATGGGATGACAGTGACAGTGACATAGAATAGATATCTGTAGAGTGGACAAATGTATCAGGCTATTTTACTTGCTTACACTGCAATAACAGCACAGGAATCTCACTTGTTTACCATAGTAAAATTTTAGTTCTTGCTGCCATTATACATCCTTTGCTAGTTGGTTAAGCCTCAACATGTCTTTTTCATTCTGGAGCCCTGGATAAAGAAATAGCTTTAAACTGGGAAACGATGATCTTGGTGCAGAGAGCAAAGAGAAATGACCCAATTGCACAGTGGTGGGAT
Source organism: Sorex araneus (assembly GCF_027595985.1). Taxonomy (NCBI): domain Eukaryota; kingdom Metazoa; phylum Chordata; class Mammalia; order Eulipotyphla; family Soricidae; genus Sorex; species Sorex araneus. Next base: position 355,586,610 of record NC_073313.1, on the reverse strand, counting down.
CCCACAAAGAATTATCCCTTAAGCATTTTCTTCTCTGCAGCACATACAGTGTTAAGCGTAAAGTCCCTGAGACACAATACACAATCTCTCATTACAGTGGGCAGAACATTATTGGGAGTAACTTTATAGCTTAAAAGACTTCTTGAAAACATGTATCCAAACAATAGACCTCTCCACTATCTCCACAGGACAATGAGTAATGCATGTGGTTGTATCCACTTACTTATCTAATGGCATTACTCACCCTTACTTCAGAAATGTGGGAGGCAGGCAAAGCAGAGTTCAGAAGAAAATGAATATTCACAAATAAGTTTCAAGTTAGGAAAAACAAATGCATGGAAGATAGAAGGGGAATCATAAGGTTACTTAATAAATTTTGAGTAAAACATAACCTATTGCATATACCCAAGAACAGCTTCTTCTAGAAAATAAAATAAAAATAGATGCGAATAGCCATCATTGGATCCAATATGAAATGGAGATAACAGCAAAGTGTAAAAGTTGGAAACAAAAATGAAATAAACCATAAATACAAAAGAAAGCAGAAAGGTCATTAGTGACTAATTTGTTCAACTCTAAACAAGCAAATTTGTGAACCTCATTGAAAGGACAGTTCTTAGGGAATGTAAATTATTGTTAGTTTCAATGCTATTTTAAATCTCTTAGAACACAGAAAGCAAAAAAGCACATTTTCTCATGTATATTTTATAAAGCTTGAATAAAACTGATAACAAAAGTTCTAAAAGAAAATCACAAATTAAATTCTCGTGTAAAAATAGATACTGGAGTTTAATATAATAGCATATTAATATAATTGTTATGGTTAGATGAAAAGATACCCAAAAGGGTACCCTTCACCCTCATTTCTAGGTACTGGAAAAACTGGGAAATAAGATTAGGAATAATATAGAGAGAACAAAATAACTGACTCTTTTTAATTAATTAATTTTTTTAGTTTAAATTTTATTTTTATAAGGTTGTTCACAATAACTTTTACATGCAATATTCCAAAACCAATCCCACCACCATTACACCTTCCTATCACCATTATTTCTAATTTTCCAAACCACCACCCAAGCCTGCCCCAGTAGCAGGCCCTAAATAATTTATTTTGTATTGCTTGTTATGAATAATTTGCTAAAAATGATCAGAAAAATTTCCTTAGAAGGAAATGTGTAAAGATTGTTGTATCGCACCCTGGAGTCATGAAGCCCTTATAGAAGAGATTAGTAACAAGTTGTTACAGGTTAAGCCTGTGTGCTAATATTTTTTTAAACAAGATTGGTTACCTTCTACTTTACACCCTTTCTAATGCGGTGTGTTACTCCTGGTACATCAGTGGCATAGAGTATGAGATGTTATGTGACTGTACACTCCAGGAATTTTTTAATTTTTAAATAAGGTGATACTGCTGGAGTTAAATTTTTAACTGAATGGTGACTTTGGGGTCTGGAAGCATCTCTGCAGCTTGTTGATCTCTTCTGATAATTAATTATTTATGAGACTCTGGATCATAGCTGGTTAGTAAGCTTACATGGTACCAGAGGCAGTTCATGGGCGTGATTCCCAGGCTCCCAGAAAAACAGGGAGATGTGGGGAGTCACACATCCACAACTCCATGAGAGCCTGGAAAATAACTGATTTATAATCAAAGCTATTCTCAGGGTTCATTGTTATTATGCTATGACAAAAAAACCCTGAAAAGTAGCCCCACAATTTGACATATTTACCACTGAACACAGGAAGAGTTATATAGGGACAGAGACTTGCCCAGTGATAGCTTGGAGGAGAAAGAAGTAAAGAGAGAGAGTTAAAAATATGTTACTTAAACAATTAAAACAGCATGGTACTGGAACAAAGGCAGAGCCGTAGACCAATGGAACAGGGTGGAATATCCCTACACACAACCCCAAATGTATGACCATCTAATCTTTGATAAGGGAGCAAGAGATGTGAAGTGGAGCAAGGAAAGCCTCTTTAACAAATGGTGCTGGCACAACTGGACAACCACATGCAAAAAAATGGGTTTAGACCTTGACCTGACACCATGCACAAAAGTCAGATCAAAATGGATTAAAGACCTCAACATTAGACCACAAACCATAAGGTACATTGAAGACAAGGTCGGCGAAACCCTCCACGATATTGAAGATAAAGGTATCTTCAAAGGTGACACGGAACTAAGCAATCTAGTAAAAACAGAGATCAACAAATGGGACTACATTAAACTAAAAAGCTTCTGCACCGCAAGAGATACAGTGACCAGAATCCAAAGACTATCCACAGAATGGGAAAGGATATTTACACAATACCCATCAGATAAGGGGTTGATATCAATGGTATATAAAGCACTGGTTGAGCTCTACAAGAAGAAAACATCCAACCCCATCAAAAAATGGGGCAAAGAAATGAACAGAAACTTTACCAAGGAAGAAATACGAATGGCCAAAAGGCACATGAAAAAGTGCTCTACATCACTAATCATCAGAGAGATGCAGATCAAAACAACCATGAGATACCACCTCACACCACAGAGACTAGCACACATCCAAAAGAACAAAAGCAACCGCTGTTGGAGAGGATGTGGGGAGAAAGGGACCCTTCTTCACTGCTGGTGGGAATGCCGACTGGTTCAGCCCTTCTGGAAAACAATTTGGACGACTCTCAAAAAATTAGATATTGAATTCCCATTTGACCCAGCAATACCACTGCTGGGAATATATCCCAGAGAGGCAAAAAAGTACAATCGAAACAACATCTGCACATGTATGTTCATCGCAGCACTGTTTACAATAGCCAGAATCTGGAAAAAACCCGAATGCCCCAGAACGGATGACTGGTTGAGGAAACTTTGGTACATCTATACAATGGAATACTATGCAGCTGTTAGAAAAAAGGAGGTCAAGAATTTTGTAGTTAAGTGGATGGGCATGAAAAGTTTCATGCTGAGTGAAATGAGTCAGAAAGAGAGAGACAGACATAGAAAGATTGCACTCATCTATGGTATTTAGAATAACAGAGTGGGAGACTAACACCCAAGAACTGTAGAAATAAGTACCAGGAGGTTGACTCCAGGGCTTCGAGGCTGGCCTCACGTTCCGGGGAAAGGTCAACTCAGAGAAGCGATCACCAACTACATTGTAGTCGAAGGCCATGTGGGGGAAGGGAGTTACGGGCTGAATGAGGGCTAGAGACTGAGCACAGCGGCCACTCAACACCTTTATTGCAAACCACAACAGCTAATTAGAGAGAGAAAACAGAAGGGAATGCCTTGCCACAGTGGCAGGGTGGGGTGGGGGGGAGATGGGATTGGGGAGGGTGGGAGGGACACTGGGTTTACGGGTGGTGGAGAATGGGCACTGGTGAAGGGATGGGTTCCCAAACTTTGTATGAGGGAAGTATAAGCACAAAAGTGTATAAATCTGTAACTGTACCCTCACGGTGATTCTCTAATTAAAAATAAATAAATTAAAAAAAAATAAATATGTTACTTACTTTTCTAAAACCACATATCAAGCAAATCACTCAATTTTTCCAAAAAAGGATGAGAAAAGGATAAAAAGACAGAGAGACAGAACGTCCTGATCCCCATGCCAGAGCAACTCGGAGTGGGGTGGGTTGAGTCTCCCTTCCCGCCCCAGCAGAACTCTGTCAGCCCAGAACCCAAGCGCGCAGCCATGCTCAAGGCCACTCTCCACAGGCCCAGATGAGCTTCACCTAAGAGGGAACCTGGAGAAAAACCCAGGTATGTGAGACTCATGACTAAGATCTACAAACTCACTCAGAACAGGACTGAGCCTCCTCCACCCAGCTCCTCAGTTTTCCAGTAGCTTGGCAGTCACACTCACAAACTGCCTCCAGCTCCATATGATCTCAACAACAGCCTAGATCTAAAGACTATGACATAAAGCTCCCAGAAGAGAGCAACACGGAAGATCATGGTGAATTTTCAGCCGTGCAACCTCTCATACTCTAGCCCAGTGATGTACCAATAGTAGCAGACACTTGTTTGGGTTTAACATACATGCTTGTCATCTCTTATACAAGGACTTAAATAGCTCTAGAATGAAATACATTCTTCACACATTTTCCTCTTATGGTGGTGGGAAGGGGCAAAGTGGTGGATTGGTGTTTGAATATTATCTGTAATCAACTATTGTGAACAACTAAATAAAAATAAAATTAAAATTTCTAAAAAGACAGGGAAATATGCAATAGTTTTCTATTTTATGTCTTGTTTTCTCAAAAATGCATTTGGGGGGCAGGAAGATAGATAGATTAGATAGATAGATAGATAGATAGATAGATAGATAGATAGATAGATATATGGATAGATAGATAGATAGATAGATAGATAGATAGATAGATAGATGATAGATAGATAGATAGATAGATAGATAGATAGATAGATAGACAGAATAATAGATAATCAAAAGCTAGAACACCTGCATCTACATTGTCATTTTTTTCTCCTTTCTGAAAATATAGTTACTATTCAAGATAAGTCTTAATGACTCCCTATAATGGAAAACTTTCCTTAACCAACACATAGTTTATGGAAGTTCCTCCTTTGAGCATGCTATTCAATAGGTGATGCTATGACCCATTAAATAGATCATGCTACTTGATAGGTAACTTGGTGCTAAACTTATATACAATATTCAGACAGTTTCATCATCTATAGAATAATCCAGGCCAGAAAGAGTTACCTCAAACCAAACTCACAATGCTTAAGTTGTAGGACTAATCTTTAAGACATTTCTCAAAGCAAAGGGAAAGGGTCAAATATAGACAGCCAAAGTCACATTTTCACTTAATGCCCATAGAAGCCCTTTGGGAATAATATCTCAGTTTTAATGTCTTTTGTGGATTTGAGGGTGGAGGAGAGTGGAATTTTTTTTCTTAAAAAGGGAAAAGGAATGTGGTGCCCTGGTTCATCCAAAATATTGCACAAGAAAATAGCACCAGAACTAAAACTTAGGAAACTTTAATAATATTTTTAAATTAAACATTTTTAACTTTTTATTTTGCTGAAGACTTTTATTTATTTTGGTTTGGGGGACACACTCTTTGGTGCTCCTGGCTCTGGACCCAGGATCCTGGAGGACTCAGGGGACCATATGGAGTGCTGGGGATAGAACCCGAGTTGGCTGCATGCAAGGCAAGTGCCTGCCCCACTGTACTACCTCTCCAGTCGAGAATTTTAAATAAAGACATAAGAATGATATCTAAGATTCAACTCTATACAATGTGACTGCATTTTGGTTCTTAAGCATTAGACTATGAAAAACAAAAGTGCCAGGAAAGGAATCAGCGGTGAACTGAATGTGTTAAGAACACTTATTTGGGGGCTGGAGCGATAGCATAGCGGGTAGGGCATTTGCCTTGCACTCGGTCGACCCGGGTTTGATTCCCAGCATCCCATATGGTCCCCTGAGCACCGCCAGGAGTGATTCCTGAGTGCAGAGCCAGAAGTAACCCCTGTGCATCGCCAGGTGTGACCCCCCAAAAAAAGAACACTTATTTGGGGGACTACATCAAACTAAGAAGCTTCTGCACTTCAAAAGAAACGGTGACCAAAATATAGAGAACCCACAGAATGGAAAAGAATATTTACCCAATACTCATCTGATAAGGATTAATATCCAGGATATATAAGACACTAGTAGAATTATATAAGGATAAAAACCTCCAATCCCACCAAAAAATGGGGAGAAGAAATGAACAGAAGCTTCCTCAAAAAAGAAATACAAATGGCCAAAAGGCACCTGAAAAAATGTTCCACATAGCTAATCATCAGGGAAATGCAAATGAAAACAAAAATGAGTATCATCTCACACCACAGAGACTGGCACACATTCAAAAGAACAAAAGCAACCAGTGCTGGCGTGGATGTGGGGAAAAGGGGATGCTCTTTCACTGTTGGTGGGAATGCCGACTGGTCCAGCCTTTTTGGAAAACAATATGGACAGCCCTTGAAAAACTAGACATTGAGCTTCCATATGACCTCGCAATACCACTTCTGGGAATATATCGCAAGGCTGCAAAAAAGCACAGTAGAAATGACACCTGTACCTATATGTTCATTACAGCACTGTTCACAATATCCAAAATCTGGAAACAACCCAAGTGCCTGAGAATAGACGACTGGTTAAAGAAACTTTGATACATCTACACAATGGAATACTATGCAGCTGTTAGGACATATGAAGTAATGAAATTTGCTTATAAATGGATAGACATGCAGAGTATCATGCTGTGTGAAATAGTCAGAAAGAGAGGGACAGACATAGAAGTACTGCACTCATTTGTGGAGTATAAAATAGCATAACATGAAACTGACACCCAAGAACAGTAGGTAGAAGTGTCAGGAAGATTGCTCCATAGCTGGAAGCCTGCCTCATGAGCGGGCAGGGAGAGAACAGCTGGAATAGAGAAGGGATCACTAAGAAAATGATGGTTGGAGGAATCAGTAGGGATGGGAGATGTGTGCCGAAAGTAGATAAAGGACCAAACATGACCACCTCTCAGTGTCTGCGCTGCAAACCATAATGCCCAAAAGTAGAGAGAGAGTATGGGGAACATAATCTACCATGGAGGCAGGGGGAGGGTGGGAAAGGGGAGGTATACTGGGGATATTGATGGTGGGGAATGTGCCCTGGTGGAGGGATGGGTGTTTGATCATTGTGTGATTGTAACTCAGACATGAAAGCTTGTAACTATATCTCATGGTGAATCAATAAGATTTTTTTAAAAAGAACACTTATTTGTGGGGGTGGGGGAGTTGAGAGGCAGGCAGTTTGAGATGAGGAAATGATAGCAGGGCAAAGTGAAAGAGAGCAGGAGTTGAGCCTGGGGAACAACAGGTAAGACTGAAAAGCAGCAGAACTTTCTGATAGCAAGCATGTGCAGACAGAACCAACTCATGTCCTCGGTTCGCCCACCTCATAAATAGCGTGTTATAATATGATAAGGACTGCCATTTCACTGTGCCACAAGTATGGACTTTTCTGTACATTGCATTATGGGTAGTCACAGACACAGAAGCGTCTAGCAATATAAGGCTACAACTGCCAACCCCAACAGCCTAAATTCCATGTCAAATCCCACCCTAAAGAGACAGCATCGTCAAACTCACCCTAAGGTATCACTGTAGCATTGTAGCACGGTCATCCCATTGCTCATCGATTTGCTCAAGCAGGTACCAGTAACGTCTCCATTGTGAGACTTGTTGTTACTGTTTTTGGCATATCGAATATGCCACAGGTAGCCTGCCAGGCTCTTCTGTGCAGACAAGATACTCTCGGCAGTTTGCTGGGCTCTCCCAGAGGGACGGAGCAATCAAACCCAGGTCGGCCGCTTGCAAGGCAAATGGCCTACCCGCTGTGCTATTGCTCTGGGCCCCCAAGGTATAGTATAAAATATTGCTGCTTCATACTGGTAGCCAACAACCAGGGTTGGCTATAATTCCAGTTAAAGAAATACATTAAAAAAATAAATAAGCAAACATACTTACTTGCTTTGTTGCTGCATAACTTGTGCATGCATGTGATGTTCAGCTCTTTGCTGGTGGTATTCAAGATCTTGTCAACTTGTCTTCTTGTCAACTAGCCAGTACACCCAGTGACATCCCTGCAACAAAAGTAGCAGATGCACAGACTGCTTTTTAACAGTGCACAATTAAAACAGATGTGATACCATAATACAACATTCCATTTTTACTTTAATGTTTTAATTCATAAACACACACAAGAATGAGGCTCTTAAATAATTCAAGAAAGCAAAAGTTTGGGCTGCAAAGACAGTAAGGTTGAGAAGTTTCCCTTGCATACAGCTGCAGCTATGACAGTGTTCCAATCTTGGCACTGCATATGGTACCCAGAACACAGAACCAGGTGTGCCCCTTTTCCAAGAAAAGAAAGCAAGAGTTCAACAGGGAAAAAAACTATCATAATAGGGCAAGAGAATAATATACATTTTAATTCCTCTGTTGTGTGTTGCCAGCATTGTAAAGACAGCATCCCTAATGAATAATTCAGAGAATTAAGCCAGAGGTCTGGGCCTCATTAATACTGCTAATGAAAGTGCAAAACAAATATATTAGTCTGGTTGGTTTGAACTGAGAATAGGATGCCTTTGCAATTTCTAAGGCCACAACAGAAAGTACTTTTAAACTATAAAAGCTAATACACATGCCTAAGCACAAGGAAAGTCAATTAGCTGAGACAATTAGGTTTTTTTTTATCTTCCAAGTCTAAAATCACATCAAACAGGAATATTAACTAGAACAGAGGTGCAAGGAAGGAGAAGTAGAATTCTATCTTGTTTGGTGTAAGTAAGAGAAGTCAGACTATTTGGGCAACAGCTAATACTCTGAAACTTGAAATCTACATATAATATTGAAATGCTTTTATTACTCACTTTTGCAAATTCGTTTAAATTCTTATTTAGGTACATGAGTTTCCTGTTGTTGCTGCAAGTTACCACAAACCAAGTGGCTTACAACAATATAAATCTATTTTCTTACAGTTCTAGAAGTCAGAATACTAAAATCTGTTTCACTGGGCTAAAATCAAGATAGAGGCAAGCCTGTTTTCCCATTAGAGGGTCTATTTCCTTGCTTTTTTTAAACAATGGGTTGTTTTTTAACAATTTGTTGGCCTATGACCCCTTTCTCCTTCTTGTAGCCAGAAGTCTGGTATCTTCCTCCCTTCCTCTCTGACTCACTATTGCTTTCACCATCACATTCTCTTCTCTTCCTCTCCTTCCCCAGTATTACTATATTCTCTGATTCTGACCCCCCCCCAAATTTCCACTAATACAGATTCTTGTGACTACACAGTCCCACCTGGACCTTCGCCCCCATCTTAAGATTCTTAAGACATCTTTGTCACATCTGCAAAGTTCGTTTTGTGCTATGAAGTAGCATATTCAACCCGTTCCAGGGATTAAGACATGGACATCTTTGGAAGGCCATTACTTGGTCTACAGCCGTTAGATAAATGGATGATATGTAAAGACGTTTTTATTTATGAAAAATTCCATTCTTATTTTAACTGGGGAATATAAAGTGTCCATTAAAAACAGAAAGGAATTACTTGCAAAAGTCCATAGAAGTATAACTGCTATTTGGTGGCAGTATAACAAGCCACCAAACCTTGTAGAACAGAGCAATTCCTTTCTGAAGAATCCAATAAAATGGGAACATACTGTACTCGAAAGGAGTATTCATCTGCAACAAGTCCCAGTCCCTACTTTGTTTTTAATTTATAGAGATAGTTATTGGCTACACATCCCATGCTTTTCTTATTCTCCTGGAACCCTGCCCTGCCACTAAAAGCTTCTTTATGGTGTGGTTTCATTGAGGGGGATTAATGGAGCTTATTGATGGCTTAAAACAAAACATTCAAAGTTGCAGTTACATTATATACAGTGAATGACCTTGAAAGTCTCCAAAGTGTTATCTTAGAATATAGATATACATTTATGTGCATGAATATACACACACATTACACAAATACACAAATTCATGTGTATGTTTTTTTTCTTTGTGTCATATTGATGGTCTAAAGTTCTAAATGTTTGTGTTTGCCAGATATTTTTTTTAAGTTTTTATTTAATTGTTGCTTGGGGGCCACACACAGTGCTGCCTGACCTAGGGCTACATGGTATCACAGGGCATCAAACAAGAAAATCATGTGCTCTGCCACTTGAGCCATATCACCAGCACCTAGATTTGTTAAAAATTTGCTATTATATAAAACAAGTAAGTGCCTCTCTGAAGGCATTGCTGTCCAATTTTTTGGTGAAAAAAATGCAATAATGCAATTTTCTGCTACATGGATGGATCTGGACATTGTCATACTGAATGAAATTGGTCAGGTGGAGAGGGACAGATACAGAACAATCTCTCTCAAATGTCAGACATAAAGAAACATAGTAAGGAAGTAACCAATGCCCAATGGTAACAGAAACTGAGCACTGGTCTTCAGTAAGAAGCTTAGCACAGCAGGGGGTGGGGGGATTGAGAGGGGTCACCTGGACAGAGGGGGAGGGAAGTAAACACTCTGATGAAGGGTGTGGTGCTGGAATATTCTATGCATGAAACTCTACCTTTAGCAGTATTATAAATTGCAGTACCTAAAAGAAAATTAATTTAAATTTTAAAAATTCCAAGTCTTTCAGATCAAGTGGGCTGGTTTTAGAATCTCTTTTTGGCCTCTGCCTAATAAAACACCAATAGGAACACTATAGCTATGATATGGAAGTTAAATATAACTGTATATATAAATAACTGGGTACATAAATATAACTATAAATATTTACTGTTGACTTTTAATTGATGAGTAGGATAAATTATTATGTGGGTCTATTTTCTTGATCAGAAATGCTTGAACAAAGGGGCCAGAGAAATAGTACAGCAGTTAGGGTATTTGCTTTGCAGGCGGCTGAACTGGGTTCCACTCCCTGGACTCATATGGACTCTCAAGTTTGCCAGGAGTGATCCCTGAGTAAAGAGTAAAGGAGTAAACCCTGAGCACCTCTAGGTATGGCCCCAAACAAAACATATATACGTATATATTCATATTATCACTGTCACTGTCATCCCATTGCTCATCGATTTATTTGAACAGGCACCAGTAACGTCTCTCATTGAGAGACTTATTGTTACTGTTTTTGGCATATCCAATACGCACAGGTAGCTTGCCAGGCTCTGCCTCATGGGCTCGATACTCTTAGTAGCTTGCCGGGCTCTCTGAGAGGAGCGGAGGAATCGAACTCGGGTCGGCCACGTGAAAGGCGAAAGCCCAACCGCTGTGCTATTGCTCCAGCCCATATTCATATTATATTTGAAAAAATTTTAGTGTAGCTCTCACAGTACATCCAACTTATTTTACAGAAATGAAATAAAACAGTAATGTTTACTAGCATCCAGAGTTCTCTGTCCTTAGACATTTGAGAAATGAAAAAAACCTACTGCTGCAGTTAGGAAATTCGAAACTTGCTACTAATATGGTTCTAACTCTAGAATAGATGTTGAAAATGACTCAGTAGTCTTCTACATTTACATTTTTAAAATATTTACTTTTCCCTTATTTTTGTCCCTTGTCGTGTCATTTCTTTTTACATAATATTTCAAACATGCATCTTAATTCAAAGTTTGTATAGACAAAGCTTCAGCTTTCAACCTTCTGTGTAGTATAATAACAGAAAAGGGGAATACATTTTATTAAAAGGTTCACACCCATCTGACATCCTCATGCCATTCACTGGAAATATTGTTCTCTAACAAAAGATCCAAGAGTTGCTGATTTCTCTGTCTTACTCTTCATTGCCATTATGGGCCCCCCAGCCTTTCCATTAACTGTTCCTAAGTACTTTCTCATCTCCACAAAAATGTTTTCAACAATGGCAGGGAGATGGGAGGGGAGAGGAGGTCCTTGAACTTGTCCTCCAGGATGCCTGCATAATTTATTTCAGTCATATCACCAATGCAACCTTTGTTTGTCACTTCCTTTTCAATGACACCACCCAGGAAGTACCTTGGTGTTCTATACTGCTTCCACTGAAACTTCCTCCCTGTAAATGGTGCACACTCGTTTCATACCTGTGGGACACTGTACGGTGAATCAAGTCTCCTTTCAAGAGACAGACCTCCTCTGTGTATACAGGAAAGGGCATCGGCACTCTATCTCTCCCGCCGCCCTCGTTCATGGAAAGTCTCACGCTGCTTCCCCCACCCCGGGGATGTTGATGGCAATGGACAGGCAACGGAGGAACGAGGGTCAGGCTGTTCGGTATCAATTGCAGTTTATTCCAATCTTCATTCACCTTCTGCTTCTCTCTCTCCGCCTCCTCAGATCTTATAGTCTTAGTTTATATAGCAATCATATAGGGTGGTTGATACAAAGGTGGGTTGAACATTAACAAACTAGCAAAGAGAGGTAAAACCACTTCTCAAGGACAAAATCTCATCTAAGGAGATTACTCCAGATTACTAGGAGATCCGCTCAAGGGTGGGATCCAAACAAGGGTGTGTCCCCAAGAATAGTAGAAATAAGTACCAGGAAGTTGTCTCCATGGCTTGGAAGCTGGCCTCACATGCTGGGGGAAAAGGCAGTTCAGATAGAGAAGGGAACATCAAGTAAGCTCTGGTTGGAGGACCCACTATGGAGGGGAGATGCGTGCTGAAAGTAGACTATAGATTGAACACGATGGCCACTCAATAACCCCTATTGCGGACCACAACACCCAAAAGGAGAGAGAGAGAGAGAGAGAGAGAGAGAGAACAAAAGGGAATGCCCTGCCACAGAGGCAGGGAGGAGGGGCTGGGGGTGGGACTAGGAGGTGAGAGGGATACAGGGTTCACTGGTGGTAGAGAATGGACACTGGTAGAGGAAGGAGTGCTTGAACATTGTATGAGGGAAACACAAGTATGAAAATGTGTAAATCTGTTACTGTACCTTCATGGTGATTCACTAATTAATAAATAAATAAAAATAAATAAATAAATAAAGGGTGTGTCACTTTCTTCTTTACTCAGCTAGTAATCCACTTAAATAGTTGTAGTTCATCTACTTCTAATATTTCTGGCAATGTCATTCTGTATGAGCACAGTAAGAGATATATCAAACTTAAAGTTTGGTTCTTCCTGAGGACATCTCACTATATATTCCAGACCACAGTCCTCAGGCCAGGTTAATCTTCCTAACCCCAGCAGAGTCCTAATCTCGTCGTTACTTTTGGATCATGACAGCATTTGTCCATGATCATGTCCTCAACTTATAGTTGAGTATTGTGGCGCTTTGGACATTTTGATGCCAGAGTAGCTCACAGCTTGCCTTGGGTCCATTCTGTCCCTCGTCAGGACCCTGCTTTTGGGGTGTTAGAAACTAAGGGCAACTGAGTCGAGAAAGCAGATGCCCAGGAGTAAATATTATTCGGAGTCAATCAACTCCCAAGTTACAAGAGCATAACATTAACTGTCTTCCTGTGTCCATACAGAAAGGACAATGCTTTAAAGTAAACTATGCAAAAGATGGAGAAAAGCAATATTTAACTTACAATACAAGTTCAATGTCCTAGAAGGATCTGATCTTACAAGCTAACAGAATCTGATTAGGGGAAAAGGTGATTCACTGGTTGGGGAGGAGAGCACAGAGAAGAGTTTACAGATAAACAGAGGAGCGGGAGTGTCTCCAGAGCACTTAAAACTAAGCTCCCTGTGGCAAGGGAGGAAGGACAAACCAATGTCCTAAAATGTTTAGAGCTATACTCCAACACTCCTCTCACAAAATCTCTCATAAATCATGTTGGAATTGCACTTCTTCCTGCTTATAGCTATAGTCCTCTCTCTAGCACTCAGTCAGATGTGATTCCAGATGGATTTGGGCAAATAAAGACCATTTTGAGATCATCATCCTGAACTCTGTCTTTAAACTTCTCTTCCTCTTTTAGGCCTATGTAAAAATATGTAGCACAAAACTTGACTTAGTAAACTGTGTAATATATATTCCGCGCTCTCGAGGAGCTGTGAAATGCCCCACACCGCAGGCTGTGTAAGCTCCTCACATTCGAGCAGGGCTTACACGTGAAAGGATGCTCTCGGGCTCTGTCTTGCTGCCCATGTTTGGTGCTCTCCAGCCGATTCTCCACCCAGGACGGCTGTTGCCTTGGACAGGTGAAGGAAGAACGAGGGCCAAGCTGGTTGCTGAATAGTTGCCGTTTTTCCAATCTCTCATCTCTCCCAGCTCTCTCCAACCCTCTCTCACAGTGTATGTGTCTCTGTCTAACCACACCATTCTTTCTTCCCGCTGTATCTGTCTCCTCTAACTCTCTCTCTCTCTGCTTTCTCTCCCTCTCTTCTCTCCTTCTTCTTCAATCCCCCCTCCTTCAATCAATCAATCCATCAATCCAACAATCCACCCTTTGTCCCCAAAGCCGCTCTTTTTTGTCCTCTCACCACACCTCCTCAACCATGCCTCCCCCACGGGAAGTGCAATCAAAAGTGTTTTTCCAGACTTCTCGATCATCTGCAGCCCACAAAGGCAAAACATCCCTTAAGGTGTGTTTCTCCTCTCCTTAGACCTGCAACTTAATTAGCATCTTTAATTCTCCTTTGTCATATTTACCATTCTGTATGGACACAGTAATAGACACTTTTAGGTTTATAGACTCTCCTGGGAACATCTTACCACAAACTCAGACTACAGTGCTCAGTCCGGATCAATCATTCCTAACCCCAGCAGGGTACAAATCTAGTTATTACTTTTGGATCATGACAGAATTTGTCCATGACCAAGCTCTTAACTTATAGTTAAGCATTAGGGCACTTTGGCCAGGCCCATCTCGATGCCAGGGAAGCTCATAGCTCACCGCTTGTCCTGGGTACATCCAGTCCCTCATCAGGACCCTGCTTTTGGGGATCTAGGAAGTAAAGGCAACTGAGGCTTAAGTCTTGAGAGCAGATGTCCAGGAGGTATATTATCTGGAGTCAATCAACTCCCAAGTCACAGGCTTGTCATTTTAACTGTCTTCCTGTGTCCATACAAAAAGCAACTGCTCTGAAATAACTAACCATGCAAAGGACATTAAGGAGAAGAGAAAGACAATATTTACAAGTCGGAATCTGATCAGGAGACAAAGATAATTGACAGGTTGGGGGGCAGTCAACAAACACAAGCTCCTCATTAGCCAGGGAGGAATGGCAAACCAAAGTAATCCTACACTAAACGTCTTGTAAATGTTAGCCATTAGTATTGTGGCTAATATTGTGTTATCCATTAGTATTAGTAACACAAACAGCTCTCTTTCCTGGTCACTTACATTTCTGGAATTTTCATAATTAGCCTATTTACATGAACCTCAAATTATATTTTGAGACATTCTTTCCATGATATTTCCCTTGCCCCCCAATCAGGTTGAATAATCATAATGGGCCCAGGGAGAGTTGAATAGCGAGGCACCTGCCTCGAACGTGTAGGGCAGGTGTGTGGTGAATTCAATTCCCAGAACAAATTCACATGCACACACACAATCTTGGCAGCACTGTTATTTGGGGTTCCCAGGATCAAAACCAAGTGTGCAACCTCCAGCACATTGAAACGAAATGTGTGCAAACACCACAACCAAGTATGCAAACCCCAGGGAGCTCTAGAACCCAAATGGGCAAGAGCACAACAAAGGCACATGACCCAGCCCCACACACATGTGACATTCAACCATCATCAACACAAAATAACAAAATTGGAGGCAGGAGTGTGTTTGGGTCACACCTGGCAGTGCTCCGGGGCTATTTCTGGCTCTGTGCTCAGGAGTGACCCCCACCAGTGCCCAAGGGACCACAGGTTGTGCCAGGGGTTTAAACCAGGAACATGGCCTCCACAGTCACATGCAAGCTCAAATGACCTCCCTCCTGTATTATGCCTCTGGACTCATAAATAATAAAGCATTTTAATTTTAAAAAAGAAGGCCTCACATAGCACTTTTTCTCAGCACTGCTAGATCACTGAAATACAGCATCAATTGTGAATATTTTTAGGTCTCCAGATGTCCCTTGAGTTGGTACGGATGTGTTTCACCCCGTTTCTAGGGTATAGAATCCAGGAGCAGCTTAATTGGGAGGCCCATGCCCTGTTCCCTGTGATGTTGAGGGGGAGAGAGATGTAAAGTGACATCCTAAATGATAGTATAGCTTTCAGATAAATAAAACTGAAGCAATAGATGGCTCAGTAGACATTTTCCCTGCTTAGTTCGTATTCATTGTCTTCTTTCTTTCAAGAGTAATAGTCATATATCCTTTCCCTAATAAGTTATTGGGTTTAAGGTGAAAAACCATGGATGGAACCTGACTAACTTACCCCAGGGACAGGGAACATTATTTCTGCCTAGGTTCATATAGTCCCTGAAATAAGGGACAGGGAACCTTATTTCTGCCTAGGTTCATATAGTCCCTGTGCCCCACCAGGAGTAATCCCTGAGCTAAAATGGGTCTTCCCCCAAACCAAAAGAAAAGTGTGTGTGCATGTGTATGTGTGTATAAATGAGCAGTGAGTCTGAACTTTTTATTTTAAAGGTGAAGTCTTTCATTTTCATATACTCCATGGGTTTATTTGTTTGGGTTCTACACCCACAGTGCTCAGGTGTTGCTCCTGGAAATGCTCAGGTGATGCTGAGGATAAAACTTGGACCTCCAACATGTACAGCATGCACTCAGCCACTCGAGTCATCTCTCTGCCTCTTTTACAATTTTTAAATGGCACACAATGATAAAAAAAAAACATAGAGCTCTGTGCTTACGTAGATAATTTTGTGGATACTTTTGCCTGCTCATAAGAATCTTCTTAGTTGTAGCAGAGGGTCTCACTATACAAAATACAAAGCCTCCATCACTAATACTTGAACAACTGCTGGACACAGACCCAAGAAAAAACTGATTAGAAATTCTCCCTTGAGTCTTTGGAGTTGAAATCAAGAATTACTCAGAAACAACACCGAGAAGTCATCACAATGCTTTCTGTCTTTTTTGCATACGTTTATCACAGGATGGCCCATTGACTTTGTGCATCTCATATCAAGAGAATTCTTTCAGGGTTATCCCCTGTTTTTCAGATCTCAACTCCACTTTGGATTCATATTTGGAGGCATTCCTACCTTTAGAGTAGGAAACCAATATTTAAATGTTTTAACTTTGAGATGCCCAACTTGGCTTTCAAGTGCCAGAGAGGTTATTTCAGCTATATACCTGGAACCCATGAAGTTTGTTTAGACTGGTGATGGAATTTAAGAGTTGGCTTTAAATGATATGTAAAGCTGTAGGCCTACTTGCACACACCTATCCAGAGTTTAACTAGAAAAGAGGATCAATGATAGAGTTCTAGGACAACATTTCCTTATGGGAGGGTCAATATGGTCCCCCAGGGTATTCCAAGGGGACTACAGGTCAAAATCGCACAAATGGGCTACCGCACAAGACCAGGAAAACAATTGGTGGGGAATAAGGGAAATAGGAAGGAAACAAAGTCAGAAGATGGTCACAAAAATGGTTAAGAAACATTGCTTTAGGATACAACACAAGAAATTTTATAGGGAATGGGAAGGAAAGCTGGATTGTTCTGTCAGCAGCAACATTCAGAGTTGGGCTTAAAATGCAATTTTAGACCCCGCCCAAAGCTACTAAATCAGAATATCTTCTTTAACAAACTTGCCAGGTGATTCTTATGCACTTTAAAATTTGGAGAAATACCAATTAAAGGTAATACTAGAGAATATCCAAATAAACAAACACATGCACAAGAAAGTTAACCTGTCTTTTTTAAAAGGATTGCATTGAGAACCATTTGCAGGACAATCTCTGCCTCCTTTGAACCAGAATACAATTGTGGAAAAAGAAGCTATACATATAAAATTTTCATTCTACAAGTTAATTTTTCCCAGAATACATGTCAGGTGCATCCTATGGGTCTCACAGGGCGCTCATTCCTCTTCACGAGTTGAAGAGAATCTTTTAAAGTGCTCATAGATAATTGCTGTCTATCATACTCTGTTCTAGACCTAGGAAATATAATGAAGAAAGAAGAAAAAGATCATTAATTTCTAGGATCTCAATGTCTATGCTGGAGACAAGCATCCAAATACAAGATAAGGTTTCTATATTTTTTTCTTTCATAGAAGAAGGACCTCCTCATACCTGGGAACATGAAAGAAACCATTCAAAAGTAAACCTTGCATGGGTTAGATATACACAGGACTGGATAGGGGAGTGGGAAGAAAAGAAGAGTAACTCGGCATACAGAATATTGTGTGGAAAAGTATCCCATATTTACTGAATTGACTGAGAGCATTCGGGAAGCAGCAGTTATTAAGAAAAGACAATTGGAAAACTATTAAGAAGTTGCTGTGAGTAGTCCAGGTGTAGAAGAGAAAGCATTTGAACCATGGCAGAAGTAGTGAGAATATTTATCCAAGAATAATGTAATATAAAGGGTAATTGAATAGCCAAAGATCTGGAAAGATAGATTTTTAAGAAAGATTAAAACCCTTTGGCTAATTTTTTCTGGCACAGGCTTATTTAATGAAACCAGAGACTTTAAATCATTTGAGCAATGCCCCACAAATGCCTAAGCAAAGGGCCGAAAGAAATACTGTCTTAGTGAGCCACACTCATTGGAATTTTGCAGACACTGAGTTTTGCATGGTAATGAGGGACACCTTGAACATATCATGTAATGCTCATTTATTTTGTGTATTTGTCTTTCCAGACTTTATGTTCATATGTTAATACTAACCCCCTGGGGTTGCTGTCAGGATTTAAAATGAGTTAATTCATTCAAGGATCTTAGTGCCGCCGTGAGTGGCTTTTCATAACGAACAAGAGTTAGTGAACTCATTATGCTAACTAATATTTAAGAAATAAAACCGAAAGGCGGGGGGGGGAGGGGGCGGGGTACTGAAGATGTACTGGTCTACTTCTAACAACTCGATGGATGGTGGTGGCTGTCCCTGAGCTGTTGACTCCAAAAAGATGAAGGCTTCCTCTCACTGTGCGGGAGATTCACTGTTTCGCAGTGTGCCAGCCAGCGACCACCCTTAGCTAGAAAACTACATCATATCCCTTCGTGCATTTGGGGGGAGTGATACACACTGACCACTACCGTTCCCGAGTGTTGGGGATCCCAGAGTTGACAAGAGGAATGTGACCTTTGTCTTCGAGGAGCTGGGGGGGGGGGGGGGAGGGGAGAGGAGGGGCGGGGATGAATAGTTCTAGATGCCCTCCAGGATAAACACCTGCAGCACTTTGCAGGGGCCGGCTTGCAAACACGGGAGAACCGCCGCTCTCCCCCAAGGAGGGAAAGGGGAACGGAACTCAGCGAGCAGTGAGGGAGGGGAAACCAACCGGAGGGAAAGAGACTGGAGAAACAGAAGCAGAGAGTCGATGGAAGATGACAGAAGGAAGAGGGGGATGAGTTGCGAGTGATGGACGGAGGAAGCCCCAACCCAGAAACACACCGTCCTGGGGCGCGCAGCGCCGGACCACAGACCAGAGTCAAACACACCCGCAAGCCCGGGACTTCCGCGAGTCCAGCAGGTCCCGCAGCCCGGGCGGCGCGCGGCGCGGCGTATTGACGTCAGGGGGCGGGACTTCCGGCGCGGCGCCGCCTTTCCTGGACCGTAACTGGAGAGCCCCGCTGTTCTCTAAGCGGACAGGTGAGGACGGAGCCCGGGTGGGCTTGGCTGTGCCAGGACTGGCGGGGTCCCCCCCTGACCTCTCTTTGGCTTCTCGCAAAGCTCCTGCAGCGCTGGGCCATGCATCCATGTGCGTCCGCAGTGCTGCGACACCCCCCCCCCCCCGCCAACCTCGGGGCTTTAGAGCACTTTGTTCCGGAGTCCCCTGGCTGCGTTCTATTCGCGTTGCTGATCGCGGCCACGCTGCTGGACGACTCGGGCGGGCCCCTGGGGAGTGGAACCCGGACGTCCGACGCTGGACGGGAGGGAACCAGCGTCCGGTCGTGGGGCTCCAGAGGCCTGGGTCCTTGTACCAGCTGCACCCCTAAGTAGCGCCGGGCAGGTGAGCCGCCGCCCTGCCTTGCCTTCTTGCATCGCAGCCCGCGGCCTGAGGGTCCTTGCAATCCTTGGGGCTCCAGCTCCTAGGCAGGACCAACCCCTGCCAAGGTTGTTCAGTCAGGCACCCGTGAGAACGGACTCTTTGGACAGCGTCCGAAACGGACCTTGTCGTCGAGGTTCAGTCGAATTTGCTTTAATATTTAATAACCCCTACAGCTTCCCGGGGGAAATGGTGCTTACCTCCCTGGAATTCACAAGTGCAGTATCTGGGGGGAAGTCATCCCGGCTGTTTCGATGCCGTTTACCGTGCCTCTTGGTATTTTGTATTTTATGCCCCGCTGTTTCCCTCACCCATAAAATGGGGCATACTAATATTTTAGATACTTTTTAAAAAACTTACACCTGACAGCCAAAATATGTATATATCAGAAATAAACGATGCGGTAAACATTTCAAAATTAATGATTCTACACAAATAGAATAAAGGAGAAAATAATCCAAATTTTACGAAACATATATTAGAAAATTCAGCCTGTAAAAAGGCCTTTTAGGCTTGCTCCCCAAGCGGGTGTTTTTCCTTGAACACATGCATACCTTGTTACTTGTGTCTCTATATCTTTGCTTGCTTTTCCACTCTGGACAACCTTGTGTTTTCCCTTGAACAGTACTTACTCTCTTTCCCTTCCATCTTTCTAAAAAGTTACACTCAATAAAAACTATCTTGCATCACACACACACACACACACACACACACACACACACACTCCTTTAAGAAAGAAATGTTGGGTGTGGGCAGAGTGATGGTACCACCAGGTTGGACCCCCAGCTCCCCAACCAACCGATGCGGCAGGATATACATAGCCGTGTGGAGGCCTCTGAGCCCCTCAGAGGTGGGCCAGGTATTCCATACCTCAGGGCCCACGCAGCACCTCATCTTCAGGCCCTCACTAACCTGGTTGTCCACATCTTACAAGGAGGGGTTCCTAGGAACCTGAGCACCACTTGGGATGTGTCCCCCACTCCTCCAAAAAAAAAAAAAGAAAGAAAAAATTAAATATGAGATTTTTAATTGATGTATGGGTATATAAGAAAGAGAAAAACCTACAGCAAACATTTTACTAAGGGTGAAATACTGAAATCGTTCTGAGTTTGAGATCCATACAAAGAGGTCTGTTACCAGTACTTCTAGTCTCCAGTGTAGATGAGATCAAAGCAAATAAGCCTATTATCAGTATTTCTATTCTGAATTGCACATAAGGTCCTAGCCAATATAGCAAGAGACACACAGAGAGAGTAATGTATATGGACTGGACAGAAGAAAGAAAACTCATTCACAAGAAATAAGGTTTTTGATATTAAAATTTTATCATTTCTTCTTGGCTTATTCACAGACTACTCTAAGAATTGTGTGAGAGGCGTTTTCCACTCCGGAGAAGCCCCTATTCTTTCTTGAACATACATGTCCCGCTCATTCTCTCCCCTCACATTTCTAAAATTCTTTCAATAAAAACATTTTTAGCCCTTAAAACAGGTGGTGTTAGATGTCCATATTTAAGTTTTAACCTGTTTTTCATTTTTCTCTATTTTTTTTTTGTTTTTGCTTTTTGGGTCATACCTGGCGATGCACAGGGGTTACTCCTAGCTTTGCACTCAGGAATTACTCCTGGTGGTGCTCAGGGGACCATATGGATTGCTGGGAATCGAACCCTTGCACACACACAAAAAAAAGTGCAAGGCAAACACCCTACCCGCTATGCTATCACTCCAGCCCCTTTCTCTATTTGTTTTAACATATCTTTGGAACTTAAAATAGTTACACACTCGTTTAGAATTGTTACAGTTTCTGAACAATTACACACACAGACACTAGTCATTCTGAAAAATGTCCCTTTTGCTATACATGCTTTTTTAAAGTTTATTTTTAAAATCTGATTTCCTTGTACCATCTTTTTTCTTGATTCATATTTGCATGGTGTGTCTCATATTTTCACCTTCATTTCTTGTGTATCCTTATCTTTTTTTTCTTCTCTTTTGTGCTTTCTTTCCTGTATTCATGTTCCTGTTGCAATGCCATTAGTCACACACATGCTGGGGTGTTGTGTCCGAACACTCATCCAGTGCCCTCACCGGCGCTTACACCCTTCAGCTGCCCTGCTCACACGCACCTGGCTGTGCACCTGGCTGCGGCATGGCCGGAACGCGCTTGCAGCAGTGGGCATCGGCAATAGTAGAGCTGCCGAGAACAAACAGAGCGCCCCGGATGTTGGTCCGTGCATGAAGACTGCACAGGAGATGAAATGCAGGACCGCACGCTTGCAAGGCAGGTGCCCTAGCCACGGAAGCGTCTCTTAACCCTCCTCTCCCTTCCTTACTTATGATGTGTATCTTTTGTGGAAAGCATGTGATTCCTTGCTGATCTTTATCCAGTATGACCAGCTTCACTCGTAGGTAATTAGCATAGTCTCTTTAACTTAATATACTTTTGGCCTTGGATTTAAATATATTTACTTGCTATTCCAGTTCTCTGGAACAGGTACTTCACTGTTTTCATCTCATTTTTTGTTAGGCTTCCTATTTATGGTAGGTTTTTCTATCTATTAGGTTTTCTGTTTCTTCTTTTATTTGTTACCAACACAATCTTATACAGTTCTTTTCCTGATTGCTGTTTTATTACTTTTTTCCAATATTGTCTCGGACTTCCTGTTATTCTCAGTGGAAGCTTGTTTTGAAATAAGCCCATCTTTCCTTGCTCAAGCAAGAACAAACATAATTGTAATGTGCATTAAAAAAAAAACTTCTAATTGTAGCCAACTTTTAGCTCATTTCTGTTATATACCATTCTCAAATAGGTAAACATTTGCTACTAAGCTAATCTTAACAGCAAACTTGAAATAGGGTCTCTGTAGTCACTTTTGAATATGTTTGAACTAGTTGTGTTGTGTTTTGATATTAATTATCAATTTATATCTCTTCCCTGGGCCTTTTAAACTTTAATCTTCATTGTCCAGTCACTGAAGATCTTGTAAGTTATTTTAACACTGGTGCCCAGGAATAACACTAATTAATTGCAAGTCAGGGCTCAAATGCATATAAAATATATGCTCATCGATTCTCGGCCTTTTGGCTAAGATCAAGTGTAAAATATATGCTCAGCTCTGTAACTGTGAGATTAATAGTCCCAATTTACCTTTAATAATTATGTGTATAGTTTTTGTATTTGAAGAAGATATCTAATGTATCTGATAAATAATATATATCGGGTAAATAGTACAAGTATCAGATATGTCTAGTGCTTTTGGTTTTTGTTTTGTTTGTTTTGTTTTAGCTTTTTGCGTCACACCTGGCGGTGCACGGGGCTACTGCTGGCTTTGCACTCAGAAATTACTCCTGGCGGTGCTCAGGGAACCATATGGGATGCTGGGAATCGAACCTTGGTTGGCCGAGTGCAAGGCAAACGCCCTACCCGCTGTGCTATTGCTCCAGCCCCATGTCTAGTGCTTTTGAAAATAAGTGGTCTTGCTTCTTCTCCTTAAGAGTTACATAGTTTAATTGAAGACTAATATTGCAACATTAAGTTGTATTTTTTTTAACTTATCATTTCAGGACCAGAGAGATAGTACAGATGTACAGCACTTGCCTTGCATACAGCTCACCGTTTCAATCCCTGGCACCACATATGGTTCCCTGAGCACTATCCGGAGTGACCCCCAAGCACAGAGCCAGAAATAAGCCCTAAGCACTGCAAGGTTATTCCCCAAACCAAAAATTACAACCAACCAACAAAAACCCCTTTATATCACCTCAGTTCTTTTTTTTTTTTTGCTTTTTGGGTCACACCCAACGATGTACAGGGGTTACTCCTGGCTTTTCACTCAGGAATTACTCCTGGCGGTGCTTGGGGGACCATATGGGATGCCGGGGATCGAACCCGGGTCGGCCGCGTGCAAGGCAAACGCCCTACCAGCTGTGCTATCGCTCCGGCCCCCACACCTCAGTTCTTAAGTGGATGAATAAAGCAGAATTCTTAGTTACAGGTTAAATAGAAGCTAGGCATTATTTTCATGCCAAAGATACACGTAACGCAGTTATAAGTATACTTGCAAATATTTTTGTTCATGAGTACAATTCATTGTTTTTATTGGTTGAAGTTGTAAGTAATAAGTATTATAAATTTGAACCCCTACCATTTATATCGATCAAATTTTAGTAGATTTGGGTTTTAGAAATACTCCGTTTCATGAGATTTAATCAAGAAAAAAAATCACTTAAAAAAAGCTCCATTAGTAATAACAGATGAATGCCTTTGTGCAGGAAATAAGGCTTACTTAAGTTGTACAGATTGCATTCACCTGCCAAATGGAACTCTTGCTGCCTATCAAAACTGATTTCTTAAAGATTGCTTGTGGGCTGGTGCTGAAGGCGGAGCCATCAGTCTATAATTACAGCACACTGTCATTCATTCGTTAATCTGACAGTTTGCTGAACTGCTACCTCGGATTCTTAGGTGAGACAAAATTTGAATTTCCAAACTTGAATTTCCTAAAAAAATTTTTTTTACTTTTGTTTTTTTGTGGCTGTGTGAAGTAAAATTAAAAGTGCTTTCTAAATGTTTATGTTAACTCTTTCTCGGTTGTGTTCTATTTAGTGTTTTTGTTTCTTTATAGTTTTTACTGAGTAGCGTCCATGTCTTCTTGAATTCTCATAAATTTTGTGCTCGTTTGAACTCGCTCTATGTCATTTACTTAAGTAATTATGAATTTAACATAATTTTGGAATTTATTCTGGTAAAAGTAAATTTAGTCAGTGTCTTCTCTATATGTGTCTTACTCGATACTGTATTTAACAGCTTAATCTAGGCTGCAGAGGTGGGCCCAGAGGAAGCTTAGGTACTTGCCAGCTCCATTGGAATGGAGAAAAGCAAGGGCAACATAAACTAGGATGGAAGGCCAGCCTCTTCAGGTCGCATAAATCTTTCACCTTTTACTAAAGATTTCCGTGGAGAGGCACAATTCTGAGCTTTGAACCATTATTCTGCAAGGCTAATAATATAAAGCCACTATAATCTTGGGTACCTTGATTGTAGCGTTTGGACACCGAGGGGGTAGTTGAAGAGGCGGGGAGAAGAAAAGAGACTGGCAATCTGAGGCAAGTTCCAGTTGATACCTGTGGTAAAGGCAGAGGTAAAGATAAAGGAACCGTAGAAGTCAATTGTGACTGCATTTTTGCACTTATCTTCATTATTTAGGAAATGTTTCCTCTCTTATATCCCATTTGTTTCCATCTACCCATTTTATAATTTAATAATGTAATGCTTTAATAATACATAAAATATGCTTAGAGAATTTGGAATAAGGAGCTCATTGGTAAGGATGAAAAAAATAGATCCTTTGCACTTTTCTCCAAGTCTTCACCAGGCAAAAGTTCAGAGACTTGTCTTCACTGGTAAAGCACAGAACTTAAGAGATTCCTGTAGCTAGAAAGTGGACATTATCCATGGTCATTGTCACTTCCCATTGGCGAGGCACATTGTGGGAAAGGCCAGTCTATTTTGATTTATATACCACCTGCAGTCCTTATTTCACCAAAGAAATAGCATCCTGTTTCTCCCTACTCTTGTGGTTAATTTTTCTCAGCAATCTAATTTGGAATTGCTGAACTTTTTTTAAGTTTATTTTTTTTAATTTATTCTATTTGTTTCTTGTGCCACACCTGGCAATGCTTAGGGTTTTCTCCCAGCTCTACACTCAAGGATCACTCCTAGCAGGGAACCATATGGGTGCCAGGAATTGAACCCAGGTCTGCCACATGCAAGGCAAGCATCCTTACCCAATGTACTATCACTCTGACCCAAGGAATCACTAAATATCCTTATGATTCCCATATCTCCCTGTGGCATCTCCCTCTAGTTATATTGAAATTTATACTTCCATTCATAGCTGTTACCTTTAACGCAACACTTTGCATTCTATTGAGTCTTCATATTTTTCTCCCCATTTAGAAATGGACTCAGAAAACAAGGAAGAAATTCCTATACATGAGGAATTCATTTTATGTTGTGGAGTTGAAACCCAGGTTATAAAATGTGGACCCTGGACTGATCTCTTCAATGATCAGAGTGGCAACAGGCCTAAGCTGCTTATCTTCATTATCACTGGTAAGTTAAAAATCTGGAAGAGACTTTGTGCAGATCATTATAGCTATTTCTAATTTTTTAAATGCTATTATGAGAATTAAAGATGATGTGAAAAAATACAGAAAACTTTATGAAGGGAAGGGAGATAGAATCATCCTCATTACCCTTAATGCTTTGATGATGAGACTTTCTGCTTTTTCTTCTGCGCCTTTGTATTATGTATGTCACATTGTTGAATAGATAATATGTATATTTTAAGTCATATTGAGAATATATTCATAACCGAGAGTATCCTACCCGCACAGCAGAGCCTGGCAAGCTACCTGTGGTATATTTGATATGCCAAAAACAGTAACAAAAAGTCTCACAATAGAGATGTTACTGGTGCCCGCTTAAGCAAATTGATGAGCAACGGGAAGACAGTGCTACAGTGCTGTTTGCGGGGTGAGAGGTTGGCTTGGAGCCATACGAAGCGTTCTCAGGCTTATTCCTTGCTCTGCACTCAGGAATCACTCCTGGCAGTGCTCAGGACCATATGGGGTGCTGGGAATCGAACCTGGGTAGGTCGGATGCAAGTCAGGCTCCCCACCTGCTGTACTATCTGTCCAGCCCAACCCGTAGGGTTTTTAGTTTTTCTTAACAATAGTGCAGTAAATGAGGTTCTATCAAATATTTCTGATGCCTTTTAAAACAACTTTCTGCCCCATTTCAAAATGATTCTATGTTTCTTGGAGGGGGTTTCTTTTTCTGGAATTTGACTGGGTCCCGTGTGACTTTTGATGGAGCATTGTCACTAGAATTCTGCTGATCACTTAATTATTGTTATTTAAAGCATTCTTTAAATTGAGAGTTGAATGCATAAATAGATTAGCCTTCAAGATTAAGCCATAATGCCCAAAAGTAGACAGAGAGTATGGGGAATATTGTCTGCCATGGTTGGAAAGGGGGGGTATACCAGGGATACTGGTGGTGGGGAATGTGCACTGGTGGAGGGATGGGTGTTTGATCATTGTGTGATGTGATTGTAACCCAAACATGAAAGCTTATAACTATCTCACAGTGATTCAATAAAATTTTTTTAAAAAGATTTAATATGAAACTAAGCATGTGTAATATATATAAACTTATTATATATGTAAATAATATAGCCAAGCTTACAGGGTATTATGATTGTATTTCTCTTTTGCATGGTATTATTGTTTCATGTACTTGTTTAGTTTTCCCTGGACTGGTGATTCTCTTTTATTCACTTTGTTTTCTATGTCTTAATATATTCCACACAAGAGGGGGCGGGGGGGAAAGTCCTCTCGGGGCTTTTGAGTATTCAGTCAGTTCCCTTTTTCTTGGAGATGTTCTGGGCTAGAGTGATGGCTGCATTTCCAACCTGGGAGTTCATTCGCTTGCTTCTGAACCAGATTCCCTGTTGTTTAGGACCCATGTTTTTTTCCTCTTTTGTTTTATTGTCTTGTTTTTCCATGAAGCGCTTCTTCTAGTCATTTTCTGAGAAGCAGCAAATGGACAGAAATCTTTGACAAAAGTTATCAAAAACAAAACATGTCTAGGTTCACTGTATCACTGTCACTGTCGTCCCATTGTTCATCAATTTGCTCGAGCGGGCACCAGTAACGTCTCCATTGTGAGACTTGTAACTGTTTTTGGCATACCGAATATGCCACGGGTAGCTTGCCAGGCTCTGCCGTGTGGGCGAGAGACTCTCGGTAGCTTGCTGGGCTCTCCGAGAGGGACGGAGGAATCGAACCTGGGTCAGCCGCATGCAAGGCAAACGCCCTACCCACTGTGCTATCGCTCCAGCCCATGTCTAGGTTGGAGATGGTTTTTCTTTAGAATTTGGAGTGTTTGAATTATTTTCCAAGCAGTGCTCAGCAAGCCCTGGGGCCACACACAGCAGTGCCAGGTCACACGGGCCTAATAGTTGGGGGTCCCTGTGGTGGGGCTGGGTTTGAACTTGGGCCCCAGTGCTTGTACCCCGGTGACTTGAACTATCTCTTGCACCGTCCATACAATATTTTGAGAAATCTTGATATGATTTCCATTTTTTAATCCTTTGTGTGTGGAAGACCACTATAGCACAGCTATTGATGTGTTTTTTCCTACATTGTCTTTAAAAAGGTGGTTTGATGCACCTTTTTAAACAGAAAGCTTTGGATACTTGGATTACAAGCCTTTGGCTCTTTTTTTCTTGTTTCTCGGTGTTCTATTTCATTATCATTTTATTTTTAACTTCTAGAATGGTTTTTACTTTAGTAATTGTGTTCCTTTTTTTTCTGATGGTTTTTATTAGTTTGTTTTCCGTCAAATGTTTGGTAACCCTTGACTATCTATTCACTTGGGGTGCTTTTTTTTTTTTGGGCGGGGGCGGCGGGGGCACTGCCAAGCTGCTTAGAGTGCCTCATGATTCCCAGCCAACCGGACCTGCTGCTGTTCAATGCAAAGGCCTAAGATCGTGGTGCTGCTTGAGAGCGTGCAGTGTCCAGGACTGCCCGGCCATTCAGGAGGGCTTGGTGTCCTCCACGGCTGCATCCCTGTGATGCTCAGGGTCCCAGGTGGTAGTGAGAGTGGAACAGGCGCAGGGTTTGGGCCGCAGTCAAGCATGTGCCTTAACCCTCGTACTATCTTTTTGTCCTCTATCCATTCATATTTGATTAGTGGGGGTAGGGGTTGTTTTGGGTTGTTTTTTTTTTTTTTTGGAGGGGTGGTGTTGAATCACATCCAGCAGTGCTCAGGGCTTCCCCCTGACTCTGCTCTTGAAATCCCTCTCAGCGGAGCCTGGGCAGTCATATGTGGTGCCAGGCATTGAGTCCAGGTCGGTTGTGTACGAGGCAAGCACCCTACCTGCTGTACTATCTCTCTGGCCCCACCTATCTATTCATTTTTTAGAGAAAGATACTGACAAGTGATAGGAAGTTTTGTGATCATGAGTAGACTTGTCCACAGTTGTACCTGCACTGGCCAGCCACCCTGCTCTAAGGGGCTTGCCAGGACTTGATTATGTTGGATGCCTAAACCACAACAGCCTGGCCAGATAGATGGTCACAGTACATGAAACACTGTTTAGAGTGACTCAACAGGGCTACAACCTTCCATCTGGGAATCTCCAACTGTCATTATCTATAGCTGTTCTGTAGGTTGTTCCACGGTATTTCCACAGTAGAATTTTCCAACCTTCTGTGTGAGGAGTGAAAAGAAAGCTTTCTTGTAATCTTTAGAGCTGACCTAAGGAGCGTGCAGTTTAGTAACCTTTAATCTAACTTTGTAGTGTAGGCCTTCTGTTCTTTGCTAAATTAAGATTCTTGATCCAAAATCTCTTTTGGATTTTTGTTTAGCCTCTTCTGAAAATAAATATCCTGTCTTTTGCCACTGTGTAGCAGTCTTTTGGAAGCAGTCAGCAGACACCTATCAAGACAAAAAGTGACATTCTCTGCCAGTAGTAAGGGAGAGCTTGAAATTATATACATGGCAAGTGGTGTTTGTGGGCGCAGATAAATAGAGGCTGTGGCAGAGTGAAAAAATCTGTTGAAATGTTACCTTGGACTGGGGGATAACTATTATTCTAAGACTGTAAGGGAAAAATGGTTACTGAATGAAGAATTGTGAAGGCCTATCAGAGTAGGGTTGTTCATAAATTCTGTATTTTCTGTTAATTAGGAGTTTAGGTAATTTGTCAAGAATAAGAATGCAGAGGGTAGAGAGGGTACTTGAGGGAAGTGGGCAGGATTGAGACAAGCAATTTGCAAGATTAAAGGAATGTATGGTAAAGACTGCAGTAGTGGCTAAGGACAAGTAACTAGATTTTTGTTGCAGGGTTATGTTCACATAGCAGGTATGTTGGAATGGTGTCCAAAGGGCAGAAGATTGATCAAGGAGAAGCTATGTGAGTTAGAACTTTGTATTGGTAACCTGTTCCAGATAATGAAAACATTAGGTCTGTAGTTGTGCTAGTAGAACCAGCTGTGGTAGTAGAACCAGCTGTAACACCTCTGAGTACTAGTTAGAAATGCAAATTCCTGGGCCCTGTCTCAGACCGTCTGATTCAAGAACTCTGCAGGAGAGGTGATCTGTGTTTTAAACATGGCAGAGGACTGGTCAGGCTACAGATATTAATTGTTCTAGCTTATTAAAATGAAAGTTCTTGGAACTTAATATAGATCATGAATTCAGGGACAAAGATGTTGGCTCTTTGGATCCAGCAGATTTTGGAAATACTTAAGACACTAAATGGCATGTGAAAAGACCATTTTGAGGTCTAGATTTCTAGGACAGAACTTTAAGTTCATAGATGGAAGTAGATTAGTTGAGTTTTGGAGGAGGAAAACTGATTGTGGTAAGTCACTGATCAGAAGTTCACTTCACTTCCCTACGCGGGGTATCCTGTCACTGCCTCATTTGTAATAGGTGCTAGGAAGGAACAGTGTATTGCAAACATATTTGCTCTTGTTAAGATGCACTGAGTGCTGGAGAAACTGTCCGCTGAAGAGGCAGGAAAGCAAGAGCATCATGGACAAAGCCAGACTTAATCTGTGGTGCGGGGAGAGATTTTAGTAAAGGCACTGTGGGAAAAGGGAAGCTTAAAACTTTTATCCTTACGTAGACTCAGTCTTTTATAGTGCCTTGACATTTTCAGGTCACCATAGTTTCCTAGTGTTCTTTTATATTTGGCCACTATTTTTATTGCTTCTCTTGATCCTTTTCATTGGCGTGCAGGAGAGCGTGTAGACTGGTGCTGCACATTACTTTGTGGGATTCAGAATTCAGCTTTATTTCTGAGCTTAGTCCATATATGCTGTGGGGGAAGTTAGGAGGGCAGTATATCAACGATTAGTAAGCCACTATAGGCATCGTATTTGCTCATCACTGATACTGACAGCATTTTATTTTAAGTCAGTTTGCTTTTGCAAATATCAAACTAATGAATTACTCTCAAGTTCATTACCATGAGGATTGGTTTATTAGAATCAGATTGAGAAACTCTTAATCTAATTTCATCTTTTCCGGAAAACCTCCATTGTAGACTTTCTTTTAAGTAGCAGTATCCTCATACTCTCTTCATGTAGTTTAATGTGCAAAGAGAGGCATTTTGAGAACCCACTATAGAACATACTAAACCATTCTGTTTATCGAAGGGGTATTTGGGAATAGTCGAACTTACCGTGGTCTGGTTTATTGAGAGTACAGTGATTGGAAATGGGACAGACAGGCTCCACCGACAGACTCAAAGTTCTGTTCACATAACAATAATTTATCTTACACAAGAACCCATATATGGAAACCTTCATTTGCTATAAGAATAATGGGAAGGTATACATATAAAACTGCAATATTGGATAGCTAGATTTTATTGGCAGTAGGGCTTACAAGATGATCAGCATGGCCTCTTTTAGACATTGCTCAGACATTTGACCATATGCATGTTCAAGCATGTATTTGTAGCACATTTTGATACTCTTTGATACAATTTTATTTCTGTTTCAAATATTTTCTAACAACTCTATACCTTCTATCTCTATATTGATGTAGACATATCTATAAAATAAACACTATGATTATAATTTATGATTGTCATATAGATCATATGGTATCATCTATTATATATATTATGGTACATATCATACGTATGATTACATAAACAGGAACCTTTATATTTTCTTGTGGTTTCCTAACTAAGGAGTTAAGTTGGTGAATCATAAAGGATAACGTAAACTGTAACAGTAAGTGGTGAAATAGCAATCACACTTAGACATCCATCATTACATTTTTCATTTCTACCTCTGTAATGAGTTTGGGTCTTCTTGTCTTCAGTTTGAAAGGACTTTTTGTCTCTATTGATTATATGTGACATGATAGAGAATTATAAGAAGCTATGGCTTCTTTTGGTGGAATTTAACTTTTAGGCTTGGTGAATAAAGCTTATGTCATTAGAAATATTTTAAGAATGAGATGACCTATATTAATTACATTTCTCTGTTATATAGATAGCCAGGAATTAATAGAGTTGACTAGGGTGATAATGTGAGATTGAAATAATCATGAAATTAGTGGATGTATGTCTAAAGCGGGAAAGGAAGTAAGTAGTTTGCCTTAATTGGAAATACCCAAATCTGGTACCTGGAATGTCAGGCCGTCAGGGGAATCAGTGCTATACATTTCACAGTTATGAAGAGGGAATAATGAAACGGGGGGAGAGTTCTCTCTTGAATGGCTTTATTCCTCTGCAATCTGTGGCTAATTCTCTATTTCGTATATTTTAAGTAAAAATAATTTATGCAAGTTCTTACATTTGATTATATAAGTACCACTTCCATTTGGCGGAGGAGAATGAAGACACTCATGGGTGTACTTGGGGCTTATTCCTGGCTTTGTGCTCAAGAGTGACCCCTGCTGGTGCTTAGGGAGCCATATAGCCCCAGGGATTTGAACCCAGATGAGCTACCTGCAGGGCAATAAGTGTCTTAACTCTTGTTCTGTCTCTCTGGTGACAAGTACTGCTTTAATTTTAAGTGCAGATTTTTCTTCTTTTCTTCATCCCTTTTTAACTTAATTTCCTTTACTATCCTTTCCCTACATTAATCCCTTTCCTAATAACTTACATATACCTCCATATTTTTGTCTGTATTGATATACACTTACATATACTTATTAAATAAGCAGAATAAAGATAAGAACTGAGTTAAGTGGATTCTAAAGTAAATATTTAAAATAATACAATTGAATCTTAAGTACCTTCTAGAACCTCCTTGTCTCCTGTCCTGGTCTTTTCCTTATAAGTAACTATTCCATTTTTGTTTTGGTTTTGTTTTTGGACCACCCCTGGTGGTGCTCAGGGCTTACTTCTGGCTCTAAGCTCAGAGATCATTTCTGGGTTGCGTGTGAGACCATATGGGGTGTCTAGGATCAAACCTGGGTTGGCTGTATACAAAACCAGCCCCCTACCCATTGTGCTATTGCTCTGCCCAGCCTCAGTATTTCTTTTGTGTGTTGGGGGTGGGGTGGAAGGGGAAGCGCACCCAGTGATCTCAGAGCTTACTCCTGGCCATCTGCACTCAGGAATCACTCCTGGCGATGCTGAGGAGACCATGTGGATGCCAGGGATCGAACCCAGATCAGCCATATGCAGGGCAGATGACCTACCTGCTGTGCTACCTTTCTAGCCCCCTAACTATTCTTAGGAGCTTAAAATGTGGGGCAGGAGCACCAATACAGTGTACCACAGTAGGTAGGGGACTTGTTTTGCACACAGTCAACCTGGGTTTGATACCCGCCAGCCCATATGGTCCCCTGAGCCCTCAGGAGTGGTCCTAAGCAAAGAGCAGGAGTAAACTCAGAGCACCTCTTAGTGTGCAGCCCCTCCCCCCAAAAAAAGGTTATTTACTGGAGAATGTTTAGAAATGACAAATTTTGGGAAATAATCTAATCAACAATTTGGTTTTTTTTAAACCGTGGTGAATCCGTAGAAGTATTAAAAAGTGAGGAAGTATTTTATGAACTTACACAGAATAATCTTCAAGATACACTATCAATAGGAAAAAATCAAAGGGCAGAAGAATAATGCATCACATATGTTACTTGTGCTGAAAATGAGAAAATGCATACAGAAAATAATGACGATTTCTCAAGAAAACAACGCTAGTAGTTAGGGAAAATTCTGTTGGTAATGAGTGGCAACTGCAGTCTGTTGATCCCTAATTTAGGCATTTGAAAACTATTTTTCTTTTTAATTCCTTTTTAGTGGTGATGAAGGAGAATAAGAAAATAAGCCAGGACAAGTTACAAATTTTAAATGGGTTTAAGAATATTTTCTATAGTAACCAGTCTTTTGTATTTAGCACACTTTGGTGACTAAAGTATTTTTTTACTTTTCATAGTTGTACATGGATGTAAGGGATGGAACAAAAGCACAGCAGGTAGGGTGTTTTGCCTTGCACATGGCCGACCAGGGTTCGATTCCTCCGTCCCTCTCGGAGAGCCTGGCAAGCTACCCAGAGTATCCTGCCCGCATGGCAGAGCCTGGCAAGCTACCCATGGTGTATTCGATATGCCAAAAACAGTAACAAGTCTAACAATGGAGACATTACTGGTACCCACTCGAGCAAAATCAATGAACAACAGGACGACAGTGCTGCCGTGCTACATGGATGTAAAGTATACATACATGTATTGCTTCATAAAGCACTGCTATAACTTAACCTGCAACTGCAGTAACTCTGACTCAGTTTTTTATAATGCAGTTCCTGTCAACATATGATTTATAATTTTCATGCTGCATGTTGTTAGGTGTTTAACAACTCCTGAAGGAGAAACTTCCAGCTTTTTTCTGAATCTATTAAAAAGATCACATGGTTTTCCTCTTTCATTTTATTAACTTGATGAAGCATAACAGTTTTTTTAACATTAAGCCAGCTCTTTACTGCTAAATAAATCCCATTTGGTCATGATGTACTGTTCAATTTAACAGGTTGATGAATAGAGTTTGCTAATATTTTGCTTAGAATTTTTTCATTATGTTCACAAGGCATGCTGGCCTGCAGTTTTCTTTCTGTAATGCCTTTGTTTTGGTATGAAACTCATGTAATAAATTGGAAAGTATTTTTTCCTCTTGTGTTTTCTGGAAGAGTTTGTGTTGATTTTGTATTGTTTCTTCTTTAAACATAGGATATGGAATTTCATTTGTGAGAAGTTTTTAAGCTTTAATTTCTTAATCAATATTGAGTTTTTCAGGTTATCTACTTCTCAAATGGAATTTGTAGGAAGTTGTCCTTTTTATCTAAATTGCAAACTTCCATTGCCATGAAAATTTTCACATTTCCTAATTACCCTTCTAACACAGAAATACATTTTCAAGCTTTAGCTCTGAGACTTAAACCTACTTAAACCCTCCCAATATTACTTAGATTAAAATTCAAATATCCTAGGAAGACCGACATGTATTGCATACTTATATTCTCTTCCTTTCTGACCTCATCTTAAATAAGATTCCATATCCCTCAATGTACTTGAGCCACATTGATAGATTGGATAGAAATAGAGGGAAACAAGGTCAGAGATAGTGCAGGGCCTAAAGATCTTGCCTTCCACGTTGCCAGCCCCAGTTCAGTCCCCGGCAGTCGCCAAAGAGTTATGAGCACTATTTTCCTCTAATCTTGGACAAGTCATTTAACCGCTCTCATTTTCCTCATTCATAATATGAAAATAAGAATAGCGCTATTATTATTACTACTCTCATGTCAGAAATGAGTCAGTGTATGTGAAGCACTTGTATTCCCACCTGACATGTAGTTGGTGGGGGTGGGGTGGGGGCAGGAGGGTTCAAACCCAACAGTGATCAGGGTTTACTCCTTTCTCTGGGCTCAGGGGTCACCCCTAGCAGTTTGGAGGGCCATATGGGATTGAACCCTGGTTGGTCACTTGCAAGGCAGATACCCTAGCCGCTCTTTCCCCTGATATATAATGTTAACAGTACTTACCATTCTCAACCAAATGAAACGAGTTGTGGAACTTTGCTGAGATAAATTATTTAAATTTGAGACCAGCACAGTCCTAGGTTATAGCCACTAATATATTTTTTTTAGACTCAAATCTTTTTCAGTTGGTATATAAATGAAATAAAATTCTGATCAGAATTCCAAAGAGATTTCTAAAAACTGAAACTTGTGAAAATAATTATAAAGGCTGTGAGACCCACCTCGAAAGTTAGGGGGGGAAAAAAGAGAAGCAATTTGCTTTACCAGGTTTTGAAACACTAAAAAAAGAAATAAAAAGCAATATACTAATCAAGACAGTATGGTGTTGGCAAAGAAGAAAAGGAAAATAAGAATTACTTGGAATCAGAATTAGCAAGCAAATGTAAGAGTTTTAGGATTGGAGCTGAAGACATTTCAAGTGCAGAAAGAATGTGTTATATAATCAGTGGTCTTGGGACACTTGTGAAGAAGCTGGATTGCTACTTTGTACTTGATACTGAATAGTATTTCAAACAGTTTGAAGATTTAAGTATAAAACATGATCAAGGCAATGAACTTGGTGAATTTTTAAGTGTATACATTTTAAAATTGTGATTAATTAATGCTTTGTGTGATTCAATAAATTATAATTTTAAAAATTTAGGTTCAGTTTACTATATCTATATCCAAATAAAGGTATATATATGTATAGGTGTGTATATATATTATATATTATATATATACACTATATATACACTGTATATATATACGCTGTATATATATACATGCTTTATAT
The DNA here is from genome assembly GCF_027595985.1 of Sorex araneus. Classification (NCBI taxonomy): domain Eukaryota; kingdom Metazoa; phylum Chordata; class Mammalia; order Eulipotyphla; family Soricidae; genus Sorex; species Sorex araneus. The sequence goes on along the minus strand of NC_073313.1, from coordinate 355,550,663 downwards.
ATATACATGCTTTTATATATATAAAGCATGAGACAGTGTCATCCACAGCTGCCACCAGAGAGGTGGTACAGCCCTGATGATGTTTACCTCACATCCACTCTTTCCTCTGCAAAGTGGCCCAGAAGCTGAATAAGGCACATGTTACCACTTTTGAAGATGTTTTAGTGATGTTCAACAAAACTGACACTAACAAACACAAAAAGCAATTTGGAACTTAGGTCACTAGGTCAGAAAATTTTATAATTACAATGAGATGGAAGACAATGGCATCACTGTTGCCATCCTGGTTTGAGAGAGCTTACTTTATGGAGCACTGTATGGTTCAGTACTTACTTTGCATATATTAATTTCTCAGCTGAAATATTATATTTTTCCCGTCTGATAGACATGGAATCTGAGACTCAGAGGTCAGAAAACTTGCCACAGATCTCACACTTGATTAGTAACAAAGTTAGGATTCTAATATATGTAGTTTAGCTTCAGAATTGATACCGACAACCTTTTCTGCTTTATGTCGGAAGAAACACAAATTTATAAACAGTGAAGACAAACAGTGAAAATTGACAGTGAACATTGACAAAGATTACAGAGGTTAATTCATTGCAGCAAAATCAAACCATGTAATTGCAAAGAGAAGAAAATTTATAGCATGAAGTAGACAAATAGGTGAATTAGAGATGGTATTATACCTATACTTGATTATAAGATGTAACTCCATTTTTCTGACTTCCACCCCAAAAATGTCAGATTGACTCTTTTTTAAAAGGTCAGTTATCTATTCTGCTTATCTTTAGTTAACCCATATCAAAAATACCTTTTGCATATGCACAAGAAAAATTTTCATATGTTAGGTAACCGACCTTTCCCCCAGACGATCAAATTATTCAGCTGTTTACAGTATAAGTACTTGTGATAAATGACAAAGAAATGCTTAGTAGACTCTTTAAGTTTCTTGAAGAATGATAAACAGTCTAATCTTTGTTTTTAAACTTTTTTATTGAATCACCGTGAGATAGACCCTCATAAAGCTCTTCATGATTGGAGTTTAGTCATACAGTGTTCCAACATCCATCCCTCCCCCAGTGGACATTTCCCAACACCGTGTCCCCAGGTTCCCTCCCACCCCCTGCTTGCCTCTATGGCAGGTGCTTCTCTCTCTCTCTCTTTCCCCCCTCTCTCTTCTCCCCCTCTCTCCCTCCCTCCCTCCCTCCCTCCCTCCCTCCCTCTCTCTTTCTCTCTCTCTTCTCTCTCTCTCTCTCTCTCTCTCTCTCTCTCTCTCTCTCTCTCTGCCCCCATTTTGGGCATTGTGGTTTGCAATATTGATACTGAAAGATTATCAAGAGTATCCCTTTAACGGGGCTGGAGTGATAGCACAGCGGGTAGGGTGTTTGCCTTGCACGCGGCCGACCCGGGTTCAAATCCCAGCATCCCATATGGTCCCCTGAGCACCACCAGGGGTGATTCCTGAGTGCATGAGCCAGGAGTGACCCCTGTGCATTGCTGGGTGTGACCCAAAAAGCAAAAAAAAAAAAAAAAGAGTATCCCTTGACCTACTTTTAACCCCCAGATCTTGTCCAGCATGATCATTTCCAGCTATTATTGTCAGAGGAACAGTCAAATTTTGAAGGATCTTAGCAGCTCTAGGATATTCAAGTTATCTGAAAGGCAATGAAGTTTCTGAAGAGTATTCAAGTAGAGTGCTCTTGTGAATTGAATTTCAAAGATAGCTCTAGGTAATCTGAAGAGAGGATTGCAAGGATGCAGGAGAAGACTCATTAGGAGGCGACAGCAAAAAGCTGATAGCTAGTAACAATACTAGTGGAGAGAAGTGGACAACGTTGAGGGGCTGGAGTGATAGATAGCACAGCGGGTAGGGCGTTTGCCTTGCACATGACCGACCCGGGTTCGATTATGGTCCCCGAGCACCACCAGATGTAATTCCTGAGTACCTGAACCAGGAATAACCCCTGTGTATCGCCGGGTGTGACCCAAAAAGCAAAAAAAAAAAAAAAGGTTGAAATGTATTTTGAAAGTTCACAGGACTTACTGATGAATTGTATGTTAAGAGCAGGGATAGACAAGGATGACTCAGCATTAATGCATAAGTATTTGGTTTATGATTTGTGGTTTTATGAGAGGAAGAATTTCTGTTGAAACTATTGAAGAGCAAAGCAGGAGCCGAAGTTTTCTAAGTGATCATTCCTAGACTTAAGATGTAAAAGATATTAAGATTGGGGCATCTGTACAAATGTTGTTAGACTTATCGAGGACAGTGACAAGAAATAAACTCTTTGGGGCTGGACCAATAGTACAGCAGGTAGGGCATTCGCCTTGCACGTGTCTGACTTGTGTTCAACCTGTGTTCGATCCCTAGCATCCCAGATGGTTCCCAAGTACCGCCAGGAGTAACCCGTGAGCATTGCCGGGTGTGACCCAAAAGACAAAAAAGCAAAAAGAAACCCCTCTTTTTCAGCCTGCACATATATCATATGTGAGTTTACTATTTTGGTTAATCTGAAATTTGTGTTTCTTTTCTCTAGGTAATCCAGGTTTTTGTTCCTTTTATGTGCCGTTTGCCAAGGCCTTGTACTCTTTAACAAACAAACGCTTTCCAGTTTGGACTCTCAGTCATGCTGGACATGCCATGGTCCCCAAAGACAAGAAGATTCTTGAGACCTCAGATGGTATGTCTTTATTAGCATCTGCGTTCCTTCACAGTGGAGGGGCTCATGTTTCTCAAAAAGCCTTCGAAACTTAAGAGTTACATCAGTGGGAACCTTTGCTTTTGGCATGGGGCCCACGATGCCACATTTTGGTAATTTAGAACTTCAGAGTTATTTAACTCTTCTGCGGGTAATTTTCTGGAAGAATTTGGGCTGATCAAATAATCCATCTAGGACTTCTCTTTTCTACGTACCAGTGAGAAAGTAATTGTGTAGGGACTGGAGAGAATACTCTGAAAAAGGGCCTTGCCCTGCCCGCCAGGAGTGATTCGTGAATGTAGGGTCAGGAAGAAGCCCTGAGCACTGCCAGGTGTGACTCCAAAACAGAAAAAGAAAGCAACTATATATTTACTGACTGCACACTACATTTCCACCATTGCACTAAGAGGGAGGTGGAGCAAAAGCATTAGAAGCCTTGATCCTTGTTCTAAAGAAGCTCTTCCTCTTACGTTTAGAGAACAGTTAAATGACAAACTCCAGCCTGCTGATCACATACATACAAAGTGACTAAACAATGCCCATAGTACAGTTTGAATTTGAAAAAAGCATTGCAGAGTTGGTAGGTTTTGAGTAGAATTTGAATTTGAGGGGTAGAGGCATAGTAAGCAGTGGGTAGAGGGGTTCAGTAAGTATGCTCCTGGTCGGCAGGGCCGGATTGGAAGGAATCTTGGGAGTTTGGGAAGAACCTGAAAAACCAGAGGGAGCGCTTAGACTCCAGGTGGTAGAATGCCAGGAGGCTTTCCATGTGGAGGTTCGAATGACCTGCTTTGGGCTTAGGAAAATGCTAATCCTTGTGTTGCTCTTGTGAAATAGATAATGCTTGCTCTTTTACGTATGTTTGGTCTTACAAAAAAAATTTAGAAGGGGCTGGGGAAGATGGCTCAACAAACCAGAAGACAGGCTGTGCTTGAGGAGCCCTGGTTCAATCACACCACCATCTAGTGCCCGAAAACCTCCAGGAGTAACGCGTGAGCTGCCATGTGTCATGTGTCATTCAAGAACCAGAGGGAGAGGGAGAAAGGGAGAGAGAGAGTGACAGAGAGAGAGAGAGACAGAGAGACAGAGAGAGAGAGAGAGAGAGAGAGAGAGAGAGAGAGAGAGAAGGAGGAGGAAGAGGAAGAAGAGGAGGAGGAGAGAAGAAAAGTGTAACTCATCTTTTTAAATAGGGATTTCATTTAAGGGCCATTTATTCCCACCTCTTAGTGAATTTGAGGTAGGAAAGAGGTGGCTGGGGCTTTCCTCCTAAGTCTGGTGCCCGTGAAACAAGATAGACCACATGTTGCATCACAGAACATACCTCCATAAAATCAAGAAGATAGAAATTGTACCAACAGTCTTCTCAGATCATGATGTGTTGAGATTGGAAGTTAATCACAAACAGAAACAAAGGGAAAACTCTGAACACTTGAACAATTCACTACAGAATTAGATGGGCAGTAGAGGAAATCAATGAGAATGAAGATACAAGCTACCAGAACATATCAAACACAGAAAAAGCAGTGTTAGAGGAACAGTATATAGTAATGCAGGCATGCATTAGAAAGCAAGAAAGAACCCATGTAATTAGCCTAACTGCACACTTTAAGCAGCTAGGAAAAAAGCCAACAGAAAGAGCCAAAGTTTATGAAATGAAAACTAAAAATTCAAAAGATCAATGAAACCAATAGCTAGATCTTTGAAGGATAAATAAGATTTACAAACCATTCGCAAGACCCACAACAAAAGAATCCTCACAAACCAAATCAGAAATGAACAGAGGAAAATCCCAGACACCACAAATAAATGCTCCTAGCAACACTAGGGTAGTACAGTAAAGTGATGGGCTACAAAAATCAACACACAGAAATCCATGGCTTTTCTATATGCCAGTGATGCAGCAGAAGAGAGAGAAATTTAAAAATATTCACCACTGTTTCTCAGAAAACCAAGTACTGGGGCTGGAGCAATAGTACAGCGGGTAGGGTGTTTTGCCTTGCAAACTAGAACCAACCCAAGTGTCTAAGATCAGATGACTAGGTAAAGAAACTGTAGTCTCTACAAACAGTGGAATAGTACTCAGCTGTAAGGGGGGAAAAAGGAATTTGCTGCATGTGGATGAAGCTGGAGAGCTGCGTGCTGAGTGAAGCCAGGAGAGAGACAGACACAGAATGATCTCTCTCATATGCAGATACGAAGAAACAGAACAGGAATAACAAAGCCCAGGGCAGCGGCTGGAACAATAGTACAGCAGGTTGGGCGTTTGCCTTGCATGCAGCCGACCTGGGTTCGATTCCCAGCATCCCATATGGTCCCCCGAGCACCACTAGGAGTGCAGGGTCAGGAATAACCCCTGAACATCGCCGGGTATGACCCAAAAAGCAAAAAAGCAAAAAAAAAAAAAAAAAGCCCAAGGCAACAAAAACTAAGAACTTACCATCAGTAGGAAACTTATCACAAGCAGGTGGTGGTGGGGGGGGGGACACTGGACAGTGATAGAGGGCAGTGGACACTTGTGTGGAGGATATGGCGCTGGAATAAAGTGTCCATCTGTGAAGATCGTCAAAGTGGAATTGTAGGGCTTTAATACGGGGACTTTAAGGGACAGGTCCCTAACCATTGACCTTCCAAATCTCATCAACATGTATATGTAACACTGCATCTAAGCGGCAGTAGTAAAACATATATTTTGCCTCTTAAAACACTTTTTACTAAAGATTTATATTTGTTCAAGTTTAAGCTGCTCTCGGAAGTATCTGAGCACTTTTAGAAGCTATACAATTCTAAAATAGATTCTTATTTTAATCATACTCTATTGTGGGCTGGAGCAATAGCACATCAGTAAGGCGTTTGCCTTGCACGCAGCCAACCCGGGTTCAGTTCCCCCGACCCTCTCAGAGAGCCCAGCAAGCTACCGAGAATATTCGCCCGCATGGCAGAGCTTGGCAAGCTACTTGTGCCATATTCGATATGCCAAAAACAGTAACAAGTCTCACGATGGAGATGTTACTGGTGCCCGCTCGAGCAAATCGATGAGCAACCGGATGACAGTGATACAGTGATACCCTATTGTACCTAAACACAGTTATTGGTGAATTTAGAAACCCAGATTACCTTCATGCACACAGAGCAGATACTTTGGTTTGCTAGCTAGTGTGGAATTTGATTCTCTTTTCCCTCCTGAAAGCACAGTTCAAACTCTTACTGTGTCATCTCCCTGCAAACATCCCAGCTACCTGGCTCCTCTTGAGTTCTTTTAAATTCTCATGCATGGTAATATAGAGCACCTTCCAGAAATGATAATTCTTATTCCAGAATCCTGTTATGTTTAACTAGACCTTGACATTCGATGCCAACTCTTGAAGATAGCGTTTCCGCCACCTTTTCCTAATTTCATTCACTCACTTTGATATTTCTGAGTGCCTGCTATGAACTCACCTCTTTGTCAGCACTTGGGAAGAACAAACCTGTGCCTAAAACAAGCCTGCCACACCTGCTCTTTTCATTGTAAGATGGCGCTGTCACCTCCCGGACATTGGTGTTTTTCTTAAGGCATCACATGCAGGAACGCCTTTGTCTCAACAAACCCTCTCCTCCTCTGCTAAAGTAGGTTCCTCTCTCAGTTCTCAGATCCTTATGCAATATCATCCCAACTTTGTTTCAGCTCTTCAGGTGCTCCAATTATTTCTGCCATCTCTACCCACTTTACACTTTTAATTTTCCTAATTATCTTCAATTCAAATTATAACTTTGTGGATTTAATATGACCTCTGTATAAACTATTACCAAAATTCCGGTTGGTATCCTTATAGAAATAGAAAAAACAACCCTGAAATCCTCAGGAACCAGAGAAGACCCCAAATAGTCCAAAGCAGTCTTGGGAAAAAACAAAGCTGAGAGCATCATATTTCTACTTCAAACTCTTACAAAATTAATAATTAAAACAGTACAGTACTAGAACTAAACAGACCACTGGAGCAAAAGAAAAGCCCGTGTATATATCTTGCCAAAATTCTTGGACAAGAGAGCTAGTGTATACCAAATCCTATAAGAACAATATTTTTCAAAGAAGGAAAGTAATGTCCAGCAGGGCTAAATGACACCTAATGGGTGTCCAAACCTAGACTTGAGTCAGCACTTTAAATTTGTTTTGTTTTGTTTTTGTTTTGAGGCCATACCTAGCAATGCTCAGAGGTTATTCCTGGCTCTACACTCAGGAAGCCTCAGTGTTCAGGGGACCATCCTGGATGCCAGGGGTCAAACCCAGGACAGCCACATGTGATGCAGGCTCCTTTACCCTTATCTCTCCAGGCCCTGATTCAGCACTTTTAATATTTAGTTTAGTGCTGTAGCCCTGTTGGGCAGTCATTTCAGTAGTTCGGTCTAAGTGCTAATGAGTCCAAGTTTTCAGGCTTACTTGCTATGAGTTAATTCTCAGATTAGCTCTTCCTAGGTCATGGATGGAGCGATAACACATCAGGTAGGGCATTTGCCTTGCATGCGGCCGACCCAGGTTCAATTCCTCCGTCCCTCTCGAAGAGCCCGGCAAGCTACCGAGAGTATCCTGCCCATACGGGAGAGCCTGGCAAGCTTCCCGTGGTGTATTCAATATGCAAAAAACAGTAACAGCAAGTCTCACAATGGAGACATTACTGGTACCCGCTCGAGCAAATTGTTGAACAACGGGACGACAGTGCTATAGTGCTATAGGTCATGGATCATACCTAGTTTGGGACTCTTTTCCTGTTATTACATCAGAGGGACACTTTTAGAGCTAGATCTAATATAGACAAAGCAGCATAATTCATGGAAAATGCTCAGTAGCACAATGTGTCTCTTTTCATTGTTTTCTCAGTTTTCAAATATGTGTGTATGTGTCTAAATACAGTTTACTTGAGAGCCGTATGCTTGACGACAGGATTTACAGTTGATCCTTGAACAATCCATGGGCAAAGGGTACCCACCCCATGCAGCCAGAAATCCTTGTTGAGCTGTCATTCCCCAACTTGACTACTAATCAGCTGTTGTTGACTGGGAGCCTTATTGATAAACTAACACTTATTTTGTACATTGTATGAATTACATACTGTAGTCTTACCAAAAAGTGAACTAGAGGACCTGGAGCGATAATCCAGTGGGTAGGGTGTTTGCCTTGTATGCAGTCAACCCAGGTTCGATTCCCAACATCCCATATGGTTCCCAAGCACCACCAGGACTAATTCCTAAGTGCAGAGCCAGGAGTAACCCCTGTACGTTGACAGGTGTGACCCCTACCCCCCAAAAAAAGTGAACTAGAGAAAATGACATGGTAAGAAAATCTTAAGGATGGTCCAGAGAGATAACACTGGGGGTTAAGGCTCTTGCCTTGCATGCAGCCACTGCACATGTAACTCTGTATAATAGTACAGGTAGCATAAATTTACATCATTTGTTTCTAAGAAAACAGTGCATCCATGTTCATAGCGGACTCATGCAGGTCAAACCATATTGTTCAAGGATCAGCTGCACTTCAACTATACTTTGAAAAATAAATAAATATTGATTACTTATCAGTGAAAGATTTTAAGAGAAGTGGTGAAATAAAGCTCAACATACAGGTTTTATTGCCTTAATTTAAAACATCTAATTCAACAACCACTGTGTTGAAATGTGACTGGAAATATGACACAGATACTTACTGTGCTGTGAAATATTTTCAAAGAAGTACCTCCATTGTTTTAAGTTGTTTTTTGTACACACCCAAAGAAAATTTGGGATTCAATACAATAGTTCTTTTTGTTTGTCAGAAAATTTATATGTCTGCTTATTTTGTACTGGGAAAATAGAAGTGTTAAAGGAATTTTTCTTAGTAAACAGTCTTGTTTAATTTGCCAAACTTCCCAACATTGCCAGCTCTGCTGGCCTTTAACTCTGATAAGAAAAGAAATAAACCAGACAAGGGAGCTAGGGAATAGTGAAAATACCACAGGGCACAAGGTTGATGGTTATTACTGGCTTGTCTTATTCCTACATTCTTATCTTGGTCAGAAAAAATCATTATAGAAAGAAGCTATAAATATCGAGTTACATAATACAGACATCCAACTCAGTTATCACAGTAAGCAAAAGTCAGATGAAGACGAAAGCAAACATTTCAACTGAACGTGAGTGGCAAGTTTGAAAGTTGAAAATGCACTCAAAGGAAAACTCTAGATCAGGGATTTTCAAACTTTAGCATTCATCAGAACCATCTAGAAGACTTATTAAAACTCAAAACTCACTCTGCACTCTCCCCTGAGTTATGATTTAGTAGACATGGGGGCGGGGGGCTGATTTCTGAAAGTTACCAGGTTATATTAACTCTTCCAGTGCTGGGGTAGCATTTTTGGAGCTAAGGAAGACCCTAGATAGATCTTCACTGGTAAAGCCTGGTAAGGGAAGCCAGGAGAAAGTCTTGTATATCTGAATTTCTAGGAGACGCCTTTAATTCTTGCTTCCAGTTAAGCCCTTATGGTGCATCACTTCATTTTGAGTATCCTTATTGCTTGGCTGCTTGAGTACCATTGAGTTAATAATTGGGTCATTAGAGCTTGGGTCTTTTGCTACCTAATGAGAACAGTGCCATCTAGAGGCAGTAGCCCACAGGGCCACCGTAGGGCCAAAGGAAGCAGTGGTTTCTCTCAGAGGTGAAAGGCCAATTCATGATCGGCAGGGATTTATTGAGGACCTACTAGGTTATGTGGGTGCTCCAGAGTACCCGAAGAAATAGAAACTCCATTCTCAGCCTTTTAGGCTAGTGACTTCCCGTCTGTATTCTGAGCAGCCAGAAGTACCCCGAAGAGCTAGTGTACCTCCCCATTCCTCTCCACACCCATTCGTCCAGAGCACTTCTGCTTTCATCTGTCTTACAAGTGGGAGGTTATTTCTGCAAACACATGCTAGAGTATATCGCTTTGGAGAGGCAAGACATCTATACTATTCATCAGCATCCAAGATTACTGTTCCGAGGCTCAGGTTTTCTGACATGCACAATACGGTACGAAAAATACGTCATCCTTGAGAGAAAGGACGTAAGCTATAGCCACACATCAAACGTTGAAAGTATGTTTTGCCTTATATTGGCATGTTAAGATTATGAACAGTTGGAAATAATATTCTCATTGCACCCTATTATCACCATCATAAATTGAGTATAATTGGGAGAACAGATGTTCACCAATGTCAGAAGGGAGTGATTCGGGGAGGGGGGGAAGGTGTGAAAAGAAAATTTGAGGAATTAGAAGTATAAACTCTCTTCTGGCTTTGATTTACCGTAGAGTCGGCTTACTTGATGGCAGATTCATTATCAACTATTTTGAGTCATTTGTTCAAAAAGTGTAACATAAAAGCTAAACATTTTGGTGGTTTAGTTTCAGCTGATAAAACATTACCTGAAAAAGTTACAGTCTTTCAACTGATGAGGAGTGTGGGTCCTGCTTCTCCAAAGAAACAATGAAACACTCCTGTGTCGCTGAAAAGGAGAGCAGGAACCAGTAGCGCTTTCTCTCTTGCCGTGACTGTGATTGACAGAGGAACATGGAGATAAAGTGGAATGACTGGATGAGCCCACGGCAGTGACAGTCAGTCAAGTCTCAGGCTAATGCACTAGAAATAGGCAATCAAGTTTCCACACGGGTGAGAAAAAGCACAAAACAAGAGGGAAGAGCCAGGATAGATGTCAAACAGCGGGAAAGTTATTCGAATCTCAGGGAAGACAGACGAGGTGCAGCAGGACTAGGGGAAGCTGCCTGTTTTTAAGATCCTTGAATATCTTCTCACTGCTCACACTCCAAGTCCAGACTTCTTGGTGATGCTGAGCGACTTCCCCTGCCTCTGAGCCACCTTTCTCTCTCTCCCAGTAACCTCCAACAGCCAGAGAATCCAGAGCTGTGCCCGCTAGAACATCTCACACTGTGCTTTGGCTGTTTGCTAAGTCTGTATCTTTATGTCTCCTTTTGCTAAACCAATCTCTCTCACTCTCTCCATCCTCCTTTCTCTCCCTTCCTCATTTTCTTCTTTGGGGTGAGGGGGACAACAGCTACTTGGGGGCTACTCCCGGCTCTCTGCTGGGGGATTTCCCAGCAGTGCTCAGGGGACCATGCGGTACTGGAGAGTGAACCAGGGTCGGCCGCATGGAAGGCAAGTACCTCAATGCCTGAACCAATTTCTTTAATTCTCCCTTTGTAATCTGTAGCAGGTCATTGGTTTTAATCAGGTAGAGAGTATTCGATACTGCTGGTTTTCACCATCTGCTAGGAAATAGAATTATCTAATGCTTAACAATGATTATTAATTAATTTATTAATTATTTATTTACTGTTTAACAATACTTCATATTGTTTGTTGTAACACAAGAACAAATGGTTATCGAACCTCGATCAATAAGAGACCATTTGTGATCGTTGTTGTGTCTCACAGTGTTACCGAAGTCACTGCCTGAGGGCCTACAGTGCTGGTGGGTGCTGGCTGGGCCTCTGTGAGCTGGGTGGTCTCTATGCAACTTTCTAGTCAAATTTGCTGTGACCCTACTGGGCTGATAGTACTATGAAATTTTTTGTAATTGAATCACCAAGGTTGTTCATGATTAGACTTCAGTCACACAGTGTTTCAACACCTGTCCCTTCACCACTGTACATTTCCTGCTACCAATGTCCCCCGTAGCCCTCCTGCCCTCCCGCCCCCCACAGCCTGCGGGTTACTCCTGGCTCATGCACTCAGGAATTACTCCTGGCAGTGCTCGGGGGACCATATGGGATGCTAGAAATCGAACCTGGGTCAGCCGCGTGCAAGGCAAACGCTCTACCCACTGTGCTATTGCTCCAGCCCCTCTCCCTCCTTTCTTACTCTGTCCCTCCTTCCCCTTTTGGGCACTGTGCTTTGTAACACTGCTAGGGAAAGGTTATCACTTTGACACTTTAAAGTGTATATCATTTTGCCTCCTTTCAGCACTCAGTTCTTGTCCAGAGTGCCAGAGTGCTCGTTTCCAGCTATCTTTGTTCTGAGGGTCCCTTCGCTGTCCTAACTGCACTCCCCTTCAACTTGTGCAGCTTCCTGATCCTCATTTCTAGTCTTTAGGCATATTCTCATATTACGGTTGTTTTGTTTTTTGTTTTGTTTTGTTTTAATTTTTTAAATTTATTTTATAATAAGTGAATACTGTGAGGGTACAGTTACAGATTTATACATTTTTGTGCTCATGTTTCCCTCATACAATGATCGAGAACCCATCCTTTCACCAGTGCCTATTCTCCACCACCATTAAACCCAGCATCCCTCCCACCCCCCCAATCCCATCTCCCCCCACCCCACCTTGCCACTGTGGCAGGGTATTCTCTTTTGTTCTCTCTCTCCAATTGGGTGTTGTGGTTTGCAATAGGGGTGTTGAGTGGCCATTGTGTTCAGTCTCTAGTCTACTTTCAGCACGCATCACCCTTCCTCCGCATGGCCTCCAACCATTTTTTACTTGGTGTTCCCTTCTCTATCTGAGCTTCCTTTTCCCCAGAATGTGAGGCCAGCTTCCAAGCCATGGAGTCAACTTCCTGGTACTTATTTCTACTATTCTTGGGTGTTAGTCTCCTACTCTGTTATTCTATATTCCACAGATGAGTGCAATCTTTCTATGTCTGTCTCTCTCTTTCTGACTCATTTCACTTAGCATGATACTTTCCATGCTGATCCACTTATATGCGAAGTTCATGACCTCATTTTTTTCTAACATCTGCATAGTATTCCATTGTATAGATGTACCAAAGTTTCTTCAACCAGTCATCTGTTTAGGGCACTCGGGTTTTTTCCAGATTCTGGCTATTGTAAACAGTGTCTCGATGAACATATAAGTGCAGATGTCATTTCAACTATACTTTTTTGCTTCTCTGAGATATATTCCCAGCAGTGGTATTGCTGGGTCAAATGGGAGCTCAATTTCTAATTTTTTGAGATTCGTCCATATTGTTTTCCAAAAGGGCTGAACCAGTCAGCATTCCCACCAGCAGTGTAGAAGGGTCCCTTTCTCCCCACATCCTCTCCAACAGCGGTTGCTTTTGTTCTTTTGGATGTGTGCCATTCTCTGTGGTGTGAGGTGGTATCTCATGGTTGTTTTGATCTGCATCTCCCTGATGATTATGATGTAGAGCACTTTTTCATGTGCCTTTTGGCCATTCGTATCTCTTCCTTGGGAAAGTTTCTGTTAATTTCTTCGGCCCATTTTCTGATGGGGTTGGATGTTTTCTTCTTGTAGAGTTCAACCAGTGCTTTATATACCCTTGATAGCAACCCCTTATCTGATGTGTGTTGTGTAAATATCCTTTCCCATTCTGTAGATTGCCTTTGCATTCTGTATCTTTTGCGGTGCAGAAGCTTTTTAGTTTAATGTAGTCCCATTTGTTTATCTCTGTTTCCACTTGGTTGGCCAGTTGCATGTCATTTTTGAAGATAACTTTATCTTCAATATCGTGGAGGGTTTTGCTGACCTTGTCTTCAATGTACCTTATGGATTGTGGTCTGATGTTGAGGTCTTTAATCCATTTTGATCTGACTTTTGTGCATGGTGTCAGGTCGAGGTCTAAGCCCATTCTTTGCATGTGGTTGCGCAGTTGTGCCAGCACCATTTGTTAAAGAGGCTTTCCTTGCTCCACTTCACATCTCTTGCTGCCTTATCAAAGATTAGATGATCATACATTTGGGGTTGTTTTTGTTTTTTTAAATCCCAAGAGTGCTAATCTTCTCTGTCTTTCCCTTTCCCGCTGGCTCCTTTCACTCAGCGTGATACTCTCCGTGTCCATCCATGTAGAAGCAAATTTCATGACTTTATTTTTCCTAATGGCTCCAGAGTATTCCATTGTATAAATTATACTATGAAATTTTGAGGTGTCCAGGACCTGTAGACCTGGAACAACTTGGTAACTTAGGAGTTTCATTTGTGGAGCGGGGCTGTTTCTAAGTTAAGAGCATGTCTTTAAGTAAAGGTATGGCTGTGAGCTGCTAGACCATCAGGCAGAAAGGGGAATCGGCCTGCCCCGTTCTGAGAAGACCCAGAGTTCACAGCCACGACCAAACTACCTGGGGAGGCCCGGTTACCTGAGGGACAGTTCTTATCTACTGCCTCACCAGCTGTGCAAGTGAGAAAGTGAATAATAAGCTTATTCCATAAAACCGATACTAGGAAGCCTGGATTAGCATATCAAAGCTTTGTCCTGATTTTCAAACAGTGTTTGAGACTTTCTTAATGTAGAAAAGCGTGTACAAGTGTATAATAGTCTTACGCAGCTGTATGCTCACAACAGCAACATTTCACCACAATTGCTCCTGTATTTTTTGTTAATAGAATAATACAGAAAGTCTAGGGCATTAGCATCCCAACTGTTTTACTATAACTAGTTCTACTATTTATTGTAGGGACTTCGTGTCTCTTGTTATTGGTTCAGTTGCGTATAATGATGAGCAGTCTGTGGTACTGTTTTTCTGTGCTTTTAAAACTTGACCCAAGGGTCTGAGCCTTAGTGCAGCTGGCGCAGAGGGGAGAGCGTTTGCCTCACGTGCTGTCAGCTTGGCCTCAGTCCCCAGCACCCCATACGGTCTCCTGCGCGTCGCCAGGACTGATTCTGAGTGCAGGGCAGGAGTAAGCCCTGAGCACTACTGGGTATGACCCAAAACAACAACAACAAAACAAAAAAATGACCCAAAGAATGGTGTATATATTCATTTTGTTGAAGGATTCTTCAAAATACAGGACTGGAGCGATAGCACAGCGGGTAGGGCATTTGCCTTGCACGCGGCCAACCCGGGTTTGATATCTCCATCCCTCTCAGAGAGCCCAGCAAGCTACGGAGAGTATCCCACCCACACGGCAGAGCCTGGCAAGTTACCCGTGACGTATTCGATATGCCAAAAACAGTAACAACAAGTCTCACAATGGAGACGTTACTGGTGCCCGCTTGAGCCAATCGATGAACAACGGGACAACAGTGCTACAGTGCAGTGCTATTCTTCAAAATATAAAGTAATATTTTTGGCCTTTCAATCACATGTTAAGTTTTTTTTTTAATTAAAGTTCTTGTTAAGATAGAACTTTGAAATAATGGATAGCAGCACAATGAAAATGTTTATCTCACCACTCGACTTCCAATTTACTGCTTGACTCTTGCTTACCTGTTCCCACTGCCTGGTACAGAGCTGTTGAAAAAACTTTTACCTATCAGTGAAACCTAGTTCCCTCTTCCTGTGGTGCCACTGATCTCCCGGCTGAAGCTTGTTCTGACCTAACCATTCTTCTCTGGGCAACCTGCAGTCATTCTCCCTTTAGCAAGTTCAGCAAGAAGAAGAGTCGGGAAGAGATAGAATCTGTAAATCAGCAGTTAGTAGGGCTGCCGAGGCTTCCAAATCCAAATGGCTGCTTCTTTAAGAATACATTGACATTTGGCTAGTTTATGTTACACTGTTGCCTCTCTGTACTGATTGTTGTGCTACAAAGTGCTCAGATGGTCTGTGATGCCCCCAAATAAACAGGTATTTGCAATCCAGGTTCTTTATTTCTCAAAAAACACATCACTTTAAAATACTGAGCTCATTTGTCTGTGAGATAGTATAAAATCAGGGGCATGGGAGACAAGATAAGTCTGGTCTAAATTCCAGCTCAGCGCGTATTGTGTGACTCAGACAAATACTATAATCTGGGCTCTGGTCTCTCCTCTATAAACCAGAGATAATTCTAGCCTGCTAGGAATGTTGTTTGCATAGCACTTTAAGAACACAGCACAAACTGTCTTACTTAAGCTGGTAGAGACCATTAATTTAATCTCCATAAAACTCACAAAAAATTAGATTCACTTATATCACAATCAAAAGCGTGGAAATATGGAAAAGAGTTTTCCAGTTATTTCTGTAAGGATAAAGTCTACCACGTTACCATCACCTGAGTACAGGGGAAGCCCAGTGCGTCTCTAAACTAAGGAGTGACTGAGTTGCTGAATGACACGCCAGGAACCATAGCTTTATCACTGTATGATCCTGACAATAATACGAGCAGTTTTCTTTCAGAAGTTGGCATTCTTTTTTTTTTGTTATTTATTTTATTAATCTTTCCTTATATCAAAAAAATTTTAATGTCAACAGAGACCTGTTAGTTGTCTCTGTTGTTTTTCTTAATCTTCATCTTATTTCAACTTTCTTTTTTTTATTTATTATTTTTTAATTAGTGAATCACCGTGAGGGTACAGTTACAGATTTATACATTTTTGTGCTCATGTTTCCCCCATACAAAGTTCGAGAACCCATCCCTTCACCAGTGCCCATTCTCCACCACCAGTAAACCCAGCATCCCTCCCACCCTCCCCAGTCCCGTCTCCCCCCACCCCAAACTGCCACTATGGCAGGGTATTCCCTTTCGTTCTCTCTCTCTCTGATTAGGTGTTGTGGTTTGCAATAAAGATGTTGAGCGGCCATTGCGTTCAGTCTCTAGTCTACATTCGGCACGCGTCACCCCTCCCCTGCATGACCTCCAACCACATTTTACTCGGTGTTCCCTTCTCTGAGTTGCCCAGAATGAGAGACCAGCCTCCAAGCCATGGAGTCAACCTCCTAGTACTTATTTCTACTATTCTTGGGTGTTAGACTCCTAGTCTGTTATTCTGTATTCCACAGATGAGTGCAATCTTTCTATGTCTGTCTCTCTCTTTCTGACTCATTTCACTTAGCATGATACTTTCCATGCTGATCCACTTATATGCAAACTTCATGAAGAAGTTGACATTCTTTCTTACACTTGTCACTATGGAATTCATTTATCAAATCTGGATTTTATTTCCAAAGATACAATCTTTCCCTAAGAGTTCATAAAAGAATTAAGCCATTTAAGTCATTGACATTTACTTTTCATCTGGTGTCTAAATTGAGCCATTTTTTAAAAACAAATTGTTAAAATTTTTTTAAAGTTTGGGGGCAGAGGAGATAGTACAGCAGGTAAGGCGCTTGCCTCGCATGGCCAACCTGGGGGTTTAATTCCTGGCATTCCGTATGGTTCCGAGCACTGCCAGTAGTAATTCCAGGGTACAGAGCCGGGAGGTACCCCTGAGCATCTCCTGGTAGACGTGTGGCCCAAAAACAAAAACAAAAGTATCGGTTTGGGAAAGAAATATAATGAGCCCTTAAACTTTGGGAAATATATAAATCTGGTTTTTATTATTTTCTCCCTTTCCACATGAATTCAACTGACAGAAAACAGTAACTGATACATAGATACAAATACAACATGCTCCCTTCGTTGTCTGGTGTGAGGGTCAAGAGGGAGAGCATGTGGGGCTGGAGCGATAGCACAGCGGGTATGGCGTTTGCCTTGCACGTGGCCGACCTGGGTTCGATTCCCAGCATCCCATATGGTCCCCCGAGCACCAGTAGGAGTGACTCCTGAGTGCATGAGCCAGGAGTAACCTCTGTGTATCACCAGGTGTGACCTTAAAAAAAAAAAAAAAAAAGGGAGAAGATGTGTTTTGCATGTATGAGGTCCTGGGTTTCATCCCAGTACTGCATGGTCCCTGAGTACCGCTGGGAACGGCATAGAGTGGCCCTCACAACAGTGTATGCTTTCACTGTAGCCATGAAAAGGAAGACTGCTTTTCCTCATTCTACACTGTGGTTTATAAAGCCAGAGAGCTCACTCAGTGGATTGCAATGATGGCTTTGGTGGGGTCTGTCCCCCTGGCCCCTTGAGTACCTCTGGCTGTGACACAAATCAAGCATACAACAATGCCTTATCAGGGCAGATTGCACTTGTGAAGAGTTTGAAGGGATTAGCCAGATTACTAAGGAACTGGGCAGTCAAAGAAGAAAAATAGCTTGTACACACAAAATTGAATAGTCATTTTTTTTTGTAATGAGTTTGATTTAATGAACCACATTAAATCATCACAATTAGTTTCAGTCCTAGGCAGGCAAACTCTTAACAATCGATAGATACATAGAAAATACAATGGAATACCTCTTGGCTGTAAGAAAAAACAAAACGTGCATTTTACTGCTCCATGGATAAATCTGGAGTGTGTCCTGCTGAGTGAACTCACCTGAAGGACAGCCACAGGATGATCTCTCTCATATGTGGATTTTGAAGAAGTATAGTTGGAGAATAATAGAGGCCAAAAGCAGCAGAGTCTAAGAACTAGTCTGAAAATGCTGAGCTTCCCGTGGCAGTAAGGAAGTGAAGTTTTTGTTCATTTTGGAGGACCACACTTGGTAGTGCTCAGGGCTTACACCTGGTGGCTGGGCTTGGGGTCACTCCTGGTAGGTCCTGGGGAAGGGCTGTGGGGTTCCAGGGATCAAACGTGGCCCAACCACACACAAGTGAGTCGCCTTACTCTCTGTATTATGTCTCCACCCTACACCTTTCCGGGGAAGTTACTACTTTTGATTATTGAATGAAAACATCCTCATGTTTTTGTTTTAGAGTCAAATGCTCAAGAATTCCCAGACATCTATGGACTCCGTGGTCAAGTAGAACATAAGCTGGCTTTCCTGAAAGCGCATGTGCCCAAAGAAATGAAACTTGTGGTCATTGGCCATTCCATAGGATGCTATATGGCCCTTGAGATTTTGAAGCTTGCTCCTGAACTCCCCGTAAGTACGACTCCAAGTGCCACGGTGCTCCCTGCACACCAAACCTTCTCCACCTCCCTTTGCTCTTTGTCACTTGTCTTCATTGATAGACGAACCAGAGGATAATCGATCACACCCTTATTTTTATCTTCTTTCACTGTTAGTAAGATTTTATGTTTATGAAATTCCCATGATGTTTCCAAACATAATGCCGAATGAGTTGGGAATTTTCTGAAAGGATGCTTTTTAGTTTAAGGTTGATTTGATTTTCACATATAACTTGCTATCTTTTATTTAAAAAAAAAAAAAAAAAAGGATGTTTCTGGACAGTCAACAGTTAGAACATAGATAGGAATCTCTATTTATTGGGAGAGTATTTTGCAGATGTGCACTCCTTCTTTCAAAACGAAGAGAAGTTACTATCATCTTCAGTGATAGGCTGTAGTTATAAAACACATCCTCTGGTTGGTTGGAAGTCTGGATTCTTCTCTGTCCTGTAGGAGTGTTTTTGTTTGTTGTATAGGGAACTTAACCATTCTTTTTTTTTTATTTTATTTTATTTAGTCACTGTCACATGCAGTCCTATTAATGATAGGGTTTCATGAACACAGAACTCCAACCCCACAGCCTCCAGTGCAGCGCCCACTCCCCCTGACCATTGTCTCAGCTCTTCCATAGTTTGACAACCTTTATAAGGTATTCTTTCGTTCACAAATATGTGTTGGGTATCACTGTGTACCAGATGTTAAGGAAGACATGGGCAGAGGGAGAGGGAAGGGGCGGAGCGATAGTACAGTGGGTAGGGCCTTTGCCTTGCACGTGGTCAACCCAGGTTTGATCCCTGGCATCCCATATGGTCTCTCGAGCACTGCCAGGAGTAATTCCTGAGTGCAAAGCCAGGAGTAACCCCTGAGTATCGCTGGGTGTGACCCATTAAAGCCAAAAAAAAAAAAAAAAAAGGGAGACACGGACTGTTTAAAAGTGCCCATGTAATCTAGTGATCTATAGGAGACTTAAAAAAAAAAAAACTACTTCCATTACTTACACCATTGAAAATGACCCTTTGAATGCATATGATTCACAACCTCATTATTTCTTCATTCAACAAACATTAAGCATTTTCCACATGTCAGTTTTTGTGCTTCATTTTTAAAATAACGTAGCCTCAAATAAGAGAATTTGAGGTTCGTAGAGGAGACTGACCAACACATAGCCATGATAACTACTGTCTTATGAAACTATAGTGTGGAGGACATGAAGAACAAATAATTTTTTTTGGGGGGTTTTGGGTCACACCCGGCGATTCACAGGGGTTACTCCTGGCTCTTCACTCAGGAATTACCCCTGGTGGTGCTCAGGGGACCATATGGGATGCTGGGATTCGAACCCGGGTCGGCCACATGCAAGGCAAACGCCCTACCTGCTGTGCTATCCCTCCAGCCCAAGAACAAATAATTAACCTAGAATTTTGACCCTTTTTTCTCTGTGTGGTAAAATATCACCATGGGCATCGTGTAGCTCACTAGGAATTTTTTTCTTTTCCTACCAGCTTAACACAGATTTCTTTCTCACTCATAATTTCCCCCTGGGAAAAGGATAGCCATAGACTCCCTGAGTAAAGTGCTAAATGTCAGATGGAGATTGTTTATTTTCTCTTATAAGGTATAAGAAAATTATTTTTTGGAGAATTCATCATTGTGATTAATTCACTCTATTGTTGTCTTCCTCCCCTTTTGATCAGACTTTTGACTTTTTAAAAAATTCATTTTTGCATAGTTTCTTATTTCTCTCTTGTCTTCTAAAATCTTCTCTTATATTTTATTACCTTCTTTATAGAAGTCAGTTCTGCCTCTTTTTTTTGTTGTTGCTTTTCGGGTCACACCTGGCCATGCTCAAGGGTTACTCCTGGCCCTGCACTAAGGGACTATCCCTGGCAGTGCTCAGGGGACCATATGGGATGCTGGGAATTGAACCCAGGTTGGCCGCCTGCAAGGCAAACACCCTACCTGCTGTGCTATTACTCCAGCCCCCCAGTTCTGCCTCTAAATGGTTGTTCAGTTGTCTGATTCTGGAGCCAAGACACCTGCTAGGTTCAAATACTTGTTCTTGTATGTTAGCAGTGTGACCTCAGACCCTTTTTTTTTTTAACTGAATCACCATGAGAACAGTTAAAAAGCTTTCCAGTTTAAGTCTCGGTCATAGAATGATCAAACACCATCCCTTCACCAGTGCACATTTTCCACCGCCAAGAACCTCAGTATACCCCTCCATCTCACCCCTCCCCCTGCCTATGTGGCAGATGACTTCCACTTTACTCTCTCTCCATTTGATCACATTCAATATTTCGACAAAAGACCCACCATTATTATTTGGAATTTTCCCCAACAAGTCAGGCCTGCCAAAAAGGCATCATTAGATAATTTGTTTGTTTTCTATTGCTGATTCTGAAGAGCATATGATGATTTTTGGATTTCTGATATTTTAGTAATAAGTCTGGAGGGATTTCTGCCAAAGGCCGCTGGGTTCCGAGATTGGGTTGTGTGCCTCTGGGATCATGGCCATTCAGGAGCCAGGAACCATTCATGGGCAGCAACTCGGGGCCTCGTTGGGGTGGGGAGAGGGGCCGGTTCCACCCCCCATCCCGTGAGGACACACTGTCACGTCACTGCAGTCTCATACCTGGCTGTCCAATAGGCTCTGAAAATTTGGCAGCCACCGTGCTGCCAGGAAGAAAAGGCAGAAGGGACAAACACCTTTCCCCACCCAGGTTAGCACAGCGCTGCACTTCAATGCTCAGTCTAGATGCATTTCTGCCCAAAGCTGCTGGGTTCCGAGATTGGTCCGTGTGCCTCTGGGATCATGGCCGTTCAGGAGCCAGGAGCCGTCCATGGGCGGCAATTCGGGGTCGCATTGGGACGGGAAGAGAGGCCGGTTCCACCCCCATCCCATGAGGTCCTGCGTGTCGCTGCTCTCTCTCTAGTTTTGGGTAGGGGCGACGCTAGATCATTTATTCTCCATGGCTCACTTTGCATATTAGGAAAGGTCAAGTGGCCACATAAGCGGCTGTGCCCTTTGGAGGAATAATCCTGATAGCCACATATGGGAGCCATGCTTATAGAAGCTCATGGTTGCCGGGATTCCATCTGGAGAAGGCTGGGAGGCTGCACCTGCTCCATCTGGGGCATCCCGGAGATGCCGGCTCGGTATGGGGCTGGAGAATTCTGCAGTGTTGTGGTGCCCGCCGGGTTTCTTCACTGCTGAGTGTGGCAAGATGGCGCTGGGCCCTCGGACACTAATTGAATCTCTCTGAGCTCCAGTTTCCTTGACTGTAAAATGGTGATAATAACATGGGGGTGATTCATGGGAAGAATTATGTGAAGAATTCACAAGATGTCAGAATGCAAAGTTGCATGCATTAGCTATTATTATCGTGATGGAAATGATGATGGAATCATTGGCTCAGACCTTCGATCTCCCACTCTGTTGCTCATCTACTGCTGTCTAATAAATTGCCCCTAAACTTCACATGCATTAATACATAATTATTTTCCCGTCATTTCTGTGAGTCTAGAGTATGACCAAAACTTAGCTATTCAGATTCCCTCTAATGACTGTAACTCGGCTCTCTTTTTTTAGGGCTGTGTTCTCATCTGTTTTCATTCTCGTTTGCTTTTTCTGAGAAGGATCTGCTTCTTAGCATATTCACATGGTTTTTGGCAGGACTCAGTCCTTTGAGGTTGTAGAACTAAGGGTCTTTCTTAGTTGAGTGTAGGCCACCCTCAGTACCTGAACACGTGGGCCTCTTCTCCCATGCCTCAGCAGAGCACACGGACAAGAGCCAGGGAAAGTGTCTGCTGGCAAATGGAGATCGCAGACTAGGACCTAATTACACTATTGTTTTTACTAAAAGCAAGTCACAGGTCCAATTCATAATCATGGGGAACAGATTGTAACTGGGGCATGACTCTTAGGAGGCGAGAATCCCTGAGGATGATGTCAGAAAGTGCCCATCCACCAGTTTTATGGTTAGAATTCCATTTGGGTGGTGTTACCCAATCAAATTCCATTGGATTGGTGTTACTCAATCGTGTAGGTGTGTAGTTAAATACTGAATTTATATCCTGGCATGAGAAGTGTTTTGGTCCTGTCAGTTAAAATATGGCAAACTGGTAGGAGATAAGAAGTTGGGTTATTATTTCCTGTTTTAAAGCCTTTTTAAAAGAGTCCTTGCCCATTTGAATAAGTAATAAATATTACTATTTGTCATGACTGATTTTATGTGCCACTTGACCTGGGCTAAGAGTTACCCAGATATTTGGTAAAACGTAATATCTGAGTATGTCTGGTAAGGTGTTTCTGAAAAGAATTTGAATCAGTAAACTGAACGAGAAAGATCTTCCCTCATTATTTTGGGCAGACTTCTTTCCATCCTTCGAGGGCCCAGAAGTAGAACAGAAGCTTGGAGGGAGGGTGGATTCTTCCATCTCCTCCTGGCCGGGACCCTCTCCCTCTCCTGTCCCTGGGCATTGTGCTTTTACTCTCAGACCTCTGGAGTTTCAGTGGCACCACAACTCCTTCTCAGACCTCAGCCCCCAGACCTGGGATATCACCGGCAGCTGCCCTGGTTTGCAGCTTTTGAACTCAGACTGAGCTAGACCACTGGCTCTTCTAATTCTCCAGCTTGAAGACCCTGACAGATGGTGAGACTAGTCGACCTTTGTGATATGTGAGCTAATTCCAATAATAATTCTTTTATATGTGCACATGTCCTGTTGGTTCTATGTCTTTAGAGAGCCTGATTCATATACTATTTCATAAACATCGTAAATAATCATTTTTCCCCCCTCACAGTTTATTACCTTTAACACAGATCTGTTCCTGGGGTTTTTCTTTGTTGGCTCTTCCTCCTTTCTCTGTGTGTTTTGCACTTTATCCTCTGCATGTTTGAAAACAGTCGTTCAGCACAACAGTTGCGAGCACAGCGCCCCTTTCTCAGTTTGCATTCAGCATTCACTGAGAGAAGAGGACAAGGCAGCTGAAGATGCATGAACTTTCTTAAAGTTTGGGCTCGGCAAATTTCTGATCATTGCTCTACCTTCAGGTGTCGTTCCTCTTGCAGGAGTGGTGGCTAGAAAGGGAACATCTAATTCATACTGCGTTGCAGGGCTTTTCAGAGAAGCATGCAAAACTATTTTCCTTTCAAGGGGGTAGTCTAGAAAGTAATGCACACTATAAATTGTCCATGGAGGTCACCCAGGGAGGAGGGTGAACATCTGTATGATCTTTTTAGGATCCAAAGGCTTTATCTGGTTTCAATTAACTGCATTGTTGAAGTCCTCCCCCCGCCCCTTTAAACACCTGGCCCAGTTAATATTGGTGGTGTGATCCCTGCTGATGTGTTGAAATTCCAGTGTCTCTGGGCTACTCTACTACCACAGTGCCTGCTTGCCTGAAGTTAGCATGACACGCTCCATTTAAGATGCATTTGACAATCAAATAAGTTTGTGTAAGCCAGCGTGTTGCAATCCTTAATCATTTTGCCAAAAATAAGTTAGCTGTTATGTTTTATAACATATGAAGTGTGATAATAAGAAACTTGTGTTTCCATCTCTTCTGTTATTTTTACTGGAATATTTGACTCCCATAAGGTTTTAAGGACATATGTGTAGTTTAGTAGATGGTTTGTTTAGTTTTATTTTGGTTCAGGTCTTTACAATATTTTTTTTAACTAATTATAGGAAAATTTGGTCTTGAAGTCATTTTAAGAAACTATTGGCCTATCATAGACATTTTCTGACCTGCATTTGAATATGCTTTTAAAATTCTGGTAATAAGTTGTGTTTGTTCCTTTAAACAAATTGAGTGTTTAGACTTATGGAAGGTCTTCAGATACTTTGGCAGCAATGTTCAGAATAAGGAATTTCAAAAGAAATCTGAAAATAGGTAGTTGGAAGACTAGTAGCGGTAATGACATAATAATAAACATAACTTTAGACTTAGGGAATCTTAGAGATGAATTTTAGATACACTCTAGTTCCATCTTTTATTTTATAGGTGGGGACCAAAAGAAAAAGCCCTTGCCAAAATTTAGGTTTGGCTCGGTTTGAAGCCAAGGGTGGGGTGCAGTTCTGCTAACTGTGGGTATAAAGAGTCTTAAAAGATGTCTGATGGTTCCTTCAGCCTCTGTATGTGAGCAGAGCCCACTCGTGCCTTACTGTGTTGGGGCTCAAAGAGGGGACCCGTGAACGCTGCTCTAGTATTCAGGGCACAGAGAATGACACAGGAACAAAATAAACAGTAGTCTTAGCCCCACTGCCTAGAATCTGCTTTTTCTTAGCATCAACCTCTGTGTTTTGAAAAAATGTGGCAGCTGAGTACACCAGTAAGTTTCTCGCATAAAGTTCAAGTTTGGGAGTTGAGAGCCCTTGATTCTTATCTGGGCTCTGCCCTGAGTCAGGAGGTGAACTTCAAGTAGTCTTGACTTTTATTCTCCTCTAACAATTTATATAAAACTGAGTGCTCATAATTCCTGCTCTTTCAAGGACGTCAACTCTTCAACAACTTAATTTTTTTTAAGTATTATTTGAGCTTCCTGGGTATTAACAATAACATAGAGCTTCCTTTGTCTGCCTGATTGGCAAAAATATCCTCTAAGTGAAATTTTGAGGTTACTGACTCTCATCCTTTAAGCACCAGATTATTTTGTCCAGTTGGATAAACATTTATCTAAAATATATTCCTATAGATCTGTCTTCATCAGTGATGTGTATTGATTGTGGTGACATTTTTTCTTAGTGATTCATTATTTTCATAGTGTTACTGTACTATAATAAAATATAATCAAAGGAGTTTTGCCTGTGCTCTCAAATTTCTTAGATGATAGTGCTCTTTCTGTCTCTTCTCTCAATCATTAGGATGCCACTTTTCTACTTATAATTTATTGCTATTAATTGGCTGTGGGCAGAAAAAAAAAACCCAGAATCTTATGTATAGAATTGTATCTCAAGTGAGGATGAACATGTATTTAATGAAGCTGCAAAGGTAAATTGACAAAAGAAGGTTTGTGGGTGTTGTTAGTGCTCTGTGTCTCTCTCCTTGGTCTCCTTAGGACCCCCCCATGCTCCAAACCCACCACCAATATGGCTGAGAAGCTTGAAAAGCCTCACAGAAAGAGTCAGAATACCATGTTAAATCAGGAGAACATGTTGTTTACGTTAGGTAAGCGAGAATAAAGCCCAAGACTCTGCAGACAGTGAGGCTGACACCACAGTGCACTGAACAGTCCCCTGGTGCTTGGTCACATCTGCGGCGACGTGAGAAACAGCAGCGCCGAGTCACATTCAGCAGCGCAGACCATGCTGAGTGTTGAGTCTTGAGGGAGGGGCCAGGAATGGGAGATCAGTCCTTTGGTGAAGGGAACGTCAGGCCCTTCCCCTAGTTTAGGTGAAAGGAAACAGAAAGGCGGAGGAGAGGTGTGTTCTAGAACTGTGATGATCAGAAAAGCTTCCTGTTAGTAAACCTGTGTTGTCTCTGTGAGAAAAGAAATGCCTTAATGAAAGAGCTAAATTTGAACAGGAGACAATAAGTCAATATCTAGAAATAGGACATTTGATGTTCTGGTGGGATAGTGGGCTGCCAAGCGGTGGGAACAGGATGAAAAGGAAAAACAAATTTGTCAGAGAGCATTTGCAGAGCGCGAGCAGTACGCGACCTGGTTGGTAGGGTAGTGCTACTCTAGGGGGCGGTGGGGGGGAGCACGGTGGCTGGTGGCAGGGGGGAGGACAGGGAAGCTTGACAGTTTTCTGGACAGCCTCTGAAGGTCTGAAGGATCCGTGATGATGATAATAACAGCCAGGCACGAGGCACGTTGATCTCTCCATGAAAAGAAGAAAGAAATGTGGAGAAAATGCAGAATAAAACGCCAACAGCCATGTTCATGGGTGGAGTTTCCAGTCTCCACCCATGCCCACCAATAATTATGACAGCGTTTGGGATTTGCCAAGTGAAATTGCTAAGAGAAAAAAGATGTCCTAGATGTCTATCAGGGCATGACTTTATAGGTGGAAAGAAAAAGGAACAGAAGGAAGCTGAGATGGAGGCAAAAGGGCTGAGAATTTTTCCAGACTGTTGGCTCCAATCCATTAGCAGTTCCTGAAACCACTTTAGGAGGATGTAACCAATGGTTGGGTCGGGGCGAGGCAGACAATGCTACAAGTAACACGGTAGCTTTCAGCAAGGCTTCTGTTCTTGTTCGGGGTGCGAGGAGGGCAGGCTGCCCCTGCGTGGGGTGTGTGCTCTTACCCCAGACTCCAGAATGACTCGGTAGCTTCCATCTTGAACGTTCCAGTCTCATGGCAGAGCATAAAAGAAAATAGCGAACCACACATTGCAGTTTAAAATCTCACTGGAAGTGACATTTGTTGTGTCTCACCTGGCCGAGTCTGGAATCAGTTGAGATTTTTGAACTGTGATCCTCCAGAGATGAGAAACAGTATTTGTAAATATATAAAAACACAGATACTATAATAAGAAATAAAGTAGAAGATATTAGAGCCTATTATTATCATATGCAACTTCTGTTTTACTTTTTGAGTGTGTCGATACCTAGATTACTCTCGAGATTATCCTGATAAGAGTCAAAGTAAAAAATTCCAGGGGGTTCTGGGGCTAACTTCTTCAAACAAGCAAGTGGGGGTGTGGTGTGAAGTAGGTGAGTACTAAGGAGGGGGTTCAAGAAAGCTGGAAGAAGGGAGAACAACGTGTGACTGTTCTGGAGCATAGATGATAAAGGAAGTTGGGGAGGAAGTATGACCAGGGGTGGAAATTGAACTTTGAAGTCCATGAACCAGAATCGTAGAACCGAGTTGACAGAGAAGGGAGACTAAACTGTGAATGTGCTGGAGGGTTCCGTAGCCACCGTAGATCCACATTTGAATCTACCTGACTTGTTAGTGAACCTGGTGTAGGAAACCATGGGGGTCAGTCAGTGGGGAATGAGCTGTTCTGATTTGCGAAATAGTATTTCAGGTAATAATAAGGCCCCTAATCTGAGAAAGCTTGTACTGGATATGATAAGATGCTGTTTTTCAAATCACATGCATATATATGTATGTATATATACATACATACATATATATAAAATGTGCTTATGTGTATGTGCACACACATTATATTTTCTGAATTACCCAGACTACCTTGCTAAAAAATAGTCACATGGAAAAAGTTTCAACTTTTCAACTTCAGCCATTTTTTATTTATCTGCATATTTTTTTAAAATCCTTAAATTGCTTTCAAAGTGGAAAAATTGTGTGGGTTTTTTTTTCATCTTTTCATAACTCAAAAACTATTTAATATATTTTTCTCAGACTTTGCACACATACACACACACACACACACACACACACACAAATCACCTTTGGGCTGAAACCAAGCATGGAAAATTTCACCACAAAGGACTAATTTTTTGGAAAGCTGCAAGAAAGTGAAAACACAGGTTTATAATAGAACATTCTTCATGCATGTTAATACTTAGTACTTTATCTAATGCATTTCATCTGAGAATTTCTGCACACTTTTCAGATTTAAATATCGAACCATATTAATATTTGTGTGTTCATCATATACTGTCGGGTATGGAAAACCCACCTCCCCCTCCGAAAGGTCCAGTAGATTGGAAGCTAGTGAGGTATGTTGCCAGGAACAGATAGGGAAAGTGAGGTGGCATGCTCACTAGCCTCAGAACTGTGATTTACTGCATTTTCTTACCGCCTCCTCCTGGCCCCAGAGCGGTCGTGAGTAGAATATTACAAAAACACTAGGCGCTGATACAGTTTCCCAAGCCAGTGGTTCTCAGAGCATTACGAGCGTCACTAGGGGATCAGATTAAAAATGCAGGGTATTGGGCCATCCCCAGGCCCGCTTTAATCTGAAACTCAAGACCAGAGTTCTGCCAATCAAGTGTGTTAACTAGTGCTGCAGGGATCTGATGCATGCCCAAATTGGTGAAGCCCCTCTTAAGCTTTCCAGAATAAGCCTTGGAACACAGAATGTCTTGAGTGGACCATTAAATCTGTTCTTGGGATTTTCATGACATGGCAGCTGTTTTCTCTTCTCATCCCTTGGAAACAGGAGGCATACAAATCATATTCTCTAAAGAGAAATCTGCTTTTCTGATTTTCACTTATTCGAATTCTTGGCGCCTCTGACCGTATTCACAAGCATTGCAGCCTCCTTGAGTAAGGTACAAATAAATAGCATCTTAAGGGCAATAATACAACCAAGAAGGATTTCCTCACTTCCTTTCATTTTCAGTGTTAAATCTGGGGTGGGACCATATATTCCACATATTAAGATTTCTTGGGAGTCCTAAGATCCAAGATAGAAGCAGCAAGGTAGCAGGAGTCTGTCAGTGAAAGCTGACTTCCATCCTGTTCTTTCATAAGGTTCTCCATCTTGGGTTTTACAGCATCTCTCTGCCTTCCAGTCAGTTCCAATGTCTGTATTTTTGTGTCTTTAGACACTGACATTTTATATATACATTATATACATACACATACACACACGTATATGTAGCATTACAACAAATTTTGAGTATAGTCTACTGCTGATCACCAGGGTCTGTTGCATGAAGGCCTTTAGCTAATAGGCTTGTTGATGGGATGAGAAACAGCCATAGCCTGGAATTGGTATTTAAGTATTTAAGCAGTTTTAAGGCATAGCATGTTGCTACCTGCCTCCGTAAGCACGAATAAAGCTTTTTAAGCTGATGTAAATGGAAAGGGAAAGAAATACATTTTTCATTGATCACTTAAAATTTTTATTATGAAAAATTTCAAACAAATAACAAGTGATTGTATAAGAAATCTATAGATACCCCTCACCCAGATTAAAATACTAATATCACTGTCATCCCGTTGCTCATCGATTTGTTCGAGCGGGCACCAGTAATGTCTCTCATTGAGAGACTTATTGTTACTGTTTTTGGCATATCCAATACACACGGGTAGCTTGCCAGGCTCTGCCGCGCGGGCTCGATACTCTCGGTAGCTTGCCAGGCTCTCCAAGAGGGGTGGAGGAATCGAACTCGGGTCAGCCACATGAAAGGCAAATGCCCAACCACTGTGCTATAGCTACAAATATTTTGTTTTTAGCTCATTTCCCTCCTAAATACTATAAGAAACAAAAATACCAAAAGCAATGCCACAGATTGCTTTTATAATACAAGTAGATTTTTTTTTTCATTCTGGGGACACTCCTGATGATGCCCAGGGGACCGTGTGGTGCCAGAGATTGAGCCTGAGCCTCCCTGTGTAGAGCATATGTTCCAACCCATGGAACCATCTGCTTGGTCCCTACCAGTAGCTTACTAAAACAAAATGTAATAATTGTTTAAGGAAAGGTATGACTGGGTCAGATTATAATTTATTCATCAGTTTTATGATATAATTTTAAATTATATAGCACTGTAGCACTATCGTCCTGTTGCTCGTCGATTTGCTCGAGCGGGCACCAGTAACGTCTCCATTGTGAGACTTGGTGTTACTGTTTTTGGCATATCGAATACGCCATGGGTAGCTTGCCAGGCTCTGCTGTGTGGGCGAGGTACTCTCGGTATAGCTTGCCGGGCTCTCCGAGAGGGACAGAGGAATCAAACCCGGGTCAGCCACATGCAAGGCAAATGCCCTACCAGCTGTGCTATTGCTCCAGTCCTTAAAAATTATATTAAATAATAAATAATTTTATATAAGTTTTAAATTATATAAGGTATAAAACTTATATATAATTTTAAAACTTATTAATTTGGGGCCAGGGAGATAGTACAATGGGTTGGGTGCTTGATTCTATGCATCCAACCCAGACTTGATCCCAGGACCATGTATACTCCCCCAAGCCTCACCAGGAGTGATTCGTGAGTGTGGAGCCCTGAGCACTGCCAGATGTGACCAAAACAAACAAATAATGCCCCACCCCAAAAAATAAACAATTAATTTTTCTTTTGTTACCATGCTTAATCCAGAGTGTAATGTCCTTCTTAATTTTATTTGTACTGAATTAAAAAATCTGAGCTGTAATTAAGATATAAAAATGCATTTAAGATACATAATTTCTCTGTAGATATATGAAATAATTAAAAATTTAATTTAATTTTTTTTAGAGGAGTGAGGTAGGTTTGGGGCCATTCCGGGCAGTGCTCAGGATCTACTCCCAGCTCTGTGCTCAAGAGTGAGCCCTGTCAGTGCTCAGGGGACTGTATATGATACCCGACCAGGTTTCAAATTGAGGTTGGCCATGTGCAACCTTAGCACCTTAACCTCTATACTGTCTCTCTAGCCCGAACTGTTAAATTATTTACTCTTTATTGTAATAATTTATTGCATAGCACAGTGGGTAGGGTGTTTGCCTTGCATGCAGTCGACCCAGGTTCGATTCCTCTGTCCCTCTCGGAGAGCCCAGGAAGCTACCCATGGCGTATTCAATATGACAAAAACAGTAACAACAAGTCTCACAATGGAGACGTTACTGGTGCCCGCTCAAGCAAATTGATGAACAACAGGACTACAGTGCTACAGCGCTACTCAAATTATAATTTATGGACCTTAATCCTTTTTGCTAACTCTTTGAGGGGGGCAGTGATTCTGAGGAAACTGAGTTTTCAGACAGACCAAAAGTAATTTCTTCAGAATTCTAGTATATGACTGTACTGGGATTTGATGCATATGTTTGATCCCAAAGTTGTTACTCTTGCCTACTAGACTAGAAGATTAACTTCTTATTATAATGAATTTATAGATATAAGTAAAAAATAATTGCATCTTCTCAGAAAAAGGTGCTGAGGACATAAAGAAAAGAGAATTCACTGAAGCAGAACTAGCTAACAAAGCTACCAGAACATGTAACCAGCACAGTGGGTGACGGTGCTCAGTAAAATAGCATATGGTAGTATTTCACAATATTTATTAGAGTATAGTAGTTCTTAATGTTTACCAAGTGTTGTACTTAATATTTGGTGAATGTACCTCAGTTATCAAAATGAGCTGCTGCTAGTGCAGTCTTTAAAAGAGCAAGTTTGATGTTTGTGTACTTAGACACATCTGAATCCATTTTTTAGTGAATGAACTCATAAATGCCATGTGACTTGTGGTGATTATGAGGGTTTGAATAAGGTTGTGTTGGAGGTTTCACACTACTTTTTTTACAGCCATAATGCATAATAATGTGCTAGAAAAATTAAGTCCTGGGGGCTAGAGAGATGGCTCAAGGGGTTGGAGCATTGGCAGGCCAGATTTGATCCCGGGTACCACCTGGTTTCCCAAGCACCACCAGGAGCAACCCCAACACTGAGCCAGGAGCAGCCCCTTAGCACCTAGGCGGTGACCAAAAAAGAAAAGTTAAGTCTTGTAAAAAAAAAAAAAAAGTTTATAATTCGTAGCCTACTAATTCTTTGGGATCTAGTTAGGAAAATTATGTTTAAGACAGAATTGCTCACGTACAAAAATATTTAATGAGGGGCCGGAGCGATAGCACAGCGGGTAGGGCGTTTGCCTTGCACGCGGCCGACCCAGGTTCGATCCCCGGCATCCCATATGGTCCCCCAAGCACCGCCAGGAGTAATTCCTGAGTGCAAAGCCAGGAGTAACCCCTGAGCATCGCTGGGTGTGACCCAAAAAGCAAAAAAAAAAAAAATATTTAATGAAACAAAGTTACAACTGGGGCTGGAGCAATTGTACAGCAAGTAGGACGTTTGCCTTGCACACAAACGACCCAGGTTCAATCTCCGGCATCCCAGGTGGTCCCCCAAGCACCACCAGGAGTAATTCCTGAGTCAGAGCCAGAGGTAACCCCTGAGCATCGCTGGGTGTGACCCAAAAAGAAAAAAAAAGACATTGCAACTGTCCAAATGTCCAACTTAAAAGGAAAGCTTGAATATGTCACGTGCAACAAATAAAATTATATTT
Source organism: Sorex araneus (assembly GCF_027595985.1). NCBI lineage: Eukaryota > Metazoa > Chordata > Mammalia > Eulipotyphla > Soricidae > Sorex > Sorex araneus. The sequence continues at coordinate 355,518,409 of NC_073313.1, read as the reverse complement.
TCAAATGACATGTTAATGTGTGAAAGTGAATCATAAACTACTAAGAATATTAAAACATTTAGAGAACATGAGTACAAATTTGTCAAAAGAAAAAAGTACATAAAAAAGTTTAAAACCAGAAATACCAAAAAAGAACATAGTGGTTGGTGGTATTTAAAATGGTATAGAGTATTTATTTTTTCATTGTATTTATTTTTCAAAACTGCCTTGGATAGTACTTTTTAATTATTGTCATTATTTAATGACTATACATTTTATTTCATTTCTTAAGAAGTTCGAGGGGCCAGAGAGAGAGCACAATTGGTAAGGACATTTGCTTTGTACATGGCCAGCCCGGGTTTGATCCCTAACATCCATGTGGCCCCCTGAGCACCGCCTGGAGTGACCCCTAAGCCCAGAGCCAGGAGTAAGTCCTGCGCACCACTGGGTATGGCAAAAAGGGTAAAAAAGAAAAAGAAGAAATTTGATTACCTGTCTTAATGGCAGAAAGATAGCTCATGAGAGATAAGCTTTTGGCAATTCGTTGACCATCAATAGGTAACAAATACAAAGGAGCTGAAAGGGTAATGCCAGCCTCATGCTTTTGGCAGGAAAAGCCCACTAACCAGTAGCACCGTCTTCAGCCTAATCAGCCACCCTGGCCTCTCACTGGATCTTATTAACTCTTCCTCCGCTATTCAGTTAGCTCTGGTTAGAACTTCCTCCTAATTTTTGATTGACTCTGCCCCCGTCCCCACCCACGGCCAATTATTTGGATTGTTGATAAATGTACTTTATGATGGCCTGCCTCATGATTATTATTTGAGTGCAGTAACAAAATCACAGATTGGGGTTAATGTCACTATTCATCCCGTGGCCAGGGTAATGTCAAATTACACTAGAAAAATGAGGTTCGGGGCGGGGAGAGGGGATGAGGGGGATACTGAGGACATTGGTGGTAGAAAATATGCACTGGTGGAAGGATGGGTGTTCTATTATTGCATAACTGAAGCTCAAACATGAAAACTTTGTAACTATTCCTCACGGTGATTCAATAAGAAAAAGAAAAATGAGGTTCCTAGTAGATAGAACATAGAGCCTCTTCAGTAGGAGTGAATGACTAAACACAGGTCTAATCTTCGTGATACTCCTGTAATTGGGTGGATACAGGTCTGCAAAATACAGCCTGTCCCTTACTACAGTTAAAATTCGCTGTGCCAATGAACTGGGACTTCACCAAAATGCAAATTCAGAAGCCTTGCTGCATGGAGCCTCCAATCAAAGAGAAGATAAGACAGAAGACAGTAGAAACAGATGAACAAATTTTCTGAGACTTGGTGGCTCTTGCTCTGGCTAAAATCAGAGCATTCTTGCTGTTTGCAGGGGGTGAGGAGCATGAATGCTATCCCAGGGAGGGAAAGGCACTCTCGCGTAATGACACAGTATGCACAGGCTGTTTCACCCTCCCTTCTTGCTCATATGGAAAATCTGTGAACAATATGCAACGTAGGCCACAAAAAATTCCCCGAAGTGGAAAAAGCCTAGCAGGCACTAAAATGAAAGATGCTTCACAAGAAGAAAATGTGGTTGCTCTGAGATCTCGCATTCCAGGTTGGTTCAGACTAATTGTGTTTGGTTGGGAAGAAGCCAGCTGCTCAGGTGTCAGGGAGGTATGGCCATGGGTGGATACAGACTAAAGTCAGCCAGCATCTCTTCTGGCAGCCTGTCTTGGGAACCCAGACAGTAAATCATCTCCTAGTGTCATTTGTCCAGAGACCAGAGGAGCACACATGCATGAAGTTTGTAGGCAGCCCACAGACTACATTTCATCAAGTAAGTTCAGTTTATCCACACAGCAGTAGAGCAATGGAGTCTGCTGGAGAAGCAGCCTTTTCCTCTTCCCTCACCTACTGGCTCTTGAAAATGCCCAAGAGCTGCTTTTTTTCTTTTGTGGCTGCTGGACAGGAGAAAGACCAAGGACTTCAAAAATAATATGCATGTCGGGGCTGGAGCAATAGCACAGCGGGTAGGGCGTTTGCCTTGCACACGGCCGACCTGGGTTCGATTCCCAGCATCCCATATGGTCCCCTAAGCACCGCCAGGGGTTAATTCCTGAGTGCAGAGCCAGGAGTAATCCCTGTGCATCGCCGGGTGTGACCCAAAAAGCAAATAATAATAATAATAATAATAATATGCACGTCGATCAATACCAATATCAGAGAGACTTCAAATAAATACAGGGACAGATTCTTATTTTCTGGGCGCCAAGGGAATTTTCAGGGCTCTTGTCTTCTTCAGTCATGGTCCCTGCCCCTGCCCTTTCTATGGACTCAGGGGTGTCTTGTCCTGATGATGCCGTACCGTTCTATGGCTTTGCCTTTCTTGTACCACTTCACTCTTTTCCTACCACAGATGCCCAATTCATCTGCTAAAATCAACTCAACTGCTCACTCCTACAGGGACCCGTTCCTCATTCTTTCCATTCATTTTTACTGCCTGCCCTTTGTCACCCTTTCTCATAAATTTATATAGTCTATAAGCATCACATATTTATTTGACTATCCCCTATTTGATCTTTTCCAACTTTTTTACTCTTTTTCTTTGCTTCCATCTAGATATTTACTTCTGACCTGTTTTCTAGTTTACTCATCCTTGCATCAGCTGTGTAGCAACTTCTTAAAAACTCATGTACCGGAATGAGCTGGAGAAATAGTACAATGTTGGCAAGGAGCTTTCCTTGTATGTGGCTGACCTGGATTTGGTCTCCAGCACCCCCTATGGAATGTGGCCAGGTGTGGCTAAAAAAAAAAAACTTCATTTATTGGAGCTGAGAAAATAGTACAGCTGGTAGGGTGCTTGCCTTGCATGCGTCAATCCAAGTTCAGGATCCTTGACACCATGTGTGACCCACCATACTCCTCCAGGAGTGCTCCCTGAGCACAGACCTAGGAGTAATCCCTGAACAACACTGGGAACACCCCTCCACCCCCACCTAAAAAAAAAAACCTCATGCATTACATTCTCAATTTGAGCTATTCTAATTTTTTTATGGGATGTTTGCCTATACTATTTGTAGAATTAGTATTATCAGTTCCTGAAATTATCAGTTTCTTGACCATATAATGAGTTATTTAGGAGACCTTATTCTCTTGTATTATGGACAATTCTGTTAAAGTACTGTCACTTATTCTTGAAAATTTTCAAAAATTTTCAAAAAAATTTGAAAATAACACATGAAATCAAAACAAATATTGTACCAGATAATTCCAGAATTTTCATCTCTTGTGGTCATATTCCTGTTTGGATTTTGGCGCGTGATCTTGCCCCTCAGAAGGCTTGCGTATTAATTGGCCTTCCCCAGGGACACCAAACCAGTATGTGTGTGTGTGTATCTAAAGAAACTTAACTGTAAGGAGTTGCCTCACCCAGATACGGTTACGGAAGACTCTGGTAAGTCCCAGCACCTTTGCCCGGTGAGCAGGAGACCCAGAAGAGCCGAGTGGTGTAAGTTCTGGTCCAAAAGCAGTAGTCTCGCGAGAGCCAGGGAGAGCCGGGTTTTCTGTTCCAGTCTGAAAGCAAAGCAAAAGGAAACGGTGTCCCAGCTCAAAGACAAAGTGGAAAGAATTCTCTCTTACTCAGCCTTTCCTCCCTTCAGGCCTTCTGACTGAACGAGGCTCACTGACAGGGAGGGGGTGGGGAGGGGGGCCTGCGGTCAGTGGGGCTCCTTATTCAAATATTAATAGCATCAGGAAAGCCCTCAGAGACGCGTGCAGAGTACTGTTGGACCGAGTAACTGAGCACCCCATGACTTCGTCAAGTCAACACATCAAATTAACTAGGATAGTGCGGTAATAATATTTTTTATTTGATACCAGGGATTGCAAATGAAAAATTGAAACAAGATGAGGTTCTTATCTTCCTCCAGGGAGAATTTGCTTTTGCTCTACTCTCGCAGTTTTAGAGTCAACAAGCCACTTTAAAGCCCTCAGTAACTGAACTGAATCAGAGCTATCTTTGTGAGACTGGTTTATTTACAGTTCATTGCTACTTCTAGGAGGTAACCCGTCAGTCGGTCCTTGGGAGAGTCTGTGCTGCCTTCTCTTTAATGGGCATAAGCATCCACAAGTTGATGCTTGAGCCCTTTAGGATTTCCAGAAACTGTTCAGTTTCCTCGCCTTGTGGCTACTACATAGCATAAATCAGCAAATAACTTCAAAGAGCGATTTCAGCATATCTGTGTGTGTGTGTGTGTGTGTGTGTGTGTGTGTGTGTGATTGATTCTTCAGGCTTTTCAAATCCCTTCTGTCTCCAGTACTCTCAAAGGTGCTTGTAAGGGATATTTTTTCCAGCAGTCTCACTGCCCTCGGCAGGGAGACCGCTCTGTAATGAAGTCACCTGCTGTCCCCACCCCCTGTCTCTGCCACTCCCAGCTGCTACCTAGCTTCAACTTCCTCAAGCTGAGCTCCTGAGAAGTGTGCCGTTTGTGAGTGGTTTGGTTTTTATCACCTCTTTTCTTTAGACATTTAGAGAATCTTCATTTTAGTCCCCTTATTACATTTTATGTTGATATTCCTGGGACTGTGTGCCCTTCTCTTCCCCAAAGTGGCGTGCTTAAATACTGAGAACAGGGGCTGGAGCAATAACACAGCGGGTAGGGCATTTGCCTTGCACGCAGCTGACCTGGGTTCGATCCCCAGCATCCCATATAGTCCCCTGAGCACCACCAGGAGTAGTTCCTGAGTGCAGAGCCAGGAGTAACCCCTGAACATCACCAGGTGTGACCCAGAAAGCAAATAAATTAATAAACAATTAAAAGAATGAGACTGAAGGAACCCAAAAAATAGTACAGGAGGTAGGGCACTTTCCTTGTATGTAGATGGTCCAAGTTTGTTCCCTCGGGTCATATATGGTTCCCCTGAGCCCTGACAGGAATGATCCCTCAGCACAGAGCCAAGAGCAAGCCCTGAGCACTGCCAGATGTGGCCAGAAAAGGAAAGCAAACATAAAAGAATGAGGCAAAATTCTAGGAGATTGGGCCTGAGATTAAGCTAGACACTAGTGACCAGCCGGCTTCCCTCCCGGGGGACTGGACAGGCATCCTGGCCTTCTCTTTGTGGCATTTCCCAGCATCACTGTCTATGTATTGTTGTTTTTCTGAAGGCATTTAGTTTGCCTGACAAGAAGAACTTTTTGAATTGGCTGCCTAAAGGCAGCATCACTGAAGTGAAAACAGCGCTGAAGCCTGGTGTTTGCTTGGAAGAGTCTTAGCATCTGGCGTCTGGGCTGTCGGTCCGTCCCTCTTTCCATGCGGGTCTGTCCCCCCTGCCTTCTCCCTAGGCCTGAACTCAGGCAACGGTCTTGTTCCCTTTCTTGACAGGAAACAGCCCCTCTCGGGCAGGGGTTGGGCAGGGGGCGTCGCCAGCGAGGGTTCATTCTGGGTCACTCGCTGTCCTTCAGCCAAGCTTTTGTCCTGTGCTCTGTGCCATGAGCTGTACCGAACTGTTGCAAACTTGAAAGCACCTGTGAGCGAAACAGAAGCTCTGCCCTCTGAGAGTACCCAGTCTGCCGAGGGGAAGTGGCAGTCAGTACAGACAGGCATATTGTATACTCGAAGGCGATACTCTGGGTAGGAAGAGTCGAACAGCCTAAAGGTGATAGGAAATGCCGTGGCCGGGGCATTGAGGGCAGCAGTGGACCACGCTTCATTTTCACCTTTTGAGAATTAATTTCTAAGTTCTAGAAGAGCTAGAAGATTAAGAACAGTATTTAGAATGCCTTATACATAGCACACAGGTTTGCCAGTTGCTAATAATTGCCCTTATTTGCTTTCTTTAATCTTTCTCCTTAAAACCCATCTATGTCTCTCTGTATATACAGATTGACACACACACATGCACACTCACACATACATTTTTCCATTCATTTGAGTTTAAGCAACTATATGACCACTTAACTCTAAGTGCATCCTTAAATGCCTGGTCCTATTAACAAAAGGCAGAGTTCTCAACCTTAGTAGAGCTATTTATTTTTACTGATTTTTGGTGAACAAAAGAGTTTTTATTGAAACATATTTAGAAAGATGTGAGGGGAGAGAAAGAGAGAAGTATGTGTTCAAGAGAGAACACGGCTTCTCCAGGGTGGAAATAGGCGAGCAAAGAAACATCTAGGCAGGCAAGCGAGTTACATGTTCAAAGGAGAACACAGACTTGAAGAGCAAGGCTAGACTTAATATTGATATAACACTTTGCCTTCCGTATTCTAGTTTTATCATTTAACCCATTAATGCCCTTTATAGTATGTTTCTTTTTGTTGTGTATGGACCAGTCTCAGATTAAGTGTTGCTTATGATTGTCACATTTCTCTACTCTTCTTAAAGCTGAAGCCTCCTGGCTGGGCAGACAGTTCAAGGGCCGGGGGTGCATGCTTCACATACGGGAACCCTGGACTCAATCCCGGCCATCACAGGGACCCCTGAGCACCTTCAGGAGTGACTCCTGAGTACCAATAGGTGTAATTCCCCTTTCCCCTCCGCCCCCATTTTTTTCTGGATTAGAAAGTATTTCCTTAATTTTTTTTATGGTTTAGGTGACATGGTTACAATAGTGTTAAGCTTTATGATATTGATGTGCAAAGTTATTGTACCCCACCACACCAAAGTTCCCAAGACCCCACCTGTGACCATATGTCACCTGTGGTCCACCTCTTCATTTCCTCCAGCCTTCCTTTCACTGCTTGGTTGGTGATCCAAGTTTTATAATACAAGGTATTCAGGGTCATCATTCAATACTGTCTATTCATTTGGTTTTTCTCTCTGTACCACAGACGAGTGAGAGCGTGCCTCTTTCTCCCTCTGACTTATTTCACTTCATGTTACTTCCGTCCATGTTGCAGCTAACTATATGATTTTATCTGTTGCAGCTGAAGCAAGAAGGCTGTTTTCCTATATGTGGCCCCTACCCCTGATTTTTGGGGCCAGGAGAGCTGCACTCAGCAGTGAGGGGTAGGAGCAATGGGAAGGAAACAGGAGGGAGACAAAGGGATAGTAGTGGAGGGAAGTGAACACTTAGGTGGAGGGTGTGGTCCTGAAACATTGTATGCATTAATAATGTTATAAATCTGGCACCTAAATATTTTTAATGTTATTTAAAAATACATATATATATCAAGCGGGATTTTTTATTCCAGGAATGCAAGGATGGTTCAATATTTGCAAATCAATTGGCATAATACACCACAACATTAAAAGGAAAGATAAAAATCATATGATTATATCAATTGATGCAGAGAAATCTTTCAACAAGATCCAACACCCATTCATTCAAAAATAAAAATTCCTCAATAAAATAGGGGTAGAAAGAAATACCTTGTTAGTAATAGCTCTCTGTAAGAGGATCATAACTGGAGCGATAGCACAGCAGGTAGAGCATTTGCCTTGCACGCAGCCTACCTGGGTTCGATCCCTGGCATCCCATATGGTCCCCCGAGCACTGCCAGGAGTGATTCCTGAGTGCAGAGCCAGGAGTAATCCCTGAGCATTGCTGAGTGTGACCCAAAAAGCAAAAAAAGAAGGCCCTAAACACTATTATTTTTTCATTTTTTAAATTTAATCACCGTGAGATACAGTTACAAAGCTTTCATGTTTGAGTTTCAGTCATACAATGATCGAACACCCATCCCTTCACCAGTGCACATTCTCCACCGCCGCTGTCCCCAGTATTCCCCCACCCCACATCACCCCCTGCCTGTATAGCAGACAATTTCCCCCATTCTCTCTCTCTCTCTCTCTCTCTCTCTCTCTCTCTCTCTCTCTCTCTCTCTCTCTCTCTCTCTCTACTTTGGGGCATTATGGTTTGCAGTACAGGCACTGAGAGGCCATCACATTTGGTCCCTTATCTACTTTCAGCACACATCTCCCATCCTGAACGATCACTCCAACCATCATTGACTTATTGATCCCTTCTCTATTCCAGTTGCCTTCTCCCCCAGCTCATGAGGCAGGCTGCCAATCATGGAGCAATATTCCTGACCCTGTCTCTACTGTCCTTGGGTGTCAGTCTCATAAAATGTTATTTTATACTCCACAAATGAGTGCAGTCTATGTCCCTCTCTTTCTGACTTATTTCATTTAGCAGGATACTTCTCATCTAAGCCTTATATAATGACCATCCACATATAAGCAAATTTCATTACTTCATCTTTCCTAACAGCTGCATAGTATTCCATTATGTAGATGTACCAAAGTTTCTTTAATTAGTTTTGTGTTTTCAGGTACACTGGTTGTTTCCAGATTCTGGCTATTGTGAACAGTGCTGCAGTGGACATACAGGTTGCAGATGTCATTTCTTCTGTACTTTTTTTGCACCCTCGGGATGTATTCCCAGAAGTGGTATTGTGAGGTCATACAGAAGTTCAATTTCTAGTTTTTTAAGGAATGCCCATATTGTTTCCCAAAAAGGCTGGACCATTCAGCATTCCCCCCAACAAAGAAAGTGCATTCCTTTCTCTCCACATCCACGCCAGCACTGGTTGTTCTTGTTCTTTTTAATGTGTGCCAGTTTCTGTGGTGTGAGCTGATATCTCATTGTTGTTTTGATTTGCATCTCCCTGATGATTAGCATTGTAGAGTATTTTTTCCCTGTTCCTTTTAGCCATTTGTATTTCTTTTTTGAGGAAGGTTCTGTTCATTTCTTCTCCTCATTTTTTGATGGGGTTGGAGGGTGTTTTTTTTTTGTACAATTCTACTAATGTCTTATATATCCTGGATATTAACCCTTTATCATATTAATTAATCCCCCAAAGAAAGCATACAATAAAATTTACAAGCAAGAAATACTAGAAAAGACATGATACTAAGAGTAGGATGTATAGGCTCTAGTTGCTTATTACTCAATAGTAGATCAGTTTGTGCCTAGCTATACAGAATAGGAAACAATCCTCAAGGATAAGAATCGCTGGATTCACAATTTCCCTAACCAGGTAGTCACAGTACCATAAACGGGTACTTTTCTTACTTGTGAAAATAACCAAAACATCAGAAAACTATTTGATGCATTTGTTTTGTTCCCTCATAGAAGACATTTTTGAAAGCTTCAATCATATTTTGATAAACTATAGGGTTTAGAACCATGGAGATGTATCAGAATCCTGGCTTAAGTACTTCCAAAATTGTATCTTTTGTCCACTCTATTTATTAATAGTATTTTTTTAATTAACAATCCCGCAAAACTTATCAACTATGATTCAAAAAGAAAGTTCTCTGATGATACAGATAGAGATTTTGACGGAAAATACATAGTAACAAATTATAAAAGTAAAAGCCTATATCATTTTATAAAAATAGCAATACTTTACCAAATGTCATAAATAGCCAGTGGGGTCGTCCCATTGTTCATTGATTTGCTCGAGTGGACACCGGTAATATCTCCATTGTGAGACTTGTCGTTATTGTTTTTGGCATATCGAATGCGCCATGGGTAGCTTGCCAGGCTCCGCTGTGTGGGCAGGATATTCCTGGTAGTTTGCCGGGCTCTCCGAGAGGGACAGAGGAATCAAACCCAGGTCAGCCATGTGCCAGGCAAATGCCCCACCCGCTGTGCTGTCGCTTCAGTCCATATGGGATATAAAGAAACATAAACATAGTAAGGGAACAACAAATAGCCAAAGTTACCAGAACTGGAGCTTTTGTCTATAGAACTGAGCTTGCCTGGGGGGAAGGGGTTGCTAGAGGGGTCCTTGAGACATTAGAGGATGAAAACTATAGTAAACTGTACTGTAAATTCTGGTCATTCAATAAAAATGGTAAAAAAATAAAAATAAAAATAAATAAATAGCCAGTGGGTAGGGCATTTGCCTTGCATGCAGCCAACCCGGGTTTGATTCCTCCATCCCTCTTGGAGAGCCCGGCAAGCTACCGAGAGTATCCTGCCCACACAGCAGAGCCTGGCAAGCTACTGGTGGTGTATTCGATATGCCAAAAACAATAACAGCAAGTCTCACAATGGAGATGTTACTGGTGCCCGCTCGAGCAAATTGATGAGCAGCAGATGACAGTGACAGTGATACAGTGATATACCTCATCACATACATCCACATGTATGAATACAAAGGTATTTGTGTGTATAAATATATGTATAACTAGATGTATAACTATAGACATATCTATTTGTTTTACATAATAAATATGCACATTCACCCGATTGCTTCTGTAGCCCTGAGTAATATGCCAATTTCCTGTTTCTTAATTCCCAGTGTTGAAAAACTGTGAACACAAATTCAGTTTATCCCCATAGCGGCACGATATCTCTTACTCGGTGAGCTCTAGCATCTTTCAAGGACTTTGTCTCTTTTATCTCTAAGCCTTCTGATTATTAGCCCGAAGTTTCATATCTTCACTCTTCTCCATCTATTTTACATGCTTTCTTCCACTTTTTTGAACAAATAAGTTTATGATTTCTGAATCATTTTCTATTGATAGTTTTTTTTTTCTTCTGACTGTGGGACAGATGTGCCTGCTTCTTTGAAATTCTCAGAATTTTTGATTGGGCGACCGACACTATAAATTTTACAGTGTTACATGCTACATGTTTTTCTAGTTCTTTCAATTATTTTGGAGTTTATTTTGGAGTACACTCTGTTTTCTTCAAAACTTTGCTATTTCGCAGATTTCATTTAAACTTTGTCCAAACAACTTAATTTAGGTTTTATTTGGTCTCCCTCTTGAGGCAATACCTTCTCACTTGCACTAATGCTCTCTCTCTCTCTCTCTCTCTCTCTCTCTCTCTCTCTCCCTCCCCCCTCCCTCTCTCTTGATGTTTCTGTGTAGGAAGTTCTTCATCGGACTCAGTGGGAATACAGACTATGTCTTATCCCATATCACTTATAAGGATTGCTGCTCCCTCTTGCTCTTGGCATTCCCAACAGTATCTTTGTGTGTACCTCACTCAGTTCTACAACCAGGAACTTTGGTAGGGGGAGAACACTTTCTACAGATCTCTGGAAGTATTGTCTGCTTTCTCCTAGTCCATTCTCTCTCTGTCCTGCCACTTTTTTTGTAATCGCTTTCATTTTGTAGTCACAATGCCGATTTGATTCTTGTTTCTGCATACTTTTTCCCCTGAAAACTTTTAATGTCTTGTTTATTATGATACTCTTAAATTTCATGATATTTTCGACAATTTTTTTAATTTTATCCATTTTTCATTTTATCCTGTTGTGTGCTGATCAGTATCTCCCAAAGATAGCCGGCTCTCACCCTGGGATCACAGGTGTCTGCATAGGTTGAGGAGACTTGTAGAAATGGTTCTTGTACCTGTGAGTTGCTCCCAGCATTTCACAGTGCTCCTAATACAGAGATCTCTGTGCCTATGTACTTTGGTTTAAGGAAGACTTTCACGTATTATTTGTTAGGTTCCTGTCCTTTTTTTCTGTCTTTATAAAACAAAATTAGAGTCTCTCATTTCCTTTCCTCCTGCTCATCTCTGAGTTTTCAAGTGGGATTCCTTCCTCTTCTAAGCTTTTTATCGTTTTGCCTGATAGGAGAAATTAGATTCAGGAATACTGTCTTAGTGTTGCTTCATACGCTACTCTTCATTAATGCACTATCTTCTCCTCTTTCTAAGCAAATTACCATTTTTTTAAATTCTTTTATTGTCTTTCCCTCTAAGTTTTTTTTTTGATGTTTTGTTCTTTCATTTTAGAGGCTCTACTAAAATACCTGTCAATCTGTTGCTTCTCATCCATAGTGAAGGTTGTAGATTAAATTTGTTATTTGGAAGTTCTCTTTGTGCAGGCTGGACTTAAACAAGCAGCCTTCTGGCTTTCACCGAAGGGTGATTAGATGCAAATCAGCATTTTTGTCAAGGCCCCAAATGTCAACGTGGTAAACTACAGTCAGGCTTATTTTAGGAAGAAGATTATGGGGATACTTAACTCTCACCCAGCCAGAGATTCCATTTATAGTAACAGTGTGGATTCCTGCACGCAGAATTGCCGAGACTGCCCCCACCCAAGCTGTAAAAATAGAAAGACTGAAATGTAGCTATCAGGATTGTTAATCACTGAAGTAATTGGACCATTTGAGAGGGGGGTATTTGGTATTTAGCCATATACATTTCAGGTGTTACATGTATTTATATATGTATGTACATATACATACATATATATGAGATTGAAAATCTAAGAAGTCATTGAATTTCCCCCTCTGAAATAAAAGATTAAAAAAATTTTTTTCCCAAAATATGCTCTGTAAGGGATCTTTCAGGAGCATTTGCCTTATAACAAGAAGATGACCCTATCACAGTTTATTATTACAGATGTCTCCAACATTGATTGAAGATTAAGGTTATCTTTGTTTCATGGTCTCCTTACTCCTTGGCAGTGACTTTCCAGAGGAGACGAGGAAGTATCTGTATCTCATATTATAAGTCAGAAACCACATACTTATGGCAAGCAGTAAGGAGACCAACTTAAGCACTCACAGGGTAATTTTCCTTAACATAATGTATATTTTCATGCAGTCACTGTATTCTGCCAGTGGAAACTATAGTCTAGGAAACCTTTCCATAAAATTTGCACACAGTGATGAACAAAAAAAGAAATACATTCAACTTTTTAAAAAGCAGTAGGAAGTTCAGAATGTCATAGAAGTATTTTAAAAATCAGCTTGCTTTGATGTAATGATGGCAAATGTGCTTTCTAACTTAATGCAAAAGTTTGCTCTATGCATCTGACAAGCATTAATTCTGTTTGTTGAAAATGTTAGGTGTGTTTTCTAAATAATAGTCAGTGTCTTTTGAGGTAAAAGAACCTCTCAATTGCTGACTAAAATGTGAACTGGTGACAGAGTTTATAATTTTTATAATATAATGTTTTCAGGGGGCTGGAGCAATAGCACAGTGGGTAGGGCGTTTGCCTTGCACTCGACTGACCCGGGTTTGATTCCTCCGCCCCACAATTCCTCCGCCCCTCTCGAAGAGCCCGGCAAGCTACCGAGAGTATCTGGTCCGCACGGCAGAGACTGGCAAGCTATCTATGGCGTGTTCGATATTACAAAAACAGTAACAACAAGTCTCACAATGGAGACGTTACTGGTGCCCGCTCGAGCAAATCAATGAGATGACAGTTATGATGACCGTGTTTTCAGATATCCTGGATCATTTTTGATTGATAAATTAGTGACCTCTCATACATGTACGCCAGAAGCTCTCAAGATGTAGCAGAGCTATCTACAGGCTGTCGGGATTACAGTCCAGTCCTCAGTAAGGGTCTTTCCTGACGCATTTGTCCCTTTTCTGAGCTCTGGAAAGCTGGAGTTCACTGAGGCAGTGGTAAGACTCAGAAACTAACTTAGGTTTCTGTGGCACCTCAAAGATATATATCAAGGCTTCCTCAGCAGGGGTGCTGCCCCAGAAGCTGGTATGTCTCGTGCTAATGGATGGAGATTCCCTTCAGAAATCTGTGAGAGGCTTGTTAGAGTAAATCTCTGAGAAGAAGACATTATTCATTCTCTGAGTCAATAATAGCATTGATGCACTTCCTTCCGTCCTGTTGACTTAATCTCTTACAGTGAATTAACTGTTTGTTTTCTCAAGTTTTAGTCTCTCTCTGGGGACTTCAGCTTTCTGAGCTGTTGGGTTTGCCTCCTACCAGATGAAAAGGGATGAGCATGTTTACTTTGGCCAACCTTTTTTCATTGGCTTCTGAGAAGGTGGGCGGGCTTACTGAGCTGGGTTCTGTGATGGGGTGCGAGTACACACACACACACACAACCCCCTGTTGTCTGGGGCTTTGAATGCACTTGGTGTCCACTTCTTCCCTGCGTTTTTCTACTGCATCACTCATTCTTGCATTGACCGAAGGCCTAACTTGGCACTGACCCATAGACACCTTCAGACAGAGAAGTGGGATTTGAAGGCCAGAGACAGAATCCAGGGGTTAAGGTGCATGTCCTGCATGACAGCAACCCCAGTTCCATTCTTAATACTGCCTGGTCCCTGAGGCATTTCCTGGTAAGTCCTGGAAGTCCCAAAGAACTATCAGGGTCCAAGTTACACTGCATCCGCTCACTCATACTGATCCACCAGCCCAGTGGGCTAGGCAAGTGGCCCCTGGGTCTCCTGAGCACAGATTGGGAGCCCCTTCCCCCTCCAAAAATAAAGAAAGGTATAACTTAATATATGGAACTGAGTGTATGTGTTTCACAGTGCCTTTCAGAAAAGTTAAGTGGGAAAGAACCTTTTACTAATTTCCCTGAGTAATCCTGAGCTCTGTCATCAGCACTTTGCTCATGTAGGAACATGAATGTCAAACAATTTGTCTTTCCCAGGCCCTTTTCAAATGTTCTTGGGCCATAATTAATAAGAGGTTACTAGTGCCCGTGTTTTATGTTTCTGTTATGCTCTTTATTTCCCATAGCGTAGTACCTAAAGGCCGCAGTAGTCGTGTGGGAATTTTGTAGTTGTAGATTTGAGAATGAGTTTGCTGTTATCACCATTCACTGAAACCTGAGGCTACCTGAGAATACTGTTCAACCCAGAAAAGCAGGCGCCCGCACTCTGTCTGTCTGCACTGTGGTCTGTACTCACCTACACTGTAGCTTTGTAAGTATCTTTATTCGCTTGAGTTCTTGGTGATTCCGAATGATTCAGAAGAGGAGTCTGTGCCTAAGGAGTTAAGCTTAGAAGGGTATATTACATTCACAATAAAATAAATCTGATGTGTATAAAGTGACAAGAGGTTGAGAATAATGGTGTATAGGAAGATTTTGATACTTTGTTACAGAAGTTTAAATGTGATCTTAAGTTATATAAAAATCGCAGCAGAGGGAGAGGGATCGAGAAAGACAGAGACAGAGAGAGGGGAGAGAGAGAGAGAGAGAGAGAGAGAGAGCCCGCCATAAAGGCAGTTTGGAATTGGGGTGTAGGGAGGGAAATTGGGGACATCAGTGGCAGGAAATATACATTGGTAAAGGAACAGGTGTTGGAACATTATATGACTAAAACACAATCATGAACAACTTTGTAACTGTGTATCTCGCTGTGATTCAATTTTAAAAATTAATTTAAAAAATCTTGGTGATTATCCCTCCATCCCTTCATGAATAAGTAAACCAACCAATCCATCAATAAAACAAAAATCAAATTTAAAAAAAAATCTTGGTGATTATGTAAACATCCCTTGTAGTTAGCAACCTTTACATGTAGGTTAAATACATAGAACAGCTTCTCACAGTCAGGCAAAGTGTATAAAATTCTCTATCCCAGGAGTTCTAAGTGTAGCCAGCATGAAAAATGGTAAAAGTACTCTGTTTCCTACATGCCACTGTTCTTTAGCAAAGCATACTGAAAGCACAGTTGTTTTTTTCAGTATCGGTAGTTGGAGTATCTCATCTGTCACTTCTTAGGCTATCAGGTTATTTGTAAAGCTGAATAATTTGAGACACTGGTAAATACTGGCCTCTCTCCCCATACCGGTGTTATTGGCTCAGCTATACATAATTATGTCACACAATAGTGACTTCTCGGAAATCATTTGTGTGTAAGTAGATAGATAGGGTATATAATGACTTGTGGCTGAATTACTCTGCTTGGGTCCTTAACTCTTCTTCTTTGTCACTTTACCACTGAGCTGAACCTCATTTCTCTCATCTGTGACATGAATGCATTTACTTGAGAAGGCTGTTAAGTACATGAAGTGAGATTACATATGATGTAGGCAAAGTATATTAACATGGCTTCTAGAAGATTCTAAACCATCACTATTACTGTTATTCCAAGCACTTCCCCACTGTGGAGTATAATATTCCTGTTTCATTGATAAATAACAATTTTAAAGCAGAAGATCTCAAAAAGCAAGCTCTTGATTGTTAAAATAAATATATATGTGTAGTTCATAAAGTGTTTTCGTCCTCGGTCCCAGGAAGGTAACTCAGAGACACTGAGTGACAGTTTGGTTGTGACACTGCAGGCTGGCCACTCCTCCCCCCCCAACTGTGCTTTCAGTATGCTTTGCTAAAGAACAATGGCATTTAGGAAACAGAGTACTTTTACCATTTTTCATACTAGCTACACTTAGAACTCCTGGGATAGAGATGGGGGTCCTGCTTACCCCATCCTCCGCCAGGCTGAGCACTGCTGAGCGTGGCACCTATAGAAAAATATTAACATAAAAATAAAATGAAATATTAATTGCTTGCATATGATTAAATGACTTCAATCATCGTATCCTAAGGGAGAAAAATGGGACCTGATGTTGGAAAGACAGAGACTAAGCTCAGATTGTGTCTCGATCTGCTTTGACCCCTCGCAGCTCTGTCCTTGAGGACTCTGGTTTATCCTGCCTGCTCTCTGACAGGGCCTAACAATGTTGGAAGTCATGGGAAAGGGACTCAGCATGTGATGTCTTCTTGTTTTCGGCTTGTGCACCGGGGAAGCACCCTGCCCTGACTGTAGCAGGTGGGCTGAACTAATGCGATGGGAAACTAGCAGAGATGCTCTTCTTTCGGAGCTGCAAAAGGATCACTTACCATGGCCCATTTACCGCGCAGCAGGCTTCATTGCTGCACCCCCCAAAAATTATTGCATCTGTGATAAGCCATCGGAACAGCAACATTTATTGAAGACTGTGCTCTTTGTTTCGAAAAGTGCCTTTTTAATGAAGCAAATTGACCATAAACCATACCTGAATGTCGTACTCCATACTTCATAGCTATACTTCAATTTATTTCCTAACTTCCTTTGTGAAAAAAAAATGATTGATAATAACAGATTCAGGAAAAATAAATATTGAAATACCCCCCTCCCTCCGACATACCCAGTATCAAAAAGTCCCAATGTGTATATTCACTTTCCTGTACTTTTCAAGAAATCTTAGTTGTGCTTCATGATCAAAAGTTGACTCTGGTAGACTCCAGATGAGAATATAAAATACATGATAATGTTTCCTTAGAGTAGAGTGAGTTGGCCGGCCTAAAACTTCTTTAATGAGACAGTAACTTTAGAAAATGTTTTGTCATGTATTCAGATTTGGAAACTTCCCCTGCACAGCTGTGTTATAAAATCTGGTATATTTCCTTGACCTCAGTGATTTTTTTTTGCCAGTAGGTTTCTATATGAATAAAGAAATTTTTATTACTGTGACTTATCCTATCAAATTTGGACTATAGATTTCATTGATACTATTATTATGATAGCTAAAAAAAATAAAAATGTAAGTTTCACCCAACAGGTAGTGAGTATTCTCTAAAATCAAAAAAAGGAAGTCCAGTCTCATTGACCTAGTATTGGTTGTGATAAACAGTCTCTGGTCTTCTTATATTTTTGAGAGGCAATGATGCATTCAGAGCACATAATAGAACTTCCTTATTGTTTTGGTACATTCCCATGATTTCAGCGTGCACTTTAATTCTCAATTTGTTATTGATATAGATCAACCCAACGTAACTCTGTAGTTGCTCAGAGAGTTTCCCTTGCATGCAGTTTTGTTTAACATGGGTCACAGTATGGATCATTTATAGAAAATAATGGATTGCTTCCTCTTTCTGCCAACTGATTTGATCAGACTGAAGTTCCTTATGTACTGTGGGTTACATAACCAGTAAGGAATCTGTGTGGTACATTTTTTTAATATGACAGTACCCATATTAACTATTTATAGTCTCTAAATCTTTGAGGATATTTTAATAAATTCAAGGAATCCCTTAGCTTAAAGTGAATAGACTTGAAATTAAAATGAGTAATGAGTTATTAAAAAGGAATCAATTACCAGACTTGGAAAACAGATCATTTTCATTAGTTGATTGTTCTGGTTTACTTTGAATTGGCCAGGGATAAAGCAACTATATTTCTAACTTTCCCATTTAAAATGTGTGTAATACATTTCAGCATTTTTCTGCTGCCAAATAGGGTACAATAAAACATAACTTCCTTTTAAATTTTTCTGTCGGGGTTTGTTCGGGAAGGGAGGCCACTCCCAGCTGTGTCCAGTTCTTACTCTTGGTTCTGTGCTCTAGGACCATCCCTAGTCAGTGCTCAGGGGACTTTGTGTAGTGCTGGGCACCAAAGTTGGGTTAGCCACGTGCAAGACAAGCTTCTTAACCCAGTACTCCCTCTTCAGCCCCTCATTTTACTTTCTCAATGAAGACTTTATAGCATCTGAGAATGTTTTGAATTACTTCTACATCCTTTATCAACCATAGGTTCAGGATAAATATGCTGACATTGTATTAGACCAATGATTTAGTGATTATTTACCAGTATGGTTAAAAGTTGCCTTAAGGAGAAAGTCAGCTGAATCATTAAATTCCACTTAGTAGAGATTACTTTATTCAGTGACATCTAATTTACCAAGTTTTCTTTTATGGGTAATAGTTAAGGCACCCCTAAATACAAAAATACCTTTGTGCTTTTAGAATAAAAAGTCAGAAGGACATACAAGCTCTAGGACATAGAACATCTTGCTAGAAGCTTAATAATCTAACAAAATTTCAAAGATGAATCAACTTTAGTATCCTCATTAAGTCTACCTAATTTTTTTTATAACATAATATATCATTGTATGGTGGAATCGTGTTTGCAGCCATGCAACCATGCCTAATTATGGACTTGTCCCCAGTGTTTTGCTGTTCCAAATAATTCTGTTATGTTTGCTCAGCTACATTTATTCAACAGCTCAAGTTTTTCCTCTCTGCTCATACCTTTCTGATAAATTTGATTCCTATCTATATTAAAGTCTGCTTCTGGGGCTGGAGCGATAGCACAGCAGGTAGGGCGTTTGCCTTGCATGCAGCCGACCCGGGTTCAATTCCCAGCATCCCATATGGTCCCTCGAGCACTCCTGAGTGCATGAACCAGGAGTAACCCCTGTGTATCGCTGGGTGTGACCCAAGAGGAAAAAAAAAGTCTGCTTCTAACTTTGTTGTGTTGCTGATATTGTTCCATTAAACTCTGTTAAATGGACTCTGTTCCATTAAACTGTTATAAAGCAGTTTAACTATTATCACTGTATCACTGTGATCCCATTGCTCATCGATTTGCTTGAGCAGGCACCAGTAACATCTCCATTGTGAGACTTGTTGTTACTGTTTTTGGCATATCGAATACGCCACGGAAGCTTCAATATTTGCAAGAGATAATTTCCCCCTTTTTCTTCTTTTTCAGAAATTGTGGGTTATTAGTGCAATTTAGTTTTCACATTATGGTAATATAATTCACAGAATTTCAAAATGAGTGTCATCTTGTATTCAATGAAATTGAATAAATGCAATTGATAACGTAGTGGGCTAACAACACTTGCAATCAATAGGAAAACAAAAAAATCCCCCCTTTGAGTTTTAAATTATTTCTTTTTTAACTTTTTGGGTCACACCCAGCGATGCACAGGGGTTACTCCTGGCTTTGCTCAGGAATCACTCCTGGTGGTGCTTGAGGGACCATATGGAATGCTGAGAATTGAACCCGGGTTGGCTGCATGCAAGGCAAACGTCCTACCGCTGTGCTCTCACTCCAACCCCTAGCATTTTCTTTATATAAGAGCAATACACTATTTTTATATTTGCATTTAGCTGTTATTTTTATATTTTTATTAAAAAGTGGCATTTTTTCCATGTCACTCTTAGTCACCATATGGAAAATAAAGGTTCTGTTTTTTGGGTTTTTTTTTTCTTTTTGGGTCACACCTGGCGATGCACAGGGGTTAACTCCTGGCTCTGCACTCAGGAATTATCCCTGGCAGTGCTCAGGGGACCATGTGGGATGCTGGGAATCGAACCCAGATCGGCCACGTGCAAGGCAAATGCCCTACCCACTGTGCTATCACTCCAGTCCCCAAAACTTTTAATATTTTAACCATAAATGATAAATTTGCTTTTCTAGTATTTATGGCTCTCATTTTTTCCTAGCCTAATTTCAGAGATCTAGTAGCTCTAGAATAATATTAAGAATACAACCACCAAGAAGCCATAGCGATGTATAGGGGGCAAGGCAATTGCTCTGCATGTGGCCAGTCCTGGTTTGAATCTCATCCTCACATACGGTCTCCTGAGCACCACCAGGTGTGGCCCCCAACCCAAAAACTAATCACAGTATAATAGCAGTCATAATTATTTTTTGAATTGGGGGCCAGAGAACTATTCAACCAGCAAGGCACATGCCTTGCACAAAGCTGATCTGGAGCATCGCCAGGTGTGGCCCAAACACCAAAAAGGGAAAGAAAAGAATTAAAGGGGAAATCCAAATAGACCTTTAAAAGGATAATGTGTTTAATACTTAGAAAAAAATATTAAAAAGAAATATTGAGACATAGCACAATGTAAAAAGACATTAATTCATTAGTTAAATTGTGTAAAATGCCTTAGCATGACAGGAGTAAGCACACCTTCCTGGATCTCATGGAGGGCAACCAGGAGCATCTTGAGTGAGTGCCATACTATGCCACTTGCTGAGAAATTTGCCCTGTCCTTTAAAGAAGCTCCTTTAATGTTTCCTGTAAAACAAGTTTCCAGGCTGTGAATTCCTCAAGCTGTTGCCTGTCCCTACAGCTTTGTCTCCTTCCTTCAACTCTGAACCATAATTTAGCTGAATAGAGTGTTTTGGTGAGTTGCTCATTTCACTGAGTTTTTGTGCTCCCTCCCTCCAGTCCCTTCTGGCCTGTTGTCTCCTTTGACAAATCTGCTGTGAGTGTTCTGGGATCTCTAAATTGCTTCACTGATCTTGCTGCTTTCAGTATTCTGTCTCTATCTCCAGCATTTTTCATCTTGAGTACAATGTGTCTTGGAGTTTTCCTAATTGGGTCTATTTTCATTGGGACCTCTTGTTCCCAGTGCCCATAGCCCTCAAGTCTAGGACATTCCTGTGATGCCTTTCAGTATTGTTGTGTCCTCCAGTTTGCCTTCCTGTTCTTCCAGGACTCCCATGACTCTTACTGTTCCTCTTGAACTCATCATGTGTTTCTCTGCTGTGCTGTTCATTTCTTTTCAGGCTACCACCTTCTGCTGTTTTCTAGCAGTTTCCCTCATCTCTTGGAGTTCCTTGATCTTTTTCCCAACTGCTGTTAATATACACTTCAAGAGCTTCTATTGGGTATTTTAAAATCACATACCAAGCTCGACATTTCTGCTTGTAGCTTTCTCATTTCAGCAATCCTTCTTTCTTCCGCACCGCTGGCCTTGCTGACTAGCTGTGCCACTGTGCCTTTGATCTTATCAAAGATCCTCACAGTGCTGTCACTGCAGTCGCTGTCTGGGGATTTACTGAGCTGGTTGGTGCTATTTGAGCCCTCTGTTCTCGTTTTTTGCTCATGCAGCTTGGTGGGCTTCTACCCATCTTCCTCATTGGGTTTGCCATGCTCCTGGTGTGCTATGATTAGTGTGAAATTACGGGGAGCTGTCGCACAGCTGCATAAGCTGCTGTGTTAAGTAATTGGGCCCCTTGCAATGGGAGAGTTTGCGTGTGAGGGCTGCTGGACCTCGCCGACACGGAGGGGGATCCAACAGCTCCTGGTTCAAAAAGGCCACGGAGTTGTCTGCTAGGTTCTGGATTTACCTGGAGAGGTGTGGTGGCCTGCAGGGTTCTGGAGTATACAGGTGTATACATGTATCCCTGACCACTGAGCTATATCTCTGGCCCCCATATAATGTTTATTTATCATGATTTATGTTTTATTTATTGAGAATCTGATATAAATTATATTACTTATATCTTTCTCATCCAAAAGATGATAAAAAAGAAAAAAAATCTATGGACATACTGGAATGCAAAATATTTTAAAATGCAAAATAAGATTTTAGCTTTCTAGTTTAGGCTTAGCTACAAAATATTGGCTATTTAAACAAAAATATGAATTACTCATATTAGTTTAAAGACAAAGATTAGATAAAGAAAAATGATCAAGCTATTCAAAATATAATGAAAAGAAAGCTTGTGTAGCTATGTTACTCTTAAATAAGCTGCAAGGGGAAAATATTACTAAAGAAGAGTTTGCTCTATCAGGTCTCAATAACAAATATTAAAAATGAAAGAGGTACTATCATTGTGGGTGATCCAAGGATGGAAGTATAATAGCAGAATCTTTGAAATAACTTTGTCAATAAATTTGGAAGTTTAATGAAATGTCAGTCTAGTAAAAGATAGTATCTCTTCTGTAGTGACAGAACAAGAGCTAAAGCTTTCCATGCAGCTTACCTCAGTTCAAATCCCCGGCATCACATATGGTACCCCAAGCACTGCCAGGAGCGATCCCTGAGCACCACCTGATAGGACCTAAAAATAAACAAACAAAGAAGATAAATGATGTTCTGGAGCCCATGATAATCTGCATCTCAAGTGCCCATTAAGTCATTATCAAATGTAGTCCACCCAATGTTTCCTTTGCTTCACACTTCAGAAGATGCCAGAGCAGCAGATGACCCCTTCTGTATTCCTCGCATTCCATCTAAAAGCCCAGTCGTGTCAGGGGCATTTTGTCATACATCACTGCCAAGCAAGCATTTAAAAATCATATAAAAGGACTGAGTGATCTGTTGCCCATAGAGTGTCTTTAATTCACCATCAAGGTCTTAGCAGTCATGAGGGAACAGTGCATTCTTATTTCTGTGACAGAAGAGATCAAAAAAAAAACAAAAGCCAAATTATTGTGACCAAAAAGAAACAACCAAGATAATGTTATTGTTGAAAGAAAAGGAAAAAACTCTACAGGAAATAGCTGAGCACTTAGCTGGTAGATAACAAGGAAAAACAAGAAGATATTATGGCTAGAAAGAAAAGAGTCCTCAGAGTTTTTATTCTCCAACCCCTGTTCTCTGTTCTGGAGACATTAATACTGGGTTAAAAGGCCAGATTATAGTTGATAACTAATCAATTTTAACATTTGGGCAATGCCATCAGTTTCTATGAAAAAGGACCACTACAATAGAAGCTGTAAGAGTCTGTGTCTACAGAAACCTTCCTTGCTGTCAAGCCTACCAGGAAAAGTGCCTTCTGCTTACCCAGGAGAAGGGTGAACACCTAAGCTCAAAGGCAATGCAGATCACGGACACCTGAAGTTAGAGGCCCAACCTTACAAGAAAGGCTTAACCATGTTGTAGAATGGGCAGGAAATATCAGGATCAAACCATAAAAAAATAAACTTGGAATGAAATAAAAATACCGTCATGATTGAAGCAGGAGAAGGATTTCTAAAACAAACTAGGCACAGAGAATAGTAACTGTAAAATCAAAGTCTAATTCAAAAGCATCAAACATAAGAACTTGTCTTCATTCTGTAAAACATTAGAATGAGAGATACACAGGGGAGCTAAAGACATAATGATTGCAGGGCCTGGAGCAATAGCACAGCGGGTAGGGCATTTGCCTTACATGCAGCTGACCTGGGTTCGATTCCCAGCATCCCATATGATCCCCTGAGCACTGTCAGGGGTGATTCCTGAGTGCAGAGCCAGGAGTGACCCCTGTGCATCGCCAGATGTGACCCAAAAAGCAAAAAAAAAAAAAAAAAGACTTAATGATTGCAGCACGACAACGGAGTTCATGCAAACTCACTCTGCAAATCAAAAGAAAACCAGCACCTCATGGAATGTAATTGAACTTCAGAAGATATTTTGAAAATTTCAGTAAATTCAAAAGCCCTTTAAGTGAATCACCAGAGAAACACACGTTGAAGCCACAGTGAACTATCACCACACCAAATTAGCCAAATTAAGGAGTTGCCAAGAATGTGGTGAAGATAGTACTGTGAACTACCACATTTGATCTGCTTGTAGGCAAGAAAAAAAAAGAATGGGTGTGGCTGTTTTGGAAAGCTCTTTGGAATTATCAACTAAAGCTGAACATACCAAATAACCCAATATTCCTACCTTAAGGTGATATAGCCAACAAAAATGCATGTACACATGTACCAAAAGTCATATATAAAAATGTCCATAGCGACATATGTATAGTGCTTCTGGATTGAAAACCATCTATCAGTAAAATAAGTTGCTGTATGTTCATTCAATAGAAAATTATATAATAAAGATATAATAAGCTGTCTAACAAAGACATAATATAATATTGCTACATATATTAACATAGATATAATATATAACATAAGCAGTGTTGAGTGAAGAAGTAAGACCCAAGAACACACTACATGATTATATGTAGATGAAATTTATTAGCAGGCAAACATCGACTACAGTACTAAGGAATATGTATTTGTCTGCCTGGACTGCCATAACAAAATACCAGGTGTTGTAAATGACTGACATATAAAGTCTTACATCTCTGAGGGCTGGGAGTCCAAGGTGAGCGTGCCAGATGGCAAGACCCTAACGAGACTCTTCCAGACTTGGACATGATCCCCGCAGACCTCCGTGGTGCACTTGGGAGGAGAGAATGAGCTGAGCACTGTGGGATGTCCTTATGGAAATGCTAATCCTGTCTGTCTCAGCCCCGTCCTGTGGTCTCATCTTAGCCTGAATTTCCTGTCTCGGGATGCAGTTACATTGGGGTGAGGGCTTCACCTTAGCAAGTGCGGGCACCAGGATAGGAGCACAATTCAGGCATTAGCAGGACGACAAGTATTAGTGAAAATAGGTAGGGAAGGCGGAATAGAGGCTCCCTGACATGTGAGTAGAAGAAATTGTGATACTGGATGTCTTCACTAGCTATGTTTTAACCCACTTAGCTATTCATTTGTAAATTAAATTGCTCATAAATACGTATACACATATATACATATATATACACATGTGTATATGTATGGGTGTGTATATACATATATGCACACACATATACACACATACACACACATGTATATGTAGATGAGATGTACATGTCATCTACACACACAGAGAAAGAGAGAGAATGCTCATTTTTGTTTTGGAGCACACTCCACACTCAGCAATCCTCAGGGCTTACTCCTGACTCTGTGCTCAGGGATCATTCCTGGCAGGGCTTGGGAGACCAAATAAGGTGCTGTGTATCAAACCCAGCTTGCTCATGGGCAAAGGAAACGCCCTCATTTATATTTTATATGATTTTCTGAGTCTGTGATATGCTCAAATGACTTAAATTTGTAAGAAAGAAATGAAACTATTTTATCCATTCTTATTTTCTGTCCAACAATTTGTTAGCTTGGATTTTCTGTCCCATTTATGTTATTGTTATTAACAGGGATTGTGTTTAACTACTGTCACTTTCTGGTTCCCTTTAGAACTTGTCTTCGTATATTGATTTTCTAATATGTTGTTTTTCTTTTGGAATATTTTGAGTATGTATTTCCTGATACTCTGATGAATTGAGTTGAAATGATGGAGTTTTGTCCTTGAACATTTTCCCATGTAGCAATTTCCAACTTTCCTTAATCCCCAGTCTGCACTTTATTAAGTTGAATCAGTTGTTAAAAATATATTGGGTTCTATTAAAGATTATCTCTGGTAAGATTAAAGAATAGAGGGACATTCAAACGTGTACTATCTCCAAATATCATCCATTTTTTAAGATAAATAGAGTTATTATGTGACTACTTTCTTCTGGTACCACTTGTCCGTTAACTTGATATAACAACGAGAAAGATACATTAATTCATACTTGCAGCGCATCTTCAAAGAGATGGTGAGATACCGTCATAATCGAAGAGGCAGACAGGAATCGGGTTTCCTCCTGAGTAGAGGAATGGGTCCTCCCTGAAGAAAAGTCTCATCCTCGTGTTTTTTACTGTAGATAATCCGCGCCTTTCTGCTCTTCCCAACGATTGAGCGGATGTCGACGTCCCCCAACGGGAAGATCGCCACTCCGCTCCTGTGCTGGCTTCGCTACGTCCTCTACGTCACTGGCTACGCGCTGCTGAAACCGTGCCCGGCGTTCGTCAAGTCCTTAGTCATTCGATTCCTCCTTCAGCTGATGAACATCGAGAACGAGTGTTTCAACCTGAATTTATTTGAAGCGTTCTGCCTCAGTAAGCAATTTTTTAAATATTTACCTTTATCCTGGTATCAGAAGCTATTGAGTTAAATCATCTCAAGTCAAGGATAATATCCTTTGGGAAATTGCGGGGTGGGGCTGGAGCGATAGCACAGCGGGGAGGGCGTTTGCCTTGCACGCGGTGGACCTGGGTTCGATTCCCAGCATCCCATATGGTCCCCTGAGCACCGCCAGGAGTAATTCCTGAGTACATGAGCCAGGAGTAACCCCTGTGCATTGCCGGGTGTGACCCAAAAAAAGCAAAAAAACAAAACAAAACAAAAAAAAAAAAAACGAGAAATTGCGGGGAGGTTTTCCCCCAAATTTTGAATACCATAAATAAAATGAAAATAGTTTGAAAAGGGTTCTGTATGACAGAACAGAAAGCCTCATGAAGCATGACCCTTATCCTTCTGAGTGGCCACTCGAGCCACTGGACAGTGAGAGAGAATTCTTATGCGCATAATATATGTTGAGCCCATACAGGAACCCAGGGTGATCCCTGTTACCTGAAGAAATGGAAGAATCTTGCAAAAGTCAGTCTAGTGAAACCAGGCCCAATATTCTTGTGGAGCCATAGGATGACGCTGTTGTTTTCTTATTTAAATGTTTCAGAGGAGTTTAAATTATAAAAGCAATAAGTAGTGTTATGGGGCTGGAGCGATAGCACAGTGGGTAGGGCGTTTGCTTTGCATGCAGCCGACCCGGGTTCAATTCCCAGCATCCCATATGGTCCCCTAAGCACCGCTAGGAGTAATTCCTGAGTGCATGAGCCAGGAGTAACCCCTATGCATCGCCGGGTGTGACCCCCCCAAAAAAATAATAATGTTATGGTAACATAATATTGGGTACTTTGTCAGTGATATTTTTAATGTGCAAAAGAATGTTTTTACTACTTTACTTTTTTGTTTTAATTGTTGTTGATAATATAATTTCTAATTTTAGTTAATATTAATTTATTATGTTTTTATTCATTATTTACATAATGGAATAATTCTACTTTTGAATCTATAAAATGGGGGTAATAATAGCTCATACTTCAACACTATTGTAGGATTAAATAATAATGCCAACTACCTATCTAGTATATCATTTATGATTGATTTTGAGTAAATAACAGTTACATTAGCTAATGGAACTATTTTAAACTTTTACCTACACATCTCAGAAAAATTAATTATGTTTAGGCAATGTTTCTGTTCCCATTTTACATTTTCCTTCATTTACATATAAAGATACTGAAGTACAAAGAAATTATACAATTACTCATATATATGGTGATTGGTATCAAACTTAGATATTCTACCCCTGTGTTACATCTTACTCTAACCTTTTTGTCCCAGATGATGCAAAGGCATGTAAGTTTTAAAAGAAACTTTATGTGCTCATCTCCATTAAGAGAGGCACAAGATCACGCCCTTGGTGACCCCAGAAACAAGTCACAGCCATGCCTTTACCACTGTACAGCTGCAGATGATATGGGAGGTGTTGTTCCAAATAGATGGCACTACACAGTCATCACAAATGCACAGTTCCTCAAATTTTTTGTATTGGTGGATTATTTTTCCCCTTAGGTATTATAACCTTAGCATAGCAGTAGAAGAATATGAGAAAAAGGTACAGGAAGCAAAGCTAAGGACAGTCCGAGATTAAAGTTGAAACTGTCCCTTAAAAATCAATTGTTCGGGGCTGGAGTGATAGCACAGCGGGTAGGGCGTTTGCCTTGCACGCGGCCAACCCAGGTTCGAATCCCAGCATCCCATATGGTCCCCTGAGCATTGCCAGGAGTAATTCCTGAGTGTAGAACCAGGAGTAACCCCTGTGCATCGCCGGGTGTGACCCAAAAAAAAGCAAAAAAAAAATAAATAAAAATCAATTGTTCTAGGGACCAGAGAGATAGAACAAAGGGTAACATAGTTGCCTTACGTGCTGCTGACCGTATGGTGCCTGAGCCCTGCCAAGTGTGTTCTCGAAGGGCTGAGCCTAAAACAAACCCAGAGCACCTGTCACTGTCATCCCGTTGCTCATCGATTTGTTTGAGCGGGCACCAGTAACGTCTCTCATTGAGAGACTTATTGTTACTGTTTTTGGCATATCCAATACACACGGGTAGCTTGCCAGGCTCGGCCGTGCGGGCTCCATACTCTCAGTAGCTTTCCGGGCTCTCCGAGAGGGGCGGAGAAATCAAACACGGGTCGGCCGGTGAAAGGAGAAAGCCCAACTGCTGTGCTATCGCTCCCGCCCCTGAGCACTACTGCATGTAAAAACAAAAGCAAATTATTTTATTGATCCAGTTCTCATCCTTCCTTCAGATGAGAGAAAAGGAATAAATGACCTGACCAGTGAAATGTCACTGGCTACGGTGAGAAGCCCAAAACTCTCATTTTGCTTTTACCCCAGACCCACTGAGCTCTCGAATTTGTTTTTTCCCTTCTCTGGTTTTTAGTCATTGACCAAATCAAGGGTTACATTCAATGATCTCTAACTTATATAAGACCAGATGAAAATCACTTGAAATTCTGGCAAAAATAAAATGATTCCATATATACCTCAGTAAGTCATTTTATTTTCCTGTTTAGTTTTCATCCTCTTTTGGTATTATTATTTTTGCTGCATCAAAAAAATTTTTGGGTGG
Organism: Sorex araneus; assembly: GCF_027595985.1. Taxonomy (NCBI): domain Eukaryota; kingdom Metazoa; phylum Chordata; class Mammalia; order Eulipotyphla; family Soricidae; genus Sorex; species Sorex araneus. The sequence goes on along the minus strand of NC_073313.1, from coordinate 355,489,861 downwards.
GGAGTCATGGGTGATGAAGGGGTTTGGGCTGTACCCATAGTGCTCAGGGATGACTCCTTATCATACTCAGGGCACGACCATTTGTGCTGCCGGGATTGAATTTAGGTCGGCTGTGTGCAAGGCAAGTGCCTTACATACCGTATAGCATCTATGGCCACTATTTTTTTTTTTTTGGTGGAATGAGGAATTTAAAAGGCATTCTCCGGACAGGGACTCCATCTTCCTCCAAAGACCTCTTTTTCCAGAGAGTTGGAATAGAGAGACACTTTTCCCTCTTTCTCCTACTAGATCCTAATAGCTCTACAAACTATCAAACAAGCATAAGTTGCCTCTGAAAGCCAGAAAGGAAAACATACTCTGCAGTGACCTGGGACCCAAGAGACAACCCCGTTGTACATTCCGTCCAATACTGGAGTTTCTTTCACCACGTAAACCCTAGCCGTGGGGTCGGCAACCCAGAAACACCAACAAGGCCAGATCAGCAAAGGCCCAGACAAAAGCCTCCCCCCAGCCAAAGGGACCAGGAAAATGGCTAGTTTGGATAAGAAACTTGTAGATAACAGCTTGAGTCTCTCCCAGCACCACAGCAAAAACTAGCCCTGTCCCCACCAGGCCAGCCAAGACCAAGTGGGAGTCCTGCTGGGTGTCACCTTCTTCCAGTGACCCTGGTGCGGCTCTCCCATTCCCCGCCAGGACCCTGCCTGGGAGCAGAGGGCGGGGCCTGCACCGGAGCCCCTTGCCACGGACACCTTTTCCCATGTCAGCAGCGGCCCTGGCGGGAGCCCTAGCAGCTTCAGACAGAGTGGCTCTGAGAGCAAAGGAAGTGCCTAGGGACGGGCGGGGGTGGGGGGAGGGATAAGATAATAATAAGATAATTAGATAATAAGAAAAGCATCAGATGGGGCTGGAGTGATAGCACAGCGGGTAGGGCATTTGCCTTGCATGTGGCCCATCCGGGTTCGACTCCCAGCATCCCATATGGTCCCCTGAGCACCGCCAGGAGTAATTCCTGAGTGCAGAGCCAGGAATAACCCCTGAGCATCGCTGGGTGTGACCCAAAAAGAAAAAGGAAAAGAAAAGAAAAGCGTCAGAACACCCAAAGTCAGAGAGCCCATAGCTCGTGTGCCACAGGAGCCAGCTGAAAGATCCATTATAGAACTGAAAGGAAGAGTGGACAAATCCACAGTTATGCTCCATACCTAAATTATAATAATTTATATTATTGCATTATTGATTTAAATTATATTTAAAGTAATTTGTTACATTTAAATTATATAAATAATTTAAATTATATTATTTAATATTATATATTAAATAATGCAATGATTTATATTATAATAATTTACATAAATAAATACTCCTCTCCGAACAGCTGATTGGACGCTAAAACAGAAAATTAGAGAGGATATGGGAAATCTCCTTTACAATAACACCCACAGACAGGATACCATAAACATTTATAAACACTCCTGCCCAAACGTTCTGTTAGTCTTTCGATGACCAACTGCTATAATTTCTTTATACCTCTAAACCTAAATATTTTCTAAACCCAAATCAAGACGGCGGATATAAGGTTTCAGTTCTCGCTATCTGTTCAGTGGCTATATATAATGTATTATCAAGGGTTTCATATTTTTAATTAAAGAAGATAATTATGTAAAGGTATTTTTTTTTATTTCTATGCCAGAGTTCTATTCTCTTCAAGTAACAGGGCCCAAAAGCTACACTTGAAATAAATCTTCCTTTCAGCAACAGCAGTTGACCTCTCACTGGGTCTCCTAGCAGCCCAAGGAGGAAGACAGTTCGGACACAGCACACGTCTCCTTCACGCCAGGCAGCCGGACCCTTCCAGCCACGCTGCTGTTTGGGAGGCTCAGAGGCTGCCTCCCCGGCACAACTCTGGTTGAATTATTCCGAGTGTGAAAAGGCTCTCACCCAGACAAGACACAGCCACCCTGCCTGACTCCTTCTCCAGACACCGGGCAAACAATCTCTCAAAGCCCAGCCCTCCTGTTTCTCACTTCCGTCTCTCCTCTCTCGCCCAACTTTCCATCTGACCTTCTGGGATACTTCTAGATACTTCTAAGGAACTGATACTTCAGCAGTCTCTGTCTCTTTCTCTCTTCCCCTCTCTCTCCCCCCCTCACTCTCCGCGCCCTCTCTCTCTCCCTCTTTCCCCCCTCCCTCCCTCCCCTCCCCATCACCCATCCAGTCTCTGTGACTGGACAAAGGGAACGGAGCCCAGAGCGGAGCAGGGGAAGGTTATCTTCTTTTCCCTTGAGTCCTTGCCTTATGCTTTGCTTGTGTACATAGTCCAGTCTCCTGCTAGTGACCACAAGCCCGTCCGAGCATCTCTGTCATCCGAGCCAACCTCGTCTACTCTGCCTCATTCTCATCGTCATCCTTGCCTCCTCTAACCGTGGTAACTGCCGCACAAGCTGCCTTCCTTTGCCCAGCCTTGCTCTAGCCACCCTCAAGGCAATTCTATCTCCTGGATTATGAGAGAGAGAGAGAGAGAGAGAGAGAGAGAGAGAGAGAGAGTGAGAGAGAGAGAGAGTGAGAGAGAGAGAGTGAGAGAGAGAGAGAGAGAGAGAGAGAGAGAGAGAGAGAGAGAGAGAGAGAACTGTTCTCTTAGCGTAAGATTCTGGCTCTCTTGCAAATGAGTGGGGGGCTCCTCCCAAACTCGAGTCCCATGGCTTTGAAGGTAATTAAGAATCAAACCAGTCCCTTGGATCAGTGGCATGAATTTCAGGTGATGCAAGTAATGCTCACCAAGGGAAAAGAAGCCCCAAGTCCCAGATCATGCTTCATGGGCATGTCTGTGTGACCTGGACTTCCCCAGCAGACCCGCTTCTCTGACACATGACTGTCATCAGTTGAGGACCTTTAACATGCCAGCCTGACTTCTAGGAGGCCTTGCAGTGTTGACACATTATGTAACGTCTGTGTTCCATTGGAAATCTGACGGAAACAAATGGAGGAAGTTTGCCAGTCCAAGAAGTGGATAATAAATCCTGCCCAATCGAGATAGACCCCGTTTTCGGTATCCTTTAGTTTTTGCACATATTTTTTTGTTGTAGTAAGGTCTGAGAAATCCAAGGAACCAAATATTCCCGTATCTCAAATGCTGTTGCCCTTTTGGGAAAGGTGGCCTTTCCCTCCCATAGACGGGAATTCTCTGGTATTGGTTCTGCGCCAGGTTGAGTGAAACGTTGTTTCCTACCCAGCATTTCAGGACAGTAGCCCTCGTTCGGTCCGCATTTTCTACAAAATTTATCACAGTGTTCATCAGATCAACTTATGTAACTGGACTTGCTTTAAATGTTATTTGAAAAACTATAGATGAGGTTTTATTTTCTTTAATTTTTAATTTTGGAATGTTTGCTAACATTTTCTTTCAAATAGATGTCCTATTTCATCACAGTTTATAAAGATGACTAAAATGGATTTTCTGACCAGAACTCAAAGCAGACACATTATAACTGAATACTTGAGATCAGGATAATTAACTTTACAGAATGTTCTAGGGCTTTTCCTTGGGTGACACTGATGTTTTAATCCCTTTCAGTGACCCAGCTAGAAAAGCACAGGGCATTCTTGGCAGGTTTTGTTGCTCTGCTGTGTAGACTCTTATGAAAGAAACTTTAATAATGGATATAACCAATTTTTGGTTGGTCATGCCCAGCAGCGCTCAGGGCTTACCCCGGGCTCTATGCTCAGGGACCAGTCCTGACGGGGCAAGGAAGAGGTGGGGTGCTTGCTATCAAGCCAGGCTGGCTCTATACAAGGCAAGTGCTTTAACCACTGTACCATCTCTTTGGCCCCCAGATTAGTCCATGTACATGAGATGAACTCAAACTATTTCATGAGCTGACACACAGACTTCAAAAAGGAACCAGAATTTTTTTCTAGAGATATTATAACTCAACCCCAAATTCAATTTTTTTTTTCTTTTTGGGTCACACCTGGTGACACACAGGGGTTACTCCTGGCTCTGCACTCAGGAATTACCCCTGATGGTGTTCCCGGACCATATGGGATGCTGGGAATCGAACCCCGGTTGGCCGCATGCAAGGCAAACACCCTACCCACTGTGCTATTGCTCCAGCCCCCCCAAATTCAATGTTTTAAATAAAATGAAACCAGATACCTGTTAGTCATTATTTATTTATTTATATGGTTTAGGAAAATCAATTTTAAAAATCCAATAGAAGCTTTTAATAATTCAAAGAAGTTTAACCTAAAATTCAGCAATAAAGATTAAATTATGTGTGTGCAGTTAGTTTTTAGGGTAAAAGGTAATTAAACATAGTACTAGAATATCACCTGTGATTTAGAATTAAGTGACTCAAAGAAGATTTTACCTCTTTAATAAATTTTAATATGGACTTTTAAATTATCTCTCCCCTAAAAAGAGATAGATAAATAGATAGATAGATAGATAGATAGATAGATAGATAGGTAGGTAGATAGATAGATTTTAATCATACACCTTGACTTGTGGCTTTACTTTATTAAATCCGATGGCATGAAGCTATTATCTATTCACAGATTGAATGGGTGCTTATAATACCAGACTTGGCTAATGGAGAAACATAATACTTGTGAATAACAAACATTTCTCAAATTATAAAGCTTTATAGTGGGAGAATTACTGTTTAAGATCTGTATTAATAGTATTACAGGGGCCAGGGAGATAGTACAGCAAGTATGACGCTTGCCTTGCACACGGCTGATGCAGGTTTGATACCCGGCACTCTCTATAGACCACAAGGCCGCCAGGAGTGACCCCTGAGCACAGAGCCAGGAGTAAGTGCTGAGCACTGCTGGGTCTTTCCCTAATCCTCCCTCTCCCACCACCACCCCCCCCCACACACACACACTCTCTCTCTCTCTCTCTCTCTCTCTCACACACACACACACACACACACACACACACACACTAAACAGTGTTAGAAGCCTATTTACTACCATTCGGCACAGTGGAATACAATCTGGAAAATAATTAAGAACTCCTCTTTGTAATTCCCCTTCATCTGGGTTTCTGAGCATGTCTCGTCCCACTGCCTCTTTTGACAGCCTCCTGAGGTATCGTCCAGTGCCTGGCTTGGCCCTGCCTGGGCAGCCCCGGCTGGATGGAGCTCGGCTGTCTGGACACGCGTGTCTCCAGGTCCATTCAGTTTCCCCCTGAATTCTGTTACGTGCTCGGCCGGCACCTCCTAATCCCTCTATAAAGCAGCATCTCACTGGCCTTGGGGTCAGTCAGACGTGCTTGAGGGACCATTCCTGTCTCGCCTCCCCTTGCAGACGTTTGGGGTGATCGGGCCTGATGCTTTCTTCTGCCCCCCACACAACTACTAGATTCTGTCAGGAGGGTAAAGTTATTGCCCGCCCCTTTACCGTAACCAAAAACACCCAGAAAATTCAGAGAGTCCTTTTCCTTCATTTTCACCTTGAGAATTGGGTTGAGAAACCTAAATTGTGGTGGCCTAAACAAGTGGGGAATCTCTTTTTCTCATACGCCAGGAAATTTAGAGGTAGATCATGGTAATCCAGACAATCCCAATACCATCTCCACAGGCTGCTAGTTTGGGGGTTCTCTCTCAGTTTCCACCGTAGCACTTAGAGCTGAACACCCACATGCCTCGCCTCGTAATCATATAACGGCGTCTGTCACTCGAGAGCTCGCTGAGAGAGAAAGGAGAGGAGGGGAAAGTGGCGGGGCCATGCCTGAGGAGACTTCAGTTTGTGTCAAAGTGAAAGTGAAGTCTTCCCGTTCTGACCCAGAGTCTGCCTGTGGAGCGGCAAGAACCAGAGCCGTTGCCCATCCCTCCTGGGCAGGGATGTGGAGAGACCCTGCTCTGACGCTCCCATGGCTCTAGAAAGGGAAGGAAGCGAGGGGCGGTCATTGGCTTCTGGTTTGGTGCTTAATCTTTCACACAACATGGCCTACTAGTTAACTCCATCCATGTGAACGAATAACCTAGACACTGAACTCGCCTTCTGCGTTATCACAAAATCCCATCACTGCCATGTCTCCCCCGACTGCCTCTGGGTCCCACAGCTCTGACAAGACTCCTCAGACTAGAGTCCACAGTTTTGTGCAGGGCAGGCCCCTATGAAGCATGCCTCCATGTCCCTCTCCACCACAGAGCCCGTCTCCCTTCCCACAAATATTAGCCCCATACTTTTTTCAGCAATATTCCAAGTAAAGGTTTTTGCTAAAAGAAGCTTCACCTCTACTTGTGTGCTTATTAATGACCACTCCCCACAGCCTCCCTGCCCTCCTGCCATCAGAAAAGTGACTATAACTAACCTGGTTATAATCCAAGCAACCTTTTTCCTTTGGTTTTTTTTATTTATTGTTTTAATTTTTTCTTCTGCACAATGCTCACAATAGTATTGGTGATGGTTTCTCATAGACGCAATCCCAACACCACACTCCTAACCAGTGTCCTCCCTCCCTCTCACTACCTCTGTTTCTCACGTACAAGAGGGATCATTCTTTGTCCCTTTCATCCTAACTGACTTCACTCAGCATGATATCCTGTAGTTTGATCCATGTGACTGCAAATTGCATGATTTCTGTTCTCCCAGCAGTATTTTTCTAATCCAGCAATTTGATCAATTCAAAATAAGCCATTTTGATTGATGAATCATTTCATTACAATATTGTATTAGTTTCAGCTCTGCATCATCGTAAGTTTACCTTTGTATAAACTACTTAAAGTTGTTGACCTACAGTCTACCCTTCACCATAGCTGATCACCTTTTGTGGGGACCCATGGTTAGTTTTTAGAGGGGCCCTGTCTATGGTGCTGGAGAGTGGGGCTCAGGGCCACTTGGGGCATATCTTGGTGCTCATCCTTGACGGCTCTGTGCTCAGGGATCACCGGGCGGAGGAGGATGTCAGGACAAGGATCAGACTCAGGGCCTTTACGTGCTAGTTACGTGCTCCACTGTCTGCGCTGTCTCACCAACCCCTCATTTTGTTGAGATTAATTTTTCCTTGTAAACATCAGATTATCCTTTTTACTTATAATATCTATGTCTATTCAGAAGAAAAAAGAGACTAAAAGTAACACCATAATTTAGAGTAGCATCACATTTTTATACTGTTAATTTCCTACTTCCAAAATTCACCCTTCCTAATTAAACTTTATGACTATCTCCAGTAACTCCCTTTGTGTCAGCTCAAATAACACTCTGGAACATTCTACTCTAGAGCCTTCTCAGTGGCCCCAGACTCCATTCCGCTAAAACAGCGGGACATCTTAATTTCCCACACAGATTCTACTTTAGAAAGTTGTCCGTGCGTCTCCCCCAAAGCCTTCTGTGTTACCGGTCACTGTGGTTTTACTTCCCCCTTTCCCTCAATGCTGTGACTGGTGTTTGATGGGGTCTAGCTTGGGACCTTTCTCAACCGAAGGTCCTGTTTGTTCTGCCTGCAAGGATTTGTCCCAGTTTATGCAGATCCCTGCCAACATGGCTCTACTTACCCGTGTGCTTCCACCTCCAGTTCCAGCCTCCATGGGGCTGTCAGCTCCTGCAGCACTTCAGAGAAGGCCGAGGTTGTTCCTCTCGATCCCTCCCACCACCTGCATCTTTACCCCCAAAACCCAGCAAACTACCTCTGCACTCAATCCCATTCCATTAATTTTAACAAAAGGCCCTTTCTGGTTTGATACCTGCCATGAGCTAAACCCTCAGATAAGCACTGGCAGTAATAAATGAGGTATAATTTTTTACTCCTTTAACTTACGTGGTAGGCAAGACAAATGTGAAGGATGTTAATAGGTCACATGAAGGACTACAAACGCCCAGATAAGGTGAGAAAGATACCAGGAAAGGAGGGATCAGATCTACTTACAGAGAAAATGCAAATATGGGTTAAAAGATGAGTTGGTGTTTTTTCAGAGTCAAAATTGCATCAGTATCATCAATCAAAGGCAGCCTTCAATTGTAAAGTATCTTGGAGAACTCAGTGATACCGTCTGACCGGCACAGTAAATATCCTATTGATCTTCCATGATTAGCAATCTCTGAACCATTTCGAACCATTTTGACCAGAAGTTGAGGGTCTCTGTCAGGATGCAGAAGATAATGGTAACAAATAAAATGGAAGAGAACCCTCCATGAGGTTTTATTTTTTTTTCTGCCTCCATTTAGATTTGTAATGAAAGCAATGTAAACAATCGACATTCTTCTAAATCATTCTTTTCTTCATGTTTTTGTTTCCATTACTCCTGCTACTAGATATTTCCTCCACTGTTATGTTTGAAACTCTGAATTCTGCTGGGTTTCCAGGAATGTCATTGACAGTCATTGCCAAGAGAAATGTATTTTCCCCTTAGGAAATTACACTTCTACTTGGTGTTATTATTTCTGACCACTGTGTTGTGCTAGGAGCATTTCTGAGGAATGAAAAAGATGGCTTCCTTAAGACAATCACTGGGACCAAAAAAAAAATAAAAACTGATATTTACTTTCTTGCCTGCTTGCTTGCTTTCAAGTATCCATACATGGGAAATTGCCGGCACTAAAATTTTTTTTAATTTTTTTAAAGTTACAGGTATATACCTTGGTAGAAAAATTAGTTTTGGAAATATAATTCGATTTACATGCATGTATATGTATATGTATGTATTATTTAAGAATGACACTACAGTAAATATACCTAAAACATCAGTGCTGACCTCCGTGAATGATAGCTTGAGAGTCACCGTTGCCTGGGTCTTGGAAGACTCCCTTTTGCCCTTACATATCCAAAACTCTGAGTTGAATCGAGTTGAGCTCTTTTAATTATTGGCAGAATCTGGCTCATGTGACCAAAGTTCCCAATATCTTGTTGAGTGTCAGCCAGTGCTTCTTCTCAGCAACTTGGCTCCCTCTCAAGACGTCTCCCCAGGGGCTTCATCCTCAGACCAACAATGATGCCTTCCAGCCGTTGGGGGCTCAGAAGCACCGACTTCCCCTTCCTCCACCAGCCAGAGAAAACTCAAATTGGGGAAGACCTGGATGATTAGATGATTAGGTTTCATTATCAAGATGAAATCATCTACAGTCTCTGACATAACCAAGTCACAGTTATGTCTACCAATCTTTAAAACTACTTAATATCATTCAATATTTATATTCTTTAGAATATTTTTGATGTTTAAAAACAACACCCAGGGCCAGAGTGATAGTGCAAGGGGGAAGGCTATTGCCTTGCATGCAGCCGACCCAGGTTCGATCCCTGGCATCCCATAGGGTCCCCTGAGCACTACCAGGAATGATTCCTTAATGCAGAGCAGGGAGTAACCCCTGAGCGTTGCCAGGTGTGACCCAAAGAACAAAAAGGAACAAAGGAACAACAACAACAACACCCATAGCCATTCCTCCCATTCCCTTCTCCCACCCATCTTCATTCTTGGGTGACCCCTTATCTGGTTCCTGTCCCCGTAGCTTTGCCTGCTCTGGACATCTGGCATAAACGGAATGATACTGGGTGCAGCCTTGTGTAACGGCTTTCACTTCACTTAGTGTTTTCAGGTGCAGTCCTGTTGTAGCACCTTTCATGTTGCAGTGAGTACTTTGTTACTTTCTGGTGGCTATTTCACATTGTGCTTTTCCATCCACCATTCAGATGTAAGTTACTTATAGAAGTCAGGCGTGCCCGACATCCCATCAGAGTAGTTTCTGTGAGGAATTAAGTACCACACTCAACACAGGGGACACAAACCCCTGGCAGCTGATACAAGACCATCCGGTTCTTGAGCGTGTTGACAGCCTGGTGAGAGCAAGTGGACGTTCTCTTGCAGGACGGGTTCACGTTTCCAGAAGCTCTTCCGTTGGCTGACTCCGTACCTCTCTTCACTTGACATCTACTAGCCAACATTTGGAAAGAGAAAAGAGGAGCAGGAACTGGCTGCGGTTATGTGACCTTTGTGTTCATTCTGTGTGTCTAAGTGTTCGACTTCTTTCCTCACTGCAGCCAACGCAGCCTATCTTGGAGGCCAAGAAATGATGCAGGTGGTGGAAAGAGACAACGACACCATAAGAGAACATTTACCTAAGGTAAGCACTTCCGCGCAAGCAGGAGGTGAACAGAGGGGGTGAAATATTTACGAAGGAGCAAATCATCGAACCGGTTAGATTCTGTAAGACTTCAGACATTTCTAAGTTTCAGATTATTTTACTTCTGGTTAAAACTAGTTCATACTTTGGGGGCTGGAGCGATAGCACAGCAGGTAGGACGTTTGCCTTGCACGCGGCTGACCCGGGTTCGAATCCCAGCATCCCATATGGTCCCCTGAGCACCGCCAGGAGTAATTCCTGAGTGAAGAACCAGGAGTTACCCCTGTGCACCGCCGGGTGTGACCCAAAAAGAAAAGAAAAAAACTAGTTCATACTTTGAAAGGTGCCTGGGAAGCAGGTGAAGTTTGTTACAAAGCTGCTTAACTACATTTTACCACCTATGTCGTTGAGTTTGTTTTTAGAATCAGCACTTGTCTGTTTGGTCATTGCATTTCAGGCTCGGGAAGGCTTCGTACTGAGAAGATTCTATAATATTTACAGAATAAAAGAGTTATATTGGAATGTGAATAAAGCACTGAAAAGGAACTAATATTCCTATGCCCTGAGAAGTTAGTCAGCCTCTTACCATTCCCCGCAATGCATCACAGTGGGGCTGTCAGTCAAGACTGGTCTTCTGCACAAGCAGGTGCAGGAAAGCAAAGAAGGGAGCTAGCATCTGTGAGTTACTGCTTCAAATACCGAAATCTTGAACAAACACAGTTGGAGTCACTGATAGCTGAACTGGTAAAGGGGCCATAGCGTATCTCAGCAACTTACAATTTAAGTGGCTTTGGTCCTCCCCTGGCATTTCTATCTGCCTGTCCATCTTGAACAGAATCGGGCTGCATTCTCTGTCACGTAAGCTGGTAGCACAGTCTAAATTGGGACGTGCCAGATTGAGCTTGGGAAACTTAATATAATCAATATTATTTCACTAAGTTTAGCATACCCCCAAAGAAAGAATAAGCCATTTCTCTATCTTTTTATTAATCACGTGTTGGAATGATGATATCTTAGATATATTGGGTTAAATGAAATAGATTATTAAAAGTAATTTATCCTTTTGTAATGTTTCGTGAACTACTGGGAAATTCTTAGTTACAGATGTGCCTTTATGTTTCTGTACTACCACACGCTCGGCAGTCAGTGCTGAAGGGTGACATCTGTTGGGGACAATGAAATGATCCTCTTAAAGGACCTGCTCCCTCAGGGCCCTGGAACCTACCATCTGCAAGGAACTTCTTCGTTCCCCTGAGGGGCTCAGACTCTCTTCACGAGCTTCCGGCCTTTGACATGAGCTTGTTCATTCATATTTTTGGTCTTGTTTTGTTTGCATGAGTGGGCATGGGGGGCACAGCTGGAAGTGCTCAGGGCTTACTCCTCCTAGGAGGGATCAGGGGCCCTGTGTAGTGCATGGGAGCAGAACCGGGTCAGGCGCATGCAAGGCAAGCAGCCTACCGGTGGCCCAGCACTCATGTGAACTCTGTAACCTCTCAATGACATCACCTTAGAGTCTTTAAAAATACATTTTTTAAAATTTTTTTTATTGAGTCACCATGTGGAAAGTTACAAAGTTTTCAGGTTTAAGTCTCAGTTATACAATGCTCAAACACCCATCCCTTCACCAGTGCACATATTCCACCACCAAGAATCACAGTATAGCTCCACCCCATCCCCCCACACCCCTAGCCCCCCCACACCCCTAGACCCCACCACCACCCCTAGCCCCCCTCTTGCCTGTGGAAAAATACATTTTTTAAACTCTTGTTTCTGTAGTAGCATCACCCAAAGAGGACTCATGAGCAACTTTGTAAGGGTCTATCTCACAGTGACTCAATTTTTTAAATCTTTTTTTTTCTTTAAAAAAAGGATTTTTGAAAATGTCCATCTGTGTAAGACTTTATGACCACAGAGGTCATCAGATTTCAGATTTCTGAAATAGCAGCTGACCAGGGATTAACATTTTGAAGCCAGAAGGAAACCCTTACCAGCTGATTGGTGAAGGTTGAAACCTCTATCGGACCCTCTCGCCAAAGCTTTCTTCTGCTGTTTCCGGTCATTGAGGGAGGTAGAAATACAAGAAAAACAGTACTTTATTTTCCAGTTAAGTGTTTTGTTTCCAAAAACTCAAAAATATATCTAAGTTCTCAAGGCTGGAAGTTCATTTAAAAAAAAAAAAAAGCAACTTAACTCCTAGTTAATAATAAGACTGGCAGATGCTCACTTCCAAAATTCACACTTGCTGAATGACTAAACCCAGCCTGTGTCAAAGCCCATCTTACCACCTGTGGAAGCCAGCTGCTGTAAAATACTCATCATTTCTGGATTCTGTTTGTATGCTGTGCTCCGAAAGAGGTCAAAGTAAGTTGCTAACTTATTCCTGTCCCAAGTTGAATCCATATGCAAGTATAATCATTCCCAGATAGAGGTCTGCTCGTGGTAACTGTGTCAGGTCTGTGAGTTTACTGAAGCTTTTATGAAAGAAATATGGGGGTATAATGGTAGATGGCAGACGTTTCAAGGTTAATACTAACACAGTCACGGGAATAAACTTCTCCAACGCTGAGGAAGGGGGCGGGCTTGGTTTTGAAGAGAGCATTCAGTGTCCATGTGGACTTTAGGGGCACAAGGCACTGTTTAATTTAATGATGCAAAACTACCTTGCAATTAATTGATTTTCCTTTCTATCAGCGAAGTTTGCATTCCCCGCTCAAGTAATACACTTCCCAATCCTAAGTGAAACAAGGGACAGCGAGACAGGAAGTTTATTGCAAACTCTTTAGTTTCTGCAATGAAAAAGGAGGAAACATGCTGTAATTCAATATTGGTAAAAGTTGGGTCAACATATGTCCCAGTCTGCTGGAGAGAATAAGGAAACTAGAAACGGCACGTAGTTCTAGACCGAGTTCGAGCGTGCCACCTGCCTTCCCAACAACCTGACAGTTACTTAAACTTAAAACTCAGTTCCTGGACCTCGGGTGTGGCTTAGTATTAGAGCCACATGTTTGACTTGCATGTGTGAGGCCCTGTGGTCCAATTCCCAGCACTGCACGGTCCCCCAAGAATCACTCAGAGTAGCCCTCAGCACGATTGGATGTGGCCTCAAAGCAAACAGATAAACCAAGGAGGAAACAACAACAACAACAACAACAACAAACAGTTCCCAAAGTACAGTAGAGACAAGAGCCAGGAGGATTGCTCCACAGTTGGGAGCAATTTTTTATTTATTTATTTATTTTTAAATCCTGCGCTGGGGAAGAAAAATGCAGCTGGGATGGAGAAGGGATCACTAAGTCAGTGGTGGTTGGAGGGATCGCTCGGGAGGGAGATGTGTGCTAAAAGTGGACTAAGGACCAAACACGTTGGCCTCTCAGTATCTGTATTGCAAACCATAATGCCCAAAGGTAGAGAGAAAGTAAAAGGAAAGTGTGTACCATAAAGGCAGGAGGTGGGGTGGGGGGGCGTGGCAGGAAGGATACTGGGAACTTTGGTAGTAGAAAATGTGCACTGATGGAGGGATGGGTGTTCGATCATTGAATGACTGAAACTCAATCATGAAAGCTTTGTAACTATATCTTACGGTGATTTAATAATTAAAAAAAAAGATTTAATTGGAGCTGGAGCAATAGCACATCGGGTAGGGCATTTGCCTTGCACGTGGCTGACCCGGGTTCGATTCCCAGCATCCCATATGGTTCCCTGAGCACCGCCTGGGGTGATTCCTGAGTGCAGAGCCAGGAGTAACCCCTGTGCATCGCCAGGTGTGAACCAAAAAGGAGAAAAAAACAAAAAAACAACAAGAAAAGATTTAATAAAACATTTCCTGAAGTGACACATGGCACTGTTTTAGATAATCTAGTCCACTGATTTAAAACGCCACAGACCGATCATGGTCCGCGGGTGTCAAAGGTTGGAAACCACTGTTCTAGTCAAGGATACTCTGTCTCATTCAACCCAGACATAGTCAGAAATTTCCTAGCCATCCAGGACTGCCCATTGCAATTTTTTTTTAACTATACATTGAATTATAAGAAGCTTTCCATATATATGGTTGGTGCGCAATGAAAGTGGAACTGGGAAGTGTATGTCTGTGCTATCCAGCCACCAAGCCACAGAAGAGTTACTGTAAAACTTGCTCGTGTGGATGGCTTCGAGGTTCAGCCTCCCCGAGAAAACTGTCTTGGCATCATCAGTAGGCTTTGGTTCTTCATTCAAATCTTCTACCAAAGAATATTTTATCTTCTTGGGTAAAATGGAACCCTTAATATGAAAACTCTCTACTTGCCTGTCTATCTCCCTCCCAGCTTCCTTTCTTTTCTTCTCATCCTCCTTTCCTCTCTCCCTTCCTCCCTCCCAGAAACGTCATGTGCAGCCTCAGACATTGTGTTTGTCTGCTGTGCTTCAACACTGCGTAGTTATTTCCTAGAACAAATATCAAACGCACGGCTGTTTCCGAAAGAGAGAACTTTGGTGTGTGGTGTCTTAGGTTGTGTCCCTCCAACTCTTGCCTACCTGTCTTAGAGGATTTGGCACCACTGTCATCTGCAACAGCCTGGCTTGAATTTGATGGCCTTCCATTGGCTCCCCTGGCCCCCTGTGTCAATTATATTTTTGCAGTCATCAAACAGTGCTGAAAGGCTCAGCTTCCCCCTTCCCCCCTCCTGGAGGTCAGGAGCTGTATTTTTCTCATCTCCATATCCCTGGGACCTGGCACAGTGCATGTTCCTGGTAAATAGTAAGTGTGAAGTGGATGGCCAGGTGCCCAGAGCCAGTAGTGCTTCCGACTGTCTCTTAAAGTGCATGTTCCTTCCTTCTTCAAGTAATGCTTTTAAGTGTTTTTATTACTTCTACCTCAAAAAAAAAAAACTATGTTAAATATCTATATCAAAATATATCTTAAGTGCAAATTTATGGTTATAATATGTGCATGTGTATTAACATTAAATAAGGAGAAGTAATAGCAGCCAGAATTATTATATAGTAAGTATGTATCGTATCTGATACCCGGGGTCCCTCGGAGGGGATGGGCTCCAGCTTCCCTCTCCACCCCAAGCAGAGCTCCCGGCAACCGAAGACCACCAGAACCTAGCTACAGCCATGCTCAAGGCCCCTCTCCACATGTTCGGACAGGCCTCATGCATGAAGGTACGGGCAGAGGAACCCAGGTGTGTGTAATCCCATCAACAGCCAACATCCAGAGAGAGACTTAAAAGCAAGCTCTCAGAAGCGATATCTTGTAGCCTACTTCTCCCTCTGGGAGAAACTGGCAAGCTTCTGAGAGTTTCCTGCCCACATGGGACAGCCTTGCAAGCTTCCCATGGTGTATTCTATGCTAAATCCAGTAACAAGCTGGATCTCATTCCCCTGACCCTGAAAGAGCTCCCAGGGCCGAGTCGAGATAGACTTCTAAGATCTCAGGGAAAGGACGAAATGAGATGTTACTGAGCCCGCCTGAGAAATCGGTGATCAGTGGGATTTTGTGATCGTGATCGTGATGTATCGTATAAATAAGTAAGCTTAGATATATGTGTTAAGCTGCCTGCAAATTGACAGTGATTTGAAAACAATGCGCAATTTCATTGGTGACAGTACAGATACAGCTGTGGGTTTACTAGTGCTGTTGCCTTGCATGTGGCTGCCCCAGTTTGGTCCCCCACACCACCTACGGTTCCCCAGAGCACAGAGGCAGGAATAAGCCCCGAGCACCCCCAGGTATCTCGGGGAAAAGTAGTACTGGGAAGTTACATTACCATTACTACTCTGCTTTTTGCCAGTGTTTAGAATTGAGGGGAATGCTAATGGATAGGGGTTAGCAAAAATTTAGGATCTTTTCCTGTCCAAGTTGACTGCCCCAGCCTCCCCTGCCACCTCTAGTCAAGTCCTTGAGTGGACCTGTGGACCCCGAGTGAGACGTTTGAAAAGGTTAGGCAGCCTGGGGATGCTGGCACGGGCACAAGAAGTCACAGTGTGCCACAGAGGAGCGAAGGGGCTCTTTTGAGCTGCTAGGAAGCTGTTGATGAGCTTTAGAAGGCTATTGTAAGCAGGTGATGTTCAGAATGTTGACAGCCATAAACCAGAACCTCTCACCAGCTAGAACACACACGGTCTGCGAGCTGAAGGCAGCCCAGGGCTACCACCGTTCACACCAGTTAGCCCCAGGAATGTGGCGAGTCGCGCAGACCCGAGGGCTTATTTCGGGAAGGAAGTAAACTGGAAAGGAATGAAATGGGAAGGGGTTGAGGAGACGCTATCAAAGCCCCTTGGCAGTGAGTCTGTCTAGAATTTGGAAAGATGTTAAAGACATTATCAAAGGCACTTCATGCTGGTGGGCTCTGGGAGATGGCGGCCAGGGCCCGGGGGTTTCTCTGGGTGGGATTTAGTCTGGAGGGAGGGGAGGGGACGTGGCAGGGATGCGCCCTGAGCCTGGAGCTGAGGAGACTCGCCGGGCTCCCTCAGGAGTGGAGTCGACAGGGATGCGGTAGAATCCCAGCTCCAGCCACGGGAAGCATGCAGGGGGAGGAGCCGTGTGAAATCCCGTCTTCGGGCAACACGCCTGAGGCTGGGTGCGGGTCCCCGTGCTCATCACCCTCCCTGCCGCCAAGGTCTTTTCTCTCCCCGGGCACCGTGGTTCTCTACTTAACTCAGGGAAATACCTTGAACGGAATTCAGTGGGGAGAGAATCTCTACGACTTTCTGTTCCAAATTCACGTTTAATCCCTTCCCACCTCAGCAAAAACAGTGCGGCCTCCTCCACCGGGCTCTGTGGGGAAAAGAAAAACCTTCCAGCTCTGGTGAAAGCTGGAGGGGGCAGCCCCTGTGTGGCGGGGTAGAGAACCTCATTCTTCCCTCTTTTCTCTGTATACTGGGCTCAGATTTGTATGGTGTCTCATGTAAATGTGGACACTTAGCATTTCCCATGCATCTGCTTTCTCTTGTGAGAGAGAGAGAGAGAGAGACCTTTATCTACCCCCACTTTACTGACTGGCGGGGTTGGGGAGGGTGGGTAGGACACAGAGGACACACCAAGCATCTTAGACACCGATCTAAGGAAATAACACTGGGAAAAAGAACCAGGATTCCAATCCCCCTGTAAGTGCTTAATGAACTTGAGCAGGTTCACGGGTTTTTGCCATAGCAGCGTATAGAGGCCTCATGAGAATCCCTTTCACACTGAGAAGAGCCCCAAAAATACCATTTACCACTCTCTACACCGTATTATAAGACAGATTGCCCAAAATTTGCCCAAGATTTGCAGTAATCTCATTGTTTGATTAGGTACTAATTTAGTACCAAATTTGGCTACCTAGTGAGTTATATTGCAAGGAGCTTCTATTTTATCCGTGAGTTAACAAAGGGATAAAAGAATGGAAACATGCATTCTCCTATTACAGGATTAATACCTGTAATCCTGCTGGCCTGTTGAACCATTTTTTTCACCAGTTTTATTGAGATAGAGCTGCATATATAAGATTATAATAATTTAGAATATATAAAATAATGGCTTGATGTATGTGTGCACTGTTAAGTAATTCCCACAGTAAAGCATTCTCTTTCCTACTAATCTATTTTTTTTCCTTTGATGAGAACTTTTGAGGTCTACTTTCTTAGCAACTTAAAAATGCATAATATAGTATTCTTAAATCTAGTCACCCTCTGGACAGTCTATCCCAGAATTTATCATATAATTGGTATGATTTATCAAGTCAGACCTCCACCCACCCCCACCCTGCACGGACTTACTCCTCTGGTAACCACCAGTCTGTTCTCTATTTCTGTGAATTTGTTGTGGTCTTAAATTTCCCTTGTAAGATCATAAGCTGTTGCTCTTTCTCTGACTTATTTCACTGCGAATGCCATCAGGTTCTGTCCATGTTGTCACAGATTACAGGATTTCCTTTTTTTTTTTCTATAGTTATATAGCTTAGTTAAGCTATATATAGATGTGCCTTTTCACGTCTAATATGGCAAGACATTGCTGTGTCACTGAAAGTGATTTTTTTCCCACTTAGTAGCTAAATCAAATAAGAGTACAGACTTAGGTCATAAGATTTCTTGAGTTCGTACAATAAATTCTGTTGGTGATGCGTGAAGTCAGTAACTCAGACTGCGTCACTGGCACAGAGCTCGGCTGAGTGTGCAGTTCCTGCTTGCGGCTGAGCGCAATTACAGTTACCTGCAGGCCGCTTTCTCTGGCTGTCGTGCAGAAGGGCCAGTTGGCCTGTGCCTGAGTTTCCCCGAGGCATGAGCTTTCCAAAGGCAGGGCTGTCTGCCCCGCTCGCTCCTCTCCTTCCACCCCTTAGCCAGTATCAATGAGTCAATTTTAGTGGATTGTTCATCTGAAGCAGCAAAATGTGAACACACACAAAAATAATCAATAATAATAGTGAGAAAGGAATGTATCTTGTATGTGGCAGCAAGTCACCACAGTTTACAGGGACACCGTAGCAGGGGGAGTGATCTTAGGGCACACGGGAGCAATCAGGGAAAAAACCTTTGCTGAGCTGAGAAACTGCAGTGACCCTTCAGTCCCCCGACTGCAGAAAACACAGAAGGAAAACCAGAAGCAAGGCCCAGGGAAATCAAGCTGTCGAAGATTAGACAATCAAACTGAGGAGATTAGATCTTGTGTCTAGCAGAGAAACGGACTGCTTCACAGGACAGTGTGGACACACGGAATAATCTCCATCTCAATGATGCGTACTTACTACCAGCTCTCACACGTATCAAAGCAAGTGCCAAGGAGACATAAACTACAAGAAATAATTTATTGTCCTAAAAACACGTGAATTTAAGCAGCCTGTTGCTAGCCTGGAATTCTTAGTTAAGGAATCCCCTGGTCCTGAGCCCCAGGACACCAGGTCCTTAGATAACCTGCCGCTGCTCTGACAAGGCTCTCCAGAGAGGTGGGGGGCTTGGAAGGTTTGGGGTCAGTTAATTTTCATATCCAGTTTCAGACGTGAACGTCTTCGAGGCCTGTGCGTTCATTACATGGGCGAGTTCGCCGTGCGCTGCGGAGAGTAGTAAATGGTACCGATTAGGAAAACTGTCTCTGGATTTATAGCCCAGATTTACAACTCACTAATTGCTTCAGCTTAAATGAGTTCATCTCTCTAGGTCCCGGTCTCCTTTTCTGTGAAACAGGGATAAAATAGCTTCCTCGGGGTTTTGTCTTAGCCCAGAGCCCAACACATTATTCTTGTTTTCATCACTTCATTATTATTCCTCGCAGTTCACTTTTACTCGTGGCCATAATTGTACGCACTCTTACCCACCATGCTCTGGCGGCCGGTTCCTTCTCTCCCCTTCACCTGCCCTCCTCCGTCCCCCAGCACCACCTCCACACACCCCATACTTTTTCAGTTTCCTGTGGAGGGTTACAGGTGCAGAGTCCTCTGTGCAGATCGATTGCCTGTGACTTTCACTCTCGGGGGAGCAGGAAGTATCGCGAGCCGGTATATGTGAAGACATTAGAATAACCACATGTTTGACTTGTAAGCCAAGATTTTCACAGAGAGCCCTGTAGCAAATGTAACCCGGAGAACTTTCGGTGAAACCCAAACCAAGGGGCTTCATCCTCCCACCGTCACAGGGAGAGCTGACGGAAGATAGCCCCGTCTCCATGGCTATGGGCCGTGGCGGATTGTGCAGTGAAGTCAGGAAAACAGAGAGGAAGTGGCGAATCCTCTCCGTTCATGCTGCCTTCCCCGCTGATGTCACTGCGGGAAGGTTCCCAGCCCGTGCCTTGGGCTACGCGTGCCCCCCGACTGCTTGCACAGGGCTTGTCTCTGAAAACCCCCAGGTAGAATCCGTGTAGTCCTCAAGTGTCTGACACTTTCACGCAGGGGGCCAGGGATGGCATGTCCCCGATACTGATGCTCAGCAAGCTGGACTTCTCCGAACCATTTCAAGTGCCAAGTACCTCCCCGGCAAGTAAATGCTAACTTCCCCCTAGAAATAGTCTTTGAGATGTCAGGCAGGAGGAAGGGCAGGTGCAGTCGGGGACGGCTTCTCCGTGGCCGCCTCATCAGAGGGCTTTTCCGCCTTGCTGCTCAGTGACCCTTTTGATTTCGGGTTTTTCCACAAGACTTCACCCCTGTAGCTCGTGGTGGTGTGAGGGTTCCCAGAGTGCCTCCTCCGTATCTTAGCTCAGGCAAGTGCGTGTCACTGTGGCAGGCCCCGTGGCCATGAACCTCGGTCTGAACTTCACAGTTTTCTCCGTTTCCTGCTCTCCGGAAGGACTGAGACCCCGCACATAATGACTGCTCCGTAGGCCGCTTGCCGGCTGTCATTTCACGGGTCACGCTGAGAGTCGGGCGTGGTTCAGAGAGAACCGAAGTCCTGAGCCCTTTTGGGGAGCTGAGCAATGCCTGCCAGCACACAGCTGTCTGTCCAACAAGACGCTTGCGCGGGGCGGCAGCTCCCAGCCGGCGGGCTCTCCCACATGGCCAGCCACAGTGACCAGCTGTGAGCCCACCGCATTTTAGAGCTGCAGAGAGACTGACGTCCGGAGGGAAGAAACAAGCCAGTGCAGGCCCTTCTGCTCCCCGGGAAGCAGGAAGAAGGCCCACCTCTAGAGCCGGGCAAGAGGGAGTGAGGGCTTCGGGGTGCGGGTGTGCCCAGGAACGGTGGTGGTAAGGAAAAATGGGATCAGAACAAGAGTGAGAAGTCTGTGAGCCGCCATCAGGGACAGCACTCCAAACTGCAGCCCTCGGTGACAACCAGCAAAGCTCTATGAGGCGATCCAGGAGAGGTCTGTCGTGCGCACCTTAACTGTTAGTGGTTAACATTCTAGAATGCTGCAGAATGGTCTTGTCTATAGCAGTGGCGTCGCTGTTATAAAGGCCGGTGGTTTTATAAGAACTGAGTCGCCTGCCCATCCTCATATGAGGGGCTCACCCTTTCCTGAGCAACGTCCCTCCCTCCTCCCTCCACTGTCTCTGGGGCGTAGTAGCCAAAGCTCATCCTGTCATACTGCCAGCATCCGGCCCCTGGCACTGAGGCTTTTGGTCCTGCGGACAGACACCGTGTGCGGCCCCGAGGCTCTGCTCTCCTGTCCTGCCTCCTGCTGTCTTGCACTCCCGCCAGTTGTAGCCCTTTCCAGTCTCCTCCTCAGCCTCTGCTCCTCCCGCCTGCTCCCCGAACCTGAGGACTCTTTTTTTTTTTTAATTCAGTCACCATGAGATACCGCTACAAAGCTTTCATGGTTGAGTTTCAGTCATGCAGTAATTGAACATTGAACATCCCTCCACCTGTGCACATTTTTCACCACCAATGCCACCAATGTCCCCAGTATCCCTCCCGCCACCCCCGCCCCACCCCACCCCTGCCTCTATGGCAGGCGCTTTCCTTTTAGCTCTCTCTCTACCTTGGGGCATTATGGTTTGCAATACAGATACTGAAAGGGAACCTGAAGACTCTTACTGTTTTGCAGTAGCTTCTCAATAAGTATTTGCTGAACAGGTGGAGTGGGTGAAGCGAGCATGAATTTGGTATATTTTTTGTTTCTTTGCTTGTTTCTGGGCCACACCCAGAAATGCTCAAGGCTGACTCCTGGCTCTGTGCTCAAGGATCACTCCCGGCAGGCTCAGGGGACTACAAGGGGTGCCTGAGATCGAACCCAGGTCGTATATATGCCAGGCAAATGCCCTGCCACTGTGCTGCCATTCCAGCCCCATGAATTTGGTAAATTAAGGAAATTTCAAGTACCTATCACTTAACTCTTAAACCCTTGCATAACCTTTATTTTTCAACCATAACATGACATCAGGTCCTTTTATTATAATTAGCTTTTATTTTTTGGAGCAGTTAACACTCTGTAGGTATTCTGGATTAGATTCCAGTTCTGGGCCGGTGAGACAATAGATGGTGAGGAGTGCAGATCCGTTTCCGTGCCTGACATCACATGTCCCCCATCCCTGGAGGCCCCCAGCCAGAGCAGAACCACCTCGCCCACCCCTAGCATTGGGTCACACAGAAGACTAGAGCTGGAGATACTGAAGAACAAGAACAGCATTTGCCAGTGAAGGACAGCAACTGAGAACTTAACAGATGTATATGTTTACATATAATACATATGTTTGTAGACGTGTGTACATATAGATACACATGCACACACGGTTGAAGATATCTTGTGTGTCTACTCACACAAAAGCATACATGTTCACCTATGTGCTGGTATGTGAGCATGATCGTGTATATGTCATATGCCGTGTGAGTGTGTGTGTGTGCACAAGTATAGATCTAGTATCCAGTACGAGTCTTTGCAATGTCTTAGGGAGGGTCTTCTTCATCTCACACTTCCTGCTGAGTCAGCATGCCCTTCTGCCGCCTGGGGCCCGCCCCTGAAACTACAGGCCCCTGGCACGGCGCCCATCACGTTTCATCGGCTGTTGAGAAGACTGGGTCTGCCCGACTCAGCTTTGCATGCGTTCAGGAAGCATCTCCCAGATGCCTACCGCGTAGCCAGCTAGAAACCAGTGAAGTGTGTATCACTTGGAGACGATGTCTGAGCAACGTCTCCTCACACTCCTCCGCTATCCCTCCAGGGTCCGTCCCGGCCTCCATCCCAGCACCTCTGCCGGCAAGTGCTTTTAGTGAATCATGGCGCTCGCTCCCACGTGACTGCTCCCACGTGGGTTTCTTTCCATCAGAGACCTCTCAGTTCACTCCCCTGAGCCATGACAGCTCCTGCCTCAGGAGAGCCACTCCCTGGAAGGGGCCTTGGGCCGACCGACGGGCCAGGCCTAGGAGCTATTTTCAGAGCCTTGCTGGTTACTGGTGTCATGTCTGTGTCAGCAGGGAGAGTGTTTGCTAATATGATGTTTTTGTCTTGTCTTTCAGCTCACATTTTACTATGGCACTATAGATCGCTGGTGTCCAGTAAGCTACTATGAAGACATAAAGAAGGATTTTCCAGAAGGAGACATTCGACTCTGTGAGAAAAGCATACCTCATGCATTTGTCCTCAATTTTCATCAGGAAATGGCCACGATGGTAGCTGACTGGCTCAAGGATGATCTGTCCAAACTATAAGCACTGCGACAAACTACTGGACTGACAGCTAATGCGTGATAACAGTGTGCTGCCTCTTTGCAGTAAGAGCATACTTACGGGATAAATATTTGATTTTAATGTCTGATACTAGAAGGAAAAAACTGAGAATCACTTGGCTTAAAAACGACCAGCTCTCCCACAACTAATGTAATGTTAAATGTCAGTTATACCTCAAAAAGACCAGCCCTTAGCCCCACCCTGTGCTTCCAGGTGAAGTAAGCACTGGTGATGAAATAATCAAGTTTGAAAATGCATTTTCCAGGACTGGTGCTATAGCACAGCGGGTAGGGTGTTTGCCTTGCATGCAACCAACCCGGGTTCGGTTCCCACCATCTCATTTGGTCCCCCAAGCATTGCCAGGAGTAATTCCTGAGTGAATGAAACAAGAGTAACTCCTGTGCATCGCCGGGTATAACCCAAAAAGCAAAAAAAAAAAAAGAAAGAAAGAAAAAGAAAAGAAAGAGAAGAAAATGCATCGTCCCAGACTCAAAAAGGCTTGTGACAAGATGCCCAGTGGCGCCGTTCATTTATTTAGGTAGGCAGGATCCTGGCAGAGAAAAGGAAGTCCAAATGTAGTTGATATTTGTAGTATAACGGTATAGATTAGGCCCTCCGAGGGGAAGTCACCAAACACCTTCCAGGAAATGTAAACGACGGCTGAAAGCTCGGTGTTCGTGAGATCAGTGAAGACTGTGAGATCGTGATGGAAGAGAGACTCGTGCTCCACCAGCGGGACGCGGAGAGCGAAGGGGACTCCGGGCAGTGGATCCGGAGCTCCCTGAAGGACGCCGGAGACCGGCCCAGGCTGGCCTCATCAGAACCAGGCTGAGTACTGAGACCGCCCCCAGCCCCACCGGTCACTTTCGGTGGCACACACCAAGTCAGCATTCGGTCTGGCCACAGGGCACCAGCAGACGGAGAGGGGCTGCTTGTGTCCAGCTCTCGAAGCTTCCCCGCGCGTGTGGCGTTCTCATCGGCCTGCCGTGGGTGGAGGAGACGCACCCGGGACGCTGGTCAGCCCACCAGACAGGAAGTGTCCCGGGTCCCGCCCGTGCTGCCCAGGCTCTGTGCAGGGCCTTCCCCGCCAGGGGCTGGGCTTGCTCGGGCGTCTGCAGCCAGGACAGGGCAGCAGGGGGTGCCCCAAGCCACGCCTCAAGCCTGTGGCTGCCGTCTGCACGTACCGTGCGTGTGTGGGGTGTGTGTTTCTTTTCCATAAAACTCCATGGAAGCCGGGCCGTGAGCCGAGCCCCGTGCTCGGGAGTGAGGCTAGAGTTCTCAGCCACATTGTGATTCTTCTGAAAATCTTCAGTGATGGGAAAAAATAACTCCTCAGATTTCTTCATGATGCCCATAAATGAGTTCTCCGTCTCCGCGTTAGCTTTGTTCGAAATTGCTCTATCAGTGAACGCAAACAGGTCCCTCCGTCCTATGGAGTGGTGTTTCCTGGGGGCTGGGGCCCAGCCAGCACGCTCTCTGCCCGGAGTGCCCTGCAGTACTCCCTTCCCCCACCCGACACCCACCCAGCCCCCGGCTCCTCAGAGCCGCTCAGTGCCACTGCTTCCGGGACCATTGAGGATGGGTCAGAAACGCTTGGTTGTCCCTAGAGAGAACACGAACACCCCCCTCCCCCGCCATGGCACTTGCCTTCCTTCAGCACCCGCAACTGCCATCATCCCCCTCAAAACCCGGAGCCCCTGATGAAAGAACCAGCTCTGGCGCTGCCAGCCCCGGGTGAGGGCCGGCTGCTGAGCTGCCGTCCTCTGCACAGTGCACAGCAGGCAGATGAATGACTTCTCGGGGGGCCAGATGAGCCCCTGACAGAGACATCACGGCCTGGGGAGGGGACAGGAGACCCCGAGGCAGGCACAGAAGTCACTGTTGGCAGCTGGGGGGGGTCCACAGGAAGCATGGTGAGCCCCACTGCCGGGGCTGTGGGGGCGACTCCCCACTCCCTCTCCCATGCTCAGAAACCAGCTTGGGTCAGTCAGGCTGCCCGGGGTTCAGAATCACTTCTTTGGCTCTTCTCTCGGCGTGATTTCACATTACTCCACATTTCAAAAGTCCACCGGCCTGCGGTTGTATCTTGTCAGTTTGGGGAGTTTAAAAATAATGAAAAGTAAAGTGATCGAGGCGAAGGACAGAGCCTTGCTTCCTGACACCAAAACATCAAATGAATTTTTGAAATAAATGCTTGCACCAGGGCTGGAGCGATAGCACAGCGGGTAGGGCGTTTGCCTTGCACGCGGCCGACCCGGGTTCGATTCCCAGCATCCCATATGGTCCCCCAGCACTGCCAGGAGTAATTCCTGAGGGCAGAGCCAGGAGTAACCCCTATGCAATGTCGGGTGTGACCCAAAAAGCAAAATTAATTAATTAAATGCCTAAATAAATCAATAAATGCTTGCTTGCTTGCACCACGCCTGTGGCCTTGCCTGGCTGCTCTTGGCGTGTGGGGGGTGGGGCAGACCCTGAGCAGGCTGAGCCTCCCTGGGTTAGCGTCTCTCTGTGCAGCCGGAAACCCACCTGCTCAGTGCTTCTCTGAGAGAAGAAGCAGATCTAATTCCGAGGCTGACGTTTCATGAGGAATGAAGAGCTATATGCGTGCATAAGGACACGTTAGGTTAAGGCATGTGGGCACTGGAGGCCGGACTGTCCGTGGGTTTGTTTTTTTTTTTTTAAGTTTCGTTTGGGGGCCACACTGCGGTACTCAGGGCTTGCTCTTACAGCTCAGGGATTACTGCTGGTGAGCTTGGGGGACCATATGGGGTCCTAGGGATCAAGCCCCTGTCACATGCCAGGCAAATGCCCTGCCGCCTGTACTGTCTTCCAGCCCCTGTGTGACTTTTAAGCTGCTTCATCTGATTTGGCCTCGGAACCTTCGTTTATAAGGCAGACAATGAGAAGGCCTTCCTCAGAGCACTGAAAGAACAAGGGTGATGAAGTTAAATTGTCTGACCAAGAGTATGTTCTTAATAAAGACTGGATGTAAGAATTATTCTTATCAAGTACCATCACAACACAATACAAATAAGCAGAAGACTCGGTTGATAAGGGGTGGATAAAGTCCATGTTCGGAAGCGTCTTTACCTGTACGCCCCAGTGAGCCACATGAGTCCTTGCTGGTGGTCTGATGTCCTGTGGGCCCGTCTAGAGCCCCAGGAAGGAGCGAGGTGGGGACCATGGCCAGTGCCCACATTGCTCGCTGGCACTCTGGGCCGTGGGAAGGACTCTGCAGACCCAGGCCCTGTGGCTCTTGGGACCCCGTGTCTGGTGGCCCGGAGCCCTCTCTCCATCCACTTCTCCCTCCAGCAGCCTTCCAAGGCTTCACTTCTCCTCATCCTATTGTTAAGAGGAACATGATGAGGAGACCAGGAAACAGATAATGCCACGTGGGATTCCAGAGTCATTATTTAGAAATTAATATTTTCATTACATTGGGATAGTTTGGGAAACTTGGATGGGCTGGGCTAGCGGGGAGGGAGAGATGGTGCTGATTTCCTGATTGCAGTTGTTGGTTTCCGGTTCACAGTGTTTCATCATGGAGACGCAGGGAAATGTCTCGGGTGGTGTATCCAAAGCCTGAGCTATGTGTGATGTTGATTTTTCTCTCCAGTGGCTCAAAAAATCAGAAATGCTCTTTGTGCTTTACCTGCAGCTTTTTCATATGTTTACTTTTGAAATGAATAAAAGAGAAATAATTATTCCTTAAGTGATGTTCCCTCCTCTTGTGTCTCAACGCTTCTTTCCAGAAAGGGGACCTGATGTCAGTGTTGGAGATGGGGAAGAAATCCTGAATGTGTCATTCATGAGATGTGTGACATTACACGGGCCCCTGCAGTGATCCTGAAGGAACTTGCTTCCATCTGGGGGTGGAGGTGGCGGTCGGATAAGGCCATGCACGTAGCACTCGGCGCCCGTCTGGCTTGAGCTGGGCGCTCCCTTCAGTGGCCCCTAAAGAAAGGACTGGCGGGGAGGGGGGGAACCCAAGCCACTCCCAGCAGTACTGGTAAGGGGCAAGGGGTGGTCTGGAAGGGAGATACAGTGCCGAGCCTCAAATTTAGGGCCTCATCCATGCTACATATGTGCTCTACCACCATGCACATGCGCTGAACAGATGCGTGTATGGAAGCACACACACTTGGTTTTCTTGGATTGTCTTTTTCTCTGCGGTGCAGAGAAGGGCCTCAGGATAAGGATGTTTCTGAGTTGTCTCTCCCAGCCTGGACCTCGATTCTTGTGATCTTAGTCATATGGGGCCCAGGGAAGAAGATGGCTTGTTCGTGTGGTTTCGCATCTGACCTCCAACCCTGCAATAAACACACACGCACACACACACAGACACACATGCACACACAGCAAGCAGCTGATTTGGGAAAGAAGCTAAGCATTTCAGATAGAATGTGAGACTTTCGTCTCTTTTTTATTTTATTTTTTTAAGCTTCTATTTTTTTTTAATTCATTTTTTAATTAGTGAGTCACAGTGAGGGTACAGTTACAGATTCACACATTTTTGTGCTTGTGTTTCCCTCATACAGTGTTCGAGAGCCCATCCCTACACCAGAGTCCATTCTCCACCACCAATGAACCCAGTATCCCTCCCACGCACCCCCACCCCACCCTGCCTCTGTGGCAGGGCATTCCAATTTGTTCTCTCTCTCTCCTTTTGGGTGTTGTGGTTTGCAATAGAGGTATTGAGAGACTTTGCTCCCGCCCTTTCCTGCAGGACAGCTACTTGGAGGTGAGGCGTAAGGAGGGGCGGGAGTGGGACCCCGCTCTGGGAGCCTGGAGGCCAGCGGTCTCCTGCGGGAGAGCCAAGTCCAGGGCGCTTTCCCCTCAGAGTCTCGCTCCACACCCTGGAGGGAGGAGGTCACTTTGGCCCAGGGGGACACGGGTCTGTCATCTCTGAGACCAGAGGCACCTGCAGAGCAGGACCGGGAGCCAGAAGGCAGCGAGCTCTGGAGCGGGAAGAGGCAGCTGCTCCCCCGCGTTCCCGTCCGGAGCGCGTGGTCCCACACTCGCTGTGCAGACTAGGAAGGTGGAGGCACACACATAAGTGACTTGCTGCGGAGAAGGAGAGCTGGGATCCAGAAACAGCCTCTGCCCAGAGCCCGGCTGTCACTCCTCTCCGCAGCAGCAGGCTGCCAGGGCAAGGATGGATGGGGGAGGAGGGGGACTCCCGGTCAAGGATGAGGGAGGCCCAGGCAGGCAGGGCATGAAGGGCCCACGGTGGGTACCAGCTGCGTGCGTTTGGCAGAGCAAAGACCCACCAAGGCTGGCTTTTGTGGGCGTGCGGTGGTCTGTGAAGAGGAGAGTGGCCCCCGAGGCTGCTCCCCCTCGCTGTGACACAGCCACTGGTGCTCAGGACACACTTCCGTGGGCTTCTCTCCGTGAGCCCTGAGCCCTCCTGCCTGGGGAGGCCGCTGCTTCTCCTCCAAGCAGACCCAGGGCCTGAACTCTTGGCCCCAAGCCCGGTGGCTCCTGCCTGGAGAACAGACGCTCCCCGCGTACTCCGCGTGCTCTCGGGGCTCTCCCCCGCAGAAGGACTCCCCGTGATTGTAGGAACAATGCTCTGACCCGCCTGCCCTCCTGCCCCTGGCCGCAGCTCCCTCCCCTGACACAGGCGCCTGGCACCTTGCGTGGGAGTCACCCCTGGGTCCCCGGAGGCAGCAGCGTGCCTCACAGGACTGCCACTGCATCCGGTACCCACACGACCGGAAAGGCGTACCACACCTAACAAACCTGCCAGGCGCCCAGGACCAGAGGGGGCAAGGGGAGGCTGTCCAGGGACTCGCTGTCCCGTGCCAGTCTGTTCCCCTGTCCAAGCTGGCACCGCTGGCCAGAGATCCAGGCACGGGGGCAGTGTGCTTGCTGTCACGGCATGGGGGTCACGGGTGGGTGCATACCAGAAAGGCCCCTCCCCCTACCCCAGGGTTCCCTGCTCGCCCCCTCCCCAAGCTGCAGCTGTGACTTCCATTCTTCTGCGACCAGAAAAACGCCTCTGGCATGTGGGTCTTCGCGCCCGCCCAACATGGGGTTGTCATCTGCGGAACGTTAAACCCGTCCAGCGCGGGCCGCATCCCCGAGCGGGAGCCAGAGCCGCGGTGCCCAGGTGCACGGCACCCCCGGCCAGCGCGGCCTTTTCATTCTGTCGCATTCCTCAGACCCTCCAGCACCGCACCGCTGGGTACGTCTCTGGGAAAATTCCTTTTCCCTGCGAGGGGAATGTGACCCTGTGACTGGGCGTTCGTCACAGCCGCGGGGGGCGCGGGTGCACCTGCAGGCCCCCCGCCCCTTCCCTCACAGAGGGGCCCAGAGTGCTGGCCGCGCAGATCCACCCTCGGCACCTCCTCCTGCCGCTGCTGGCCGCTGCTGGCCGCGGGAGGCCGCACACCTGCAGGCCATTAGGAGGCCACAGGCCCCGCGCTCTGCGTTGCACCCCGGGGACGCGCAGCGAGGGACAGAGGAGCTGCACCCGGGGTTTCTCTCCCTCGGGAGCAGGGGCTCCTCGTCAGCCCACCCCCCACCCCAAGCACGCCCGTCGCTGGGCCTTTTCCTGCTTGGAAATGACCAAGCCCCAGTGCGCTTGGGTGCGCCAGCCCCGGGGAAGCCACGAGGCCAGTTTCTGACTCCTCGGAACATCAGCAGGGCCTGGAGTCCGGTTCGCTGCCGTGTCTGGGCGCTGGGGTAGACATGTAAATGCCACCGGACTTCCCTTTCTCCCTGGCGCTCTCCTCCGCCCACCGAGGGCTGGGGTGAGTCACAGGAAACTAAGACGAAAGAACTGAGGGAGGGCACTTGTGAAGGAAGGGGCACGAGACGTCAGGCTCTCCCGGGCTGCTTCAAGGCTCGTGCTCACACCTGCCCCAGGCCTTGGCCAACAGGTGAACATCATGTTTCTTCCCGAAAAAGGGACCTCTGGGGCCAGAACAATAGTACAGCTGGGAGGGTATTTGCCTTGCACTCGGCTGGCCTGGGTTATATCCCCGGCATTCCATAGGGTATCCTGAGCAACTCCAACAGTAAACCCTGAACATTACCCAAAAACTGTCACTGTCACTGTCATCCCGTTGCTCATCGATTTGCTCGAGCAGGCACCAGTAATGTCTCCATTGTGAGACTTCTTGTTACTGTTTTTGGTATATCAAATACACCACAGGTAGCTTGCCAGGCTCTGTTGTGCAGGTGGGATACTCTCGGTAGCTTGCCAGCCTCTCCAAGAGGGATGGAGGAATCAAACCTGGGTCAGCTGCGTGCAAGGCAAATGCCCTACCACTGTGCTATTGCTCCAGCCCTAAAACAAACAAACAAACAAACAAACAAAAAAGTGACTTCTTGATTCAGTAGTAATGAAATTAAGGGCCAAAATGAAAATAGGTTTCTTGGTTTGTGTCTTTTTGTTTGGGGTTTTTTTTTCTTACTGGTTTCTTTGTCATTAGTTCTTTTTCACCTGGGGTGCCAGAGATCAAACGCAGGTCAGCTACGGGCCAGGCAAGTGCCCGAGCCTCCGCACTTTCTCTGGTCCCCCAGACTTGCATGAGCCCCTTTTCACTAAGGACCCACCACACCCCAGGGCCTGGCACTAACTCGCCACAGGAAGTCACAGGCAGAGCTCGCTCCGGGCTTCACACATGGGGCAAAACCCTAAGCACGGGACACGTGACACAGCGAGTCCCACTGCAGCCTCGGTTGCTGTCTGCTCCCAGAGGCAGTTCAGGAGTTTTCCTCCAGTTGCAGGTGACTCAGGAGTGAGCCAGAGTAGCAGGAAACCCCCAGATGGCTGGAATGTGACCATGTGCTGAGGTAGACAAGGCTGCCTACACCCTCACTGCATCCTTTCCTGCCCAGGAAACGTTCATGAGACCCCACACATGCAGGTACATAACACAGACATACAGAGCACACCTTTACAGATTTAAAATATATATAACATGTATTTGTTTTCAAACAACAGGAGACTTTTTGCTTGCTTTAGGTGATACCCAGGGTTGCACAAGGGCTGCTCCTAACTCTGTGCTCCAGGCCTGCAGGGAACCGAGCGTGCAGTAGTGGGGCGTGACCCCGAGCCCACACGAGCGAGGCGGGCAGGCACTCAGCCCACTGAACTCTCTCCCCAGCCCTCTTTGAAAGCGACGTGTAAAGATGTTTTGTGTTACGAGCTCCACATTTCGCTATGCAAAAGGCCCCATCATCCTGTTCGTTCTCGGAGTTTGTGGGGTGCCCGAAAATAGGTCCTTGGCCTTGCAGAGGGCGTGGCCTGAGCGGCCAGGTGTGCGCCCCCAGCCATCGAGCCCCTTGGGGCCGGGAAACAAAGTCAGGCCACCGAGATGGGGCAGCCACGGTGCTGGCTCCTGCCAAGGGCAGCGCAGGGTTCCCAAAGGGAGAGCCCCTGTGCCATCGGGACCCCCATCTGGTCCTTCTCCCTTGCCATGGGCCGGACTCATGCACAGTGTCCCCTGCGAGTGGTCACTAAGGTCACTAAGACGCAGGGAGTGGAACCCTGGTCCGAGCGCCCTAGGATCAAGGACGGTGCCACATCGGAGCCTGAGAGGTGAGGAAGGGTCCACGCCCCACCCCACCCCCAGCTCGCCACCTGAGGAGCAGGCCTGGAGCCCGGGGCAGGCTGCAGAACCGGCCAGAAAAGAACATTCTCCACAGGAGTCTTAACCATAAAATATTTAATCAATTGATCTGTACAAAAAAAAAAAACAAAATGTTCAAATCGTTAATGGCGAGAAGTACACAAGCACGTTTAACAAATATATACCGCTATATAATCATCAAGAAAAATAGAGATCGCTGTTTTACATTACAGTTCATTTACACTTCCGTATGTACAAACTATTTAAACTTGAGAATACATACACACCGTGGGTCGGTACGGGCCCTGAGGAGCCTCCTGCCAGCGGGGCTGGCCGGCACGCACACCCTCAGCTAGCAAGGGCCAGGTCAGGCCAGGCCGGTGACCCCAGCCCCCACCCCACCCACCCCCAAGCCTCGAGCCTCGGTCTTCTTTTCTGAACAAAGCAGAACCGGCTGAACGGCCCGCAAAGGACGTTGCAGCCGACGCTCAGCGAGGACCAAACCTCACTCACCTTCCCCGTCACTCAGAGCTAAGACTGAGAAATAGCATCACTGCAGAACAACAAGGACCCCTATCCTGCCCCCTCTCCCCGACACACACACACACACACACACACACACACACACACACACACACACGCACTCACACACACCATGTTTTGGTGTTTCGTTGTAGAGCAGAGGATTGTGACTGGAGTTGTGCTTTTCCCTTCAAATCAAGGTGGGAGAGCGGGACAGGGCAGGGCCTTCAGCACCCCCGTGCACAGACACCCTTCCACCGAGGCGCTTCTGTACAAGGAGGTCGGGTGGGATGGACCAAACTCCTTTTCCAAGCTTTGTGGAATCCAGGACCACCACCTACTGACAGGCAGATGCAGTCAGCCTGCCCAATTTCTGGGGCATTCGCTTTCCGTGGGTGGGGGGGGGAAAGCATTGCCGGGCTACGACCCACTGAAAGTGACTCCGTGAGGACTCTGTCACAGAAAACACGAAAGCTGCAGGTGCCAAGCTATCGAGTCAAAATACAAGAGAGGAAAAGGTTTAAATGAGGGCTGCTTGTGATGTATCTACGGCAGAGAACGCCAGGGAACTCTCGCCCCTGGCCCAGAAGACTTGAGCGGAGGAGACGCCAGCGCCCTGGCTGGGTTTCTCAGCCAACCGTGTCCCCATTCTCCACGCCGCACGCTCGGGGGCCGCCTTCACTCTGACCCCGACAGGCCCCGCCCTGGAAACAGAAGTGGCCAGGAAACCAGACGCACTGTGAGGGCACAAACCCTCCCCGGCCCCGGGGGACCACAGCCTGTGTTGCCCCCCCCGCCCCCCCCCCGCAAACCAGGACAGGTGCCTCCCGCCCCACCCTGAGCAACCCACTGTCCCCCCGAGCCCCAGGGGCAGGCGAGGAGAGGCCTTCAGCTCGATGACTCACAGCTGGAAATTCTAAGTGTGCAAGAGGAGCAAGAGGGCAAGAGGAGCCAGGCCCGCCAGAGGCCCCACGAGTGTGAGGCCTTGCGCCAGCACTGTGAGTAAAAACCCTGTCCCGTGGCCCCTGGCCTTTCCCCCCTGCAACCCCAGTGGCGCCCTCCAGGGAAGCGGAAGGCAGTGCTTGGATGGCTCCCATGTCCCCTGCCTCCTTCCGACAGGCAGCCCCTCGCACACCTCATCCCAGAAGGCTGTGCCGGCAGCCAGGGGCCCGAGCAGGGTCTTGGCTACGGACCAGACGCTCGCGCCCACCCCTCGCTGCAGCTGGCTGGAGCCCACCTCCTGTCCAGCTGCATCTCCGGCACCAGCACCCTCCAGCAGCCCAGAGGGCAGGGAAACAAGTGCCCAGAGCCAAGCTGCTGGCCCCAGGCCAGGTCTGT
Source organism: Sorex araneus (assembly GCF_027595985.1). NCBI lineage: Eukaryota > Metazoa > Chordata > Mammalia > Eulipotyphla > Soricidae > Sorex > Sorex araneus. Next base: position 355,456,310 of record NC_073313.1, on the reverse strand, counting down.
ACTGCCTGGATCTTCTGATGGGGGCGGCGGGGGGAGGGAGAGGGTCGAGCACGTCCTTGTCTCTGAGATGGCTTACTTCAGCGTCCTGGCTTGGACCGAATGTCCCCTCACAAACCACTTCTAGTGGGTGGCCCTCTGGAAGGAAGTTTCCAGACTCGCGGGACAAAGCGGATCAGAGACTGCTTTCCCCGGGCGGGCTGGGCGGCAGGCGGAGCTTGGCCCGCGCCCGCCCGTGGCGGAAGCAGCGCGCCTGCTCTCTGCACCTGCGGGAGCGGGGAAGGTGGAAATGCCAGGCCTCGCTCTGCCCGCAGTGCTGCACAGACGCTGACAGGGCTGGGAGACAGGGTAAGCCGGCAGGAGGTGGTGACCGCCACCCACTGGCCGGGCTGCTCCAAAACACCCACCCAAAGACCAGCCCGAAGTCCCCCCGCCTGCAAGGCCCGAGAGCCAGTTTGGACAGGGACGCACCCCAGCGCCCTCGAGGCGGGGTGCATGAACATCAAGGGGAGTGAGCTCCCTCGGCACACCGCACGCAAGCCCTTCCTGGCTCCGCACAGATGTCCTAGGCCCTGTGTCCACCCGCTGGAGTCTCTCTGACTCGGGGCCGGGGTAAAGGCCAGGACAGCACCAAGGCCTGCTACAGCCCAACAGACAGAGGGACTCTGGGTTCAACAGGCAGAACCCACTGAAAAATTCAAAACAACACCTCCGAGATTCTTCCGAGTGCTTCTTCGTGTTCACTTTGCTACCGTCCTCGGGACCACAGGGAAAGGAGAGCGAGAAGCCCCCTGACACGCTGGGCCCCTCACACACTAGGTCCCTGGGCATGGGGGTGGAGCAGCTAGGCGGGCCAGACCCACGGGGTAGTGCTCCCCCCACACCCGCCTGCTTCCTCATCCAGGGGCCCCGGGATCACCCCAGCTCCATGCCTGAGTTGCCAACTAGATGGTCTCTGCCCTCTTGCTCCGCCCACCCGGCGGAGCCCACCGCCCGCCCAGCGGGGCTGGTGAAGCCCCTGAGCCAGAGCTGGCCAGGGGTTGTCTTCGGTGAGCTGCGGCCTTTCCCGACTCCCAAACCCGGGCACCTCTCATGCAGCTCCCACAGAGGCCGGAGTCGGGCGCCCTGGCTCCCGCCGGCAGGAGCCACAGCTCCGAGATGGGTCCTGAGGGATCTTCCCCGACACACCCCTTGGCGCTGCTCCACACACCAGGCCACTGGGCTCGGGGACAGAGTGGGCACCATGGGCCTGAAGAGCTCCCCACTGTGCAGGGAAGAGGGGGCAGGGGGCAGGAAGGGGGTCTCAGACTCCCTGTGGGGGCTCCCTGCTGGCAGGCGGCTCTTGGCGGGAGGAAATCAGGCCAGGGTCCAGCACTCTTGGACCCTGTCAGAGGGACCCACAGCTTCCCCATCCACAACCGACCTCTGCTGTTATAGTGGGTGGGCACACACACACAGGCACATACAAGCACACATACATATGCATACACACAGGAACATACATGCATACATATAGGCACACATACATAAACATACACACAGGCACATATACAGGCACACACGCATATGCACACATGTATACATGCTACACACAGACACATGCATGCATACATATAGGCACACACATGCATACACTCAGGCACGTACACATAGGCACATGCACACATGCATGCACACATGCACAGCTGCACACACATGCTCACATAGGCACATACACAGGCAGACACGCATGTGTACACATACTATACATAGAAACACGCATGCATACATATAGGCATACACATTCATACACTCAGGAACATACACATAGGCATACATTCATGTACACACACATGTACATAGGCACACACATGCGCACACAGGCACATGCACACAGGCATACACATAGGCGCTTACACAGGCACACACGCATATGCACACATGAACACATGCTACACACAGGCACAAACATGCATACATATAGGCACATGCACAAAGGCACATACACATGCATGCACACCACACATGCACACCACATGCACACACAGGTACAACATGCATACACATGTGCATGCACAGGCACACACACATGCACACGCACACGCACACACATGCGCACACACAGGCATGCACACACAGGCACACACAGGCAGCGGCCCTGCCCTCCAGGCATCCGGGATTCTCATTCTCCCAGAGAGGGGCCGTGCTTCCCAGGGTTTTCTGGAGACCACATTCAAGCCAGAGAAATGTGACTTTCTGTGCCTAAGCTGTTCTCCGAAAGAAATCTGCTTTCCTCCAGGCTTCTAGGAGAAAATGCGCGGGCAGCCCCCAGACGTGTCTGCTGTGCGTGTGAATGAACTTAAAACAGAATGGAGAGCTCAGAGGGTCTGTGCCAGTCTCTGCTCACCCCACCGTCTGTCCCCAATGGAGGACATGGAGGGTCCTGCTCCCCCAGCTGTCAGGGCGCTTCTCCACACCCCCTGAGCGTGAAGGGCAGGGACAACAGGTGAAGGGGACAGCAGAAGCGGCTCAGCGTGTGTCCCCGAGAGAAGACAGCAGAGCCCGACAGCCTCTGCGGAGCTAGAGTCGGGGTGCCCGCCCCTGGAGGGTGTCCCTTAGTCCACGGTCTGGCTTCAGGCTGCAGGGGCCACCGTGTCCTGGTGCTTGGCGGATCCAGCCCCAACCCTTGGCCGCAGCTGGCGGGCCCAGCGCTCCCAGCAGGAAGACGCGTCAAAGGATCCTAAGGAGAGCAAGAATTCCCCAGTGGACCGGCTGTCTGGACTCACTGCAGGTGAGGACTTGGGGGGTTCAGCCAAGTGGCCCGGCACTGCAGCCGCTGACCAGAAGGCCGGCGCGCCCTGGCTGCCAGTAGGATGAGGCCTTTGCTCCTCAGAGCAGCACAGAGGCCAGCAGGAGTCCGAGAGGGGCTCATAGTGGCGACCTGCAGCTCCAGAGGAAATGGGCGAGAAGAATGCCCTGCTATCAGCAAGGCAGGGGGCACCCGCGCCCGGAACCCCCTGTGCAGAGAGCACTGGGCTGCAGCCGGCCTCCAGATGTGTGTGTGGGAGGGGGGGCACTTTCTGCATGACCCCCCAGCATCTCCGCTTCCAAAGGAGGCCATCGGGGAAAGCGAACTGAATTTCTTTTCCCCTGAGATCGGACCCCTAGGCTGAATCAAGACATTCTCCCACACACACACACCACCCCCCCCCCATGCACAAAATTGTTTATTCTAGTATCAAAGTGCTTGCTTTTGGCCAAAGACAGTCCACACCCTAGTTTCTTCAAAATAAGATGGCTTTCCATTACCTAAGCCCTTTCTAAACACCTTGATCGCTGCCATTTCTGGGGCCACTGCTTAATGTCTCCTCGTGACAGGAGGCCAGGCTATAAAGCCGCGGCTTAGGATGGCAAGACTTTTCTGGTCTTTGCTTCAGTGGACCAGTTGCCCAGGCACTGAAGTGGGACGGACATGTACCCTAGCAGCCACTTGAGGGTTCAGTTTGGACTTTTTTTTTTTAACCTGCAGAGAAGTTTGCATTTTCTGATTATTTCGAGCTACTCACTCACCAGGGACATAAACCCACAGGACAGAGGTGTTTGCTTTTCCTTCGAGGGAATCTTACAAAGCTAAAACGGACTCCGGTGGGGCCCCTAAATAAGTAAGCCATGTGTCAATCTCTAGTGTAACTCTTCAGGGTGTGAGCACTGATGATTTGAATGTACACCTTACCCTGGACCCAAGCTCTCAAACTAAGAAGGGCAGGATGAGTACCTAGGGAAGCCGGGAGGAGTGCAAGCAGAGCCTGAAAGAGGGGTCCCGAGGAGGGCTTCAGGGCTTGGAAGCCGCAATGAGGGGAGTGGGCAGGAGGGGGACATTCCAGATTGTTTCCCTTGACCCACCCACCCTGTACACAAGGCCAAGGGCAGAGATGAAGTCAGCACAGCTGACAGCCAGGAGGGGACCCCACCATCAGCAAGACTCTGGGGCCCAATCTAGGGGTGAAGAGAAAAGTTTCTGCCTCCACTCCTGTACACCCAGGACTTCCCTTCTAAAGGGGCCACAGCTTCCAGGTGGCAGAATTCCCCCTGGAGAAGGGGTGAAGGGGACTGGTCTGCTCTAGGCTAGGAACTATCTGAACTGGGGGGAAGGGAGGGGGGGCAGCAGTTGGAATCTCACAAAAGCACTTTTGTGTGGCTTCACTTCCCGTTACTATCACATTGCCAAAAACTACAGCAACAACACAGTGAAAGCGTGTAAAAGCCGTCCCAGACCTGATAACTAAGCAAGCACATGTGGGCCCCCTGAGTCCCTGGCTTGCAGGGGCTGCCGGGAGGGAGGCCGAGGGGTGCTCTGGGGAGCCCTTCCAAATGCCTCGGCGACTTTCAAGCCCTAAGAGTCTCCCACCAGCTCCTTGGGGAACCCCTGGCCGGCGCTGCCCCTCCTGGCCACAGCCAGAGGAGAGCCTAGTCCTGAGGTCAGGGCATCTCCGCGCCCCCTCCCGCCAGGCTCAGCTCTTGGGGTTTCACAGCCTGGGAGCTGCCACCCTATCTCCACCCTTTCTCTCTCCTGCCATCCTCTACCCAGAAGAAAACTATTCTCGGCACGTTTCAAGATTGTTCCCAATTAGAATTGCTGGATTGTGGTGCTACTGAATTTGGGGTGGCCTTAACAGAGATCTAGGCACGCGCAATCTTTCCTACAGATAAACCTTTGCTAAAATGAAGAGCGAGAGAGAGGGAAAGGGAGAGGGAGAGAGAGAGAGAGGGAGGGGGCGCCCTTTGGCAGCATTCCTTCCCAAGGAAACAGCACTGACGCAGCTCAGATCATCAGAAAAGGCCTTCCAGGCTGACCTTCTCTGGTGCCAGGGTCACCCACTTCCAACCAGCCGCCCCGCAGGCCGCCCCGCGCTCAACCCTTCCAGTTCACCCATCCTGGAGTCCGCAGCCCCCTAACCCGTTTCTACCTGATTCTGAGTCCAGCGCAACCGTCATGCTCCCATTAAGACCATCCTCTCCCCCAACAAGCGGCGGCCGGTCCTCTCTTCCCAGGACCTTCTTCAGCCGCTGTCCAAAGCCGTCCAGAGTGAAAGTGTGCAGGAGTGAGTGTGGGTGTGAGTGTGAATGCGCCCTCCCCCTCCTCTGCATGGGGGCCCCTCTGAGGGCCTGAGGCTGGAGCGGCGCGGGCGGGCGGACCCGGGTTCCGTGACTGGCGCGCGGCACGCGCGAGGCTGCTGCTCTTCCACCGGGCGTCCCTGGGCGGCGTGGCCATCCCCTCCCTGGCCAGGCGCGGCCCCCTCCCCCCACGCTACCTGCAGCCGCACGCCTCCACGACCATGTCCTCGTACTGCTTGTAGACCACGTTGTTGGCGGCGTCGATGTAGAGGATGCTGATGGGGCTGAGGCGCGCGGGCACGCAGCAGGAGGCGGGCGCAGCGTCGGGCGCCATGGAGTTGAGCAGCGTCTGGATGATGGCGTGGTTGGTGGGCTCCAGGTGCGAGCGCAGCGGGAAGTCACAGACGCCCTCGCAGTGGTACGCCTCGTAGTCCAGCGGCGCGATGATCCAGTCGTCCCAGCCCAGCTCCTTGAAGTCCACGTGCAGCGGCTTGCGGCTACAGCGGCTCCGGCCGCGGCGCCCGTGGGCCCGGCCCGCGCCCCCGCCGCTGCCCTGCGCCGCCCGCGCCCCGCTCAGCGCCGTCCGCCGCCGCCTGCGGCCCCCGAGAGCCACCGTCGGCGACGGCGGCGGCGACCTGGGCTCAGGGCCCGGGTCGGGCGGCGGGTCGGCCGCCAGCGCCGTCCCGAGCGCGCGGGCCTGGGCGCGGATCTCCCGGAACAGGCTCTCCTTTCTCTGCGTGCGGGAGGACACCACGAGCAGCGCGCGCTCCTCGGCCCCCTCCACCCCGCCGTCGCCGCGGCCGCGCGAGCCTCCGAAGCCCAGGCGCCGCAGGGCCAGCGGGTCCCGCGCCGGGCCGGTCACGGCACGCAGCCGCAGGCAGAGCGCCGCGGCGGCGCGCGGCTCCCGGCGGTGATGCCGCACGGCGTCCGCCACGTCGAACACCTCCCAACGCTCGCCCGCGTGCGGGTCGGCCGCGCGCGAGTGCAGCAGGCGCGGCGCGCGGGCGGCCCCCGGGCACGTGGACAGCAGCAGCAGCGGCGGCGGCGGCGGAGGGGCGCTCCCGGGACCCGGCTCCCCGCGACCCTCGCGGCGCAGCACGCGCAGCTCCGCGGCCACCACTTCGTCGGCCTCCGGAAGGCTGGACACGTCGAACAAAAAGCTCTGGCCCGTCTCCGCCGCGGATTCCTCTGCAGGGTGGGGCGGAGAGAGAGGGGAAAGAAGGAGCGCGGTGAGAGTGAGGCCTGCAAAGGGTCCAACTGCCCCACACATACACACGACGCGAAACGACACGATGCGCGGGATGGCTAAGACCCGCCGGAGTCCCCGTGGCGCCTGCGCCCACCAAGCCCCAGTCTGAATGCTGCTAGCCGGAGCCAGAGGAGAGACCGAGTCGGACCGACTTGGGGTTGGTTCACCAACACCAGACACAGCCACCTGAGCGGCGCGCTCGGCCCGGGCCCGGAGCTCTCTCGTCCTGCCCCAGACCGTGAGCCCCCCACGGAGTTGGGTAGTTTTGCCCTCCACCTCCCCAGAACTTTGGCTTTGCAGGGGCCTAGATCTGAGGCCCGACCTGCGGACCCATGGCAGACAGAAAGCCGGGAGAGCGCGTGCGCCTCTTCCAAGACGTTTTCCCAGGACCTCACCGGGATTGGACTGAAAAGAGAGGGTCTGCTGCTGACCCCCCCAGGAGAAATGCAGTCTCAGGTGTGAGTAAACGTTTTGTGCGCCCCCCCACCCCCACCCCCCACCAGCACATCTGGTTACTTCTCCAGCCTGCCTGGAGGTGTAGGGGGGGAGGGGGGACCGGGACGGACATGATGACGGGGCTGCAAAGGCTCCGTGAGCGACCAGCCTCCTGGCTGAGCCAGCGGGGACCTGAGGTTCTGAGCAGGCTCCGTCTAGGGCTCCTAGCTCTGGGTTCTGGGCGTTGCTAGCTGGTGCCCGTGGGAATCCCCTGGCTGGACCGTGCCTGGTATTCTCACAGCCTCAGCAAACCTCCCAGGAGTGCAGGGGACTGGTCTCACAAGGTCTGCGGGACCCCGGGCTAGCGCGGGATCCGCCAGACCCGAACCCCCTCCTAGATTTATCCTTCCCTGTCCTTAAGATTGTCTCCGCGGTAATGGGGAGTCCATTCTAGTCGTGCGCACATTATTTTTTTTCCTTTTGCAGCTGGGGGGGGGCGGGGGTGTTGAAATTCCACCAAGCAGCAGATAAGGAGCGCTCTTTGAAGAGCGTCATATGGTTTCGTTTTGCCCCAAATTCATAGAGACTGCAGACTCCCCGCACCATGGAAGATTTGCTCACCAGCCTGGGAGAACCAGCCCTCCACTTCTTCCCCCGAATCTAGGTGCTGCGGGCTGCCAGCTGCCAAGGCCCAGGGAGAGGAGCCGCAGAAGGAGGCAGGCTTTCCTGGGGGTGTCCTGGGTCCCCTGCTGCTTTTCTGGGGTCTGTCTGGATGGAGCATTTTGCCACCATTCCAAGGGACCCTCCCTGCTTCTCTGAGCAGCCACCCCACGCTCCACTCTGCAGAGGGAGGAAGGCGAGGCCCAGAGCGGGAGGATTCTGTGACGCTAAGTAAGGCAGGATTCACTGGCCGTCAAAGCAGGAGGTAGTGGCTGGGCCAGCAGGAGTCTCTGCACCCCTGGCCTCCCTGCCAGCCTGAGGCACAGGTAGGGCTGGGCCGGGGCCTGGCTTGGACACCAGGACACCAGTTTCAGGACGCACCCGGCTTGGGGGCTAGGCGGAATGCTGGCCCTCCCATACGGATGCAAGCCGGGTCCAGGGAACTTGAAAGCACTTGAAGAGAACTGTCTGTGGGAGGTGCCCTGGGCGCCGGTGGCTGATCCGCTCCCACCCCTGCCAGCATTTCCTGGACAGGCCCATCCCCTGCATCCCCTAGTCTCGGGTCCCCAGTGACTTTCCTTTCCCTCCCATCTCCCACGTCGGTTCTCTGGCTGGATAGAATTAAGGCCGAAATTACTTGCATTTCCGTCTGAAATTAGTTTAAAAAAAATTCCCTATCTGTCTGCTTTAATGACTTCAATAGAGATTAATAAAATCCAGATGACACAGCAACCACCCCGACCTCACCCACGTCCTACCTTCGGAGGGCCCAGGGCGGAGCCAGGTGGGGCGCGGGTGCGGGAGCGGCCGCATTCCTGCACGAGGCTGCGGGCCGGCCGCGCTCTCCTCCCTCCGGCCCCGTCCACCCCTTCCAGCTCTCCCGGGGGTGGGGGTGGGGGGGAAGCCAGCACCAGGGTACCCCTGGCTACATCCAGACGCAGCAGCCTGCTTGGGGCCGGCACCCTCTCCCAGGCCGTGCGCTTCCCTTCGGGCCTGCCTCTGTCCCACAGCCCCCAGGGTGTGTTCGGTCCCTGAAACCGGGGTGCGCAGCGATCGCTTGGGCCACAGAGTAGCCGCTGCCACCGCCTCCATCGCTGCGCAGTCCCTCTCGCTGGACTCCCCCCGCCTTCCTTGGCTTCTCGGTATCTCGTCGAGGGGGCCCGCCCGGCTCCCGCCACAACGCGGACGCGGCGGCTTCCCGGTGCGTGGGCCCGCGCGGCGGCAAAGTTCCCAACTAACGGCTCAAGTGGGAAGGTGGGTGATCGCGCCCCCACACCGTCCCCCCTCCCCTCAGTGGGATGGAGCCTCCGCCCGGGAGCTGCCCGGCTGGACGGGCGCGGCGGCGGCGGCGTGAGTACCTTGGGTCGCCAGGTCTGCGAAGCCGGTGATGGTGTCCGCGCGGCCGTGGCGGCCGGAGCCCGGGGTGGAGGCGGCGGCCGGCCCGGCCCGAGCCCTCCCGGCCAGGCTCCGGTAAAGCGACAGCATGAACTGGTGCGGCACCACCGAGCCGTTCCTGAAGCCCGAGCCCGCGGCGCGGCGCGCGATGCGGACCCCGGGAGCCGCGGCGGCCGGGGCAGCGGAGGCACCCGCCGCGGGGGCGAGGGTCCGGCCGCCCCCGCCGCCGCCGCCGCCGCCGCCGCCGCCCCCCGGACTCCGGGACGGCCCTGCCCCCGCCGCTCGCCCCACCGCGGCCGCTTCGAGCCCGTCGCGGGGGCGGCAGGCGCTCAGCAGCCAGAGGCACAGCGCGGCGGCCGCGCTCAGGTCCATGGGCTCCGTGGGCCGGGCGGGCGGGCGGGCGGCGCGGGCTCCGTGGCTCCGGGAAGTCCCCCGGCGCCTTTTGAACATAGTGTTTAATAATGGGGGAAGTGTGCGCAGCAAGCCGCGGCCCCCCCTCCTCTCCCACCCCACCCCCGCCCCGCGCCGGGCGCAGCGCCCCCTGCTGAACGCTCCGGTGCAAGCGCCTCGCCCCCCACTCCAGCCGCCAGCGGAGTCCGGGGCCAGCGCCGTCCCCCCCGCCCCGCACCGCCCAGCCCGAGCGCTTGGCTCCCGTTTCTCGCCAAGTGACTGTCACCGACCTGAGGCTCCCGGAGCCACCGGGACCCCGCCCTTTCGTTTCCAGGGCTGGGCAGCCCCCCTGTGCCCCTCGTTGCGCCCTATCCAACCGCGCCTCCCCCTCTGGATCCGGAGGCGCGGGGTGTCGAGCGTGCCCGCCCAACGTCTCCCCCACTTCCCCGGAGAGAAGCACCCGCCCCCTCCCTGCTCCGATTTCGTACATGTGGTGGGGGGGGGAGCGCCAGAGGTGGGGCCTCCTCTCGAGGGGTGGACCCGCCCGTCGGCGCCGCGACCCCGTGGCCGCAGCGCACGGAGAGGCCACTTAGGGCGCACAGAGGCCATAAGGGCGGCGAGTTTGATCCCTGGCTCCGCCAGTCTCCACCCTCCCACCGTTCTCTCCTCCTGCCCCTCTCCCCCACCCCCCACCCCACCACCCCAGGTCGGAGCAGGGGCGCAGAGCACAAGGAAGGAGCCCTGGACAAGAGAGGGCCAGCGCAAGCAGGACCGATGGACTTGGACCGACGGTCGCAAAACCAAGGTTTGCGCGCGCGAACGTGCGCTCCGGCGGGAGCCTCGGCCTCAAAGGAGCGCGCGGGGTCCGAAGGCCGTCGGGGGTGAGGCCGTGCCCGCCGCGCGCGACTGGCATCCGAATTCATTCGAATTCATCAGGGCCGAACGAGCTTCGGCCCGCCTTCAGAGAGGAACGCCGCCTGAGGGTGGCATCGAGGTGCGGGCGAGGTCGGGGTGCAGTCTGCATCGGGAAGGCCCGTATGAGGGAGGGGGGTGGAAACCCAGGGTGATGGGTCCGAACTGTTGCGTTCAGGGGTCTCTGGCACAGCGCGGGGCTGGGGTGAGCAGAGGGGCGACCGCGAGGCAGCAGCACCTTAAAGCGCGGCTCGCGCAGGCAGCGGCGGGGAACCCGGGTCTGAAGCCCGCAGAGAGCGGCACCCGAGGTCCCAAAGTCTCCGGAAGATGCTCGGACTCCGGAAGAGTCTCGGCGTGGAGCCTCTGCCCAGTGCGCCGAGGGCCTGAGTGCGCGGGACCCGCACCGGGCCGGGCAGGCGCGTCCTCTGCCTTTATCAGTGCCCTCGCTCTCGCCTTCGCGTGCAGGCGGTGGCGGTGCGTCGCGGCCACCGAGAGTGGGGGACCAGCTCAATGCGCCGCCCCAGGGTGTCCAGAGCTGTGTGGCTTCCTCAGGACTGCGCAATTCTCGGATCGGGAAAGCGCCCGGTCCCCTCCGCCTCTTAAGTTCCTGCACCCGCCGTTTCGTCCCAAGCGAACTCCCGGCCACCGGGAGACGCGGCCGCTGCGCTTGGGCAGAACGGAGCGAGCGTCGTACGCCTGGCCCGCGCTCCCACCTGGAGGACAGTTCCGGCGGGTGGGGGAGCAGAGGGGCGGGGTAGGGGGTAGCTTGGTGAGAAGGAGGAAGGGAGGGAGGGGTTTCAGGACTAGGCAGGCCTGGGCTGCAGTACGGACCCCTGCCATTGGGCGGAGGGCGGGAGAGCTGGCCCACCGGGTGGGCATCAAGGCCTCTGGGTGGTCCCAGAGACAGCTGCCCCCTAGAGTTCCTGGACAGAGACTGTTCCTGGGAGTCCTGCTCTCCGAGGCTGCGCCCCTCCTCTCGGCTTCCTTTCTCTCCCGGCTCTACCAGCTCCCTGTCCACTCCTGACGGTTTGTGGCGGAGAGTCCCGCGGCTGGGTCAATAGACCAGTTCTGGTGGCCCTCGCTCCTCTGAACTCTCAATCGCACACCCTTGCGTGGGTCTTGGTGGCAGTTTATGCAACTGTAAAGGGGACAATAGAAGGAATGGCATGGGCTGGGCGCAGCCAGTGCTGAATAAATGCTTCTGTAGGACGGGGTCCCTGCAGTACCCCCGAGGCTGGGGACTCCAGGATGGGTTGGTAAGATTCCCCGCCTGACACCTCCAGGCCTCGCAGGGACGCAGCTTGGAGACTGGGTCTCCTGGCTGTAAAGAGTCTCACCACAGGACGTTGGTGTGTGTGGTCTGAGTAACCCACCCAGGGGATCCTTGGCAGGGCTGGTGATGGTGGAGAGCCAGGGCTTCCTTCTGGCACCAGGGGCAGTGACGGCAGAAAACCGCTTCATCCAGGAAGGCTCGGGGCTGAGCCAGGCTGAGTCCCTGCCTGCCCATGGGCGACCAAGCCACTCTCACCGGTTTGGTGGCCTGGATAGTTGTCACTTGATCATTCTTCCTGCCACGTGTCTGCTCGTTCCCCCTGCCCATAAACACGGAGTAAACAGCGGTGGCAGCGGACATCTGGGCAGGGAAGATTGGGAAGGGGGGCGGGGTAGGGCTGAATGGTTGGGAAACTAGATCTGGCTGGGTGGGGGGCTTCATCAGGAGCAGGCACTGCATGGGGGTGCCTGGGCCAATTCCCACCCCTCTCCTGTCCCCCAGATGATGCCCACCCTTTGCTCCCCTCTAAAGGCTGGTATGGATGCCAGCGCCCTTTCTGCTTTGACCCCCAGCTCCGTTCCTCCAGGCAGGTCTGTTGTGTGGTTCCCATTTTAGACACAAAGACCATGACGCCAGGGAGAAAGGCCACACCTCACCCCCAGGTCACTGGTGGAGCTGCTCCAGGTGCCTGTGGTCTGGGGGGCCGGCTTGGTCTGCAGCACTGAACAGAAGAGCCCAGGGCGGGTCTAGGCTGGTCATCGGTGACTCCTCCCTGCCCTTCCCGCCACTGCCCTGGGGTGCCCAGCTCCCAGAGCCTCTTCCCGAGCACAAACCCCAGGGCAGGCAATAGCACGTGGTCAGACCATGTGGTTCAGGATTGGACTGAACCAGACCGGAACCTCAGCGGTGCTGTGCACCATTGCCCTTGAGTCCCCGTGCACAGAGCCGGGTGGCAGCATCCAGCCCGGGGCCTGACTCCTATGAGCAGAGGACCATGGTGGCAGGAGGGGGCAGCAGGGCGGGCAATGCCAGGCTGGCTTGGGGTTTCCTCTGGGAGGTTGCTGGGAGTCTTGGCTCAGTGGGTCGGGCTGGAGAGACCCTGCCTGCAGCCTGGACACCTGGCGGGCAGCTCTCTGGGCTGGGAATCACGTCCAGGAGGGCAGCTGCTGTCCACTCTGGACCTCCCCAGTGTCAGCTGGGAAAGGGGAACGAGGTTCCAAGCAGAAGCTGCAACTTCAGAACCACCCACCGGAAGGTTGGTCCTAAGGGAGAAGGGGGGAAGCAGCCTGGCTTTGGGGGTGGGGGTGGGCGTTTCCTGTGGTGCTCCTACCCTCTCCAGCTTCCCAGGGTGGGGGGTCCTTGCTACTCACACAGCCTCCCACAGGAGCTGTTTGCTTCCAGCCATGAGGTCCCCAGGATCTGCAAGAAACTTTGGTATTATTCAGGCACCTCTCGTGCCAGGCATCCTGGGTTTGCCTACATGCCCGTGGAGTTGGGGTGCTCCCACCCCGGGCGGCTCTGATGGTCTCCATGCTGCCCGTGAGGGTGACCACACCCCTTAGAGGTGCCTCTGTGGCCGGCAGTCACTTGCCAGGCAGGGCCAGTCTGGCCGTGGGTTGCTGCCCCTTAGGAACTTGGTGCCCGACTGTGCCAGCCAGAGCCCCTCTGTGGTTACCACCAGGATGGTGACCTTCCAGCACAGAAACATGGACTAGCTCCCATCACTGAGTCTCTGGACTAATCCAGGCCGGCCAGAAGTGATTCCTAAGTGCAGTGCCAGGAGTAAGCTCTGAGCACCGCCAGGTGTGACTCAAAGCAAACAAATAAAAAAAAGTGACTCCAGATCCTACTTGTCGCCGCGGACTGTGCTCACTCGGCCCTTCCTGGATTTCACTTATTGACTATTTTTATTTTTATCGAGGCACTGTATTTACAAGGTCACTCGTGATTGAGTGTCAGCCCTACAGTGTCCCAATACCAACCCCTCCACCAGTGTCCCCCGTTTCCCGCCCACCCCCAGCCTCCCTCGCTGGCAGACACTCATTTTTCCCTTTCAGTCGCTGATTTATGATACTGCTGTTGATAGGGCTTCATGAGTGACCTTTACCCCCTCCCAGCATCCTCTCCTCCTCCTAAGTGACCACTTACCTCCACCACTGTCAAAGTGTTCCTCTCCCCCCTGTCCTGTGTGCCCTGTGTCCTATCCCACCCCCGGCTCTACCACCCCAGTGACATGAAAGAATAATTTTCATATCCTCGTGCTCTTTGCTTCTGTTTCCTCTGGGCAGTTGTGATTGCCCAACTGTGTTTCTTTACATCCTGCATATGAGATTTTGTGTTTGTCCTTCTCCTACTTCACTTACCATGATACTCTCAGACCCATCCACCTAGCAGCAAATTGCACAACTTTCTCTTTTCTTACAGCCGAGTAGTATTCTGTTACATGTATGCACCATAGTTTCTTTATCCAGTCACCTTTTGGGGAGCATTTGGGTTGTTTCCAGATTTTTTGGCTACTGTGAACAGTGCTGCAATGGACATAGGAGATAGGAGTGCAGATGTCTTTTCTGCATTGTTTTTCAGAGTGGGGAGAAGAGATGAACATAAACTTCCTCCCAGAAGATATACGAATGGCTAAAAAGCATACAAAAAACAAAAAAAACCAAAAACTTTGTATCACTAATCATCAGGGAAATTCAAATTAAAACGACAATGAGATATCACCTCAACACCAGAGAGAGACGGGCACACATCAAAAAGAACAAAAAACAACCATTACTGGCGCGGAGACACAAAGGATGGGAACCCTCATCCGCAGCTGGTGGGAATATCAACTGGTCTAGCCTTTGGGAGGAAAACAATATGGATACTTATCCCAAAACTCAGAATTGACCTTTCACCCAGCCCAGCAATTCCACTACTGGGAATATGCCCTAGAAGCCTTCCTGGCTGTAGACCCCCAAATGCACTGGCAAATGCCCACCAAGGGTCCAGCTGTCAGTGCTGGGGGGTATGAGGAGGGGCCCCGGCCAGGGATCCAGCCAGCCCCTACCCTGGCCTTGGTGGCTCAGAGCTGGGGAGAGGCTGGGAGGGAGCTGGTTGTCCAGGGCTGGGGGGCTCTGCCCAAGGATGGGCTCCCTGGGAGGCTGGGAGAGGGAAGCTCCTGCGGGGGCTGCCACGTCTCTGTGTCCCCTCTGCCCAGGGGTCTCCATTCCACCGACGGGCTGCAACCGTTCCCCCGGAAAGACAGAGAAGGGGCTGTGGGTGTGGGGAGGTTCCCGCAGGGCTCCCAGGACTGCCTCCGCCCTGTATCCGGGGCAACCGCTCAGGCATCTACCCAGGAGGGTCGGCTGCTGCCCCTGGGTCTCAGGCCCCTGCATGGGGGAGGGCCAGGTCAGAGACCAAGAGAGCCTGGGGACTTCTCCAAGTTCCACAGCCTGGGCACCTCCAGGCGCTGTGGGGGCCGGAGAGCTAGTGGACACTGCCATCTGCTGGCCACTGGTTCTAACAGCACCCCTAGGTTTCCTTGCCCAGTTGTAAGATGGAGTTGGGACAGGAGAGACAAGAGCTGGCTGGCCCAGGCACGGATGCAGTTTGATCCCTGGGGGCGTCCCATAAAGATTTTTTGAACCCTGCCAGGAGTGATCTTGAGCACAGAGCCAGGAATAAGCCGTAAGCACCGCAAGGTATGCCTCTTCCTCCCCCCATAAAGCCCCCACAAGATTGTGGGACTTTGGGGCTGGAGCAATAGCACAGCGGGTAGGGCGTTTGCTTTGCTTTGTACGCAGCAGACCCAGGTTCGATTCCCAGCATCCCATATGGTCACCCAAGCACCGCCAGGAGTAAATCTTGAGTGCATGAGCCAGGAGTAACCCCTGTGCATCACTGGGTATGACCCAAAAAGCAAAAAAAAAAAAAAAAAAGAGAGAGATGGTGGGCCTTTGGCATTGAACCAGAAGAGCTGTCTTCTGGAGCTGTCACTCACATGTCCTGGGAGATGCTGGGACAAGGACCACATGCCTCCCTGAGGTCCTGGGGGACACCTGCTGTCAGACCACCTCCGCCAGCACTCAACCTGCCTGCCCCGCCCCGTCCAGCCCTACTGGGGCATCTGTGAGGGAGGGAAAGGACAAAAGGGAGCAAAGTCTCCACTCCTCGGGTCTGGAGCGATAGTCTGGCGGGGGAGGGCATTTGTCTTGTATACAGCTGACCCAGGTTCGATCCCCGCCATCCCACATGGTCCCCTGAGAACCGCCAGGAGTAATTCCCATGTGCAGAGCCTGGAGTAACCCTTGAGCATTGCCGAATGTGACAAAAAAAAAAAGCCTCCACTCCTCTTTATGGGGGGCAGGCCTGGGAGAACGATGGTTCTCCTCACACAAGGACCAGAGGATCAGACCCGGGACTCAGCACTCTGGCCTTCCAGCCCAGGACAGCCTCACGGGTCCTGCTTACCTCAAGCCTTTCCCAGTGCCCAGCCTGGCGATTCACGCTTACGTTGCTTTCTGGGGACATGGTGGTTTAAGCTTGTGGGAAATTTATTCTAACCCATCCTCACTCTGGTCACTGTCTTTGAGGCGTTTTCCTTCAGTGGACTTGCCTGTCTTGAGTATTAGTGATTTGGAATGTTCTAGAATTGGGTCTCCACTGCATTTCTTGGAGACTGTTGCAGACAAATCACGTTTCTTTTCTTTTCTTTGAAAGGAAAGTTCTTTTGGACTAAAAATCAGTGACTCTTAGAAATGTGCATGACCAATTGGAGAGAGGCTTCTCTCCCGACACACCCTGAATAATAGGACACCTGGCGGCCTGGGGTCTGGAAGATGGCTGGGAGGGGTCCAGAGAGGAACTGGACAGACCAAATGGCCTGTGCCCCACTCCCGAGGACATGGATGCTGTGGGGCCCGAGAGGCAAATAGGAATCAGGGCAAGCAGGAACCTCCTGTACTGGGGGCGGAGGGACCTGATGTCGCCAGGCGGGTGGCCAGGCCCCCCTTCTCTCACCTCTCCCTCAAAGACACCAGTAAGAAGGGGCTGCAGGTCCTGTCCCTGCGGCTGCCCTGCCAAGGAGGGGGTCACCTGGCTCGGATGAACAGTGGAAGACAACTCAGGTGGAAATGTGGGTCTGGCACCCGGGGGCGCAGACTGATCAACGCAACATGGAGTGACAGAATTAAACTCCCCAACGCCACCAGAAAACCACTGAGAGATTAGCCCCACCCTACACACACACACACACACACACACACACACACACACACACACACACACACACACACACCTCAGTTTGGCAGAACCAAAGGTAAAGTGCTTTGTTGGTGCAAGGGTAAACAAAGGGACATTAGTACGCCTTGGCAGGAGCACTGGAACAGCTGCAACATTTTGTTTATTCATTTTGGTTTGGGGCCACACCCAGCAGTGCTCAGGGCTTCCTTCTGGCTCTGTACACAGGAATGACTCCTGGTGGTGCTCAGGAGACCATTATGTGGTGCTGGGGATCGAACCCAGGTTAGCTGCAAGCAGGTACAACCTTATGGCTGTGCTATGGATGGTACAACCTTATGGCTGTCCTATAGTACAACCCTATGGCTGTACGGTCACTCCCAGCCCAATGACAACATCTTAAAGAAACTTCTCTTACCCCCTTTCAAGAAGTGCATTTGTGACAGATTCTACATAGAAACGCTCGGGCCTTCTTACAATGGAGCTAGAGACAGTTCAACAGGCTGCAGCACGTGCTCTGCACGCAGGAGGCCCGGGTTTGATCCCTGGGACCTCCCAGGATCCCCTGAGCACTTCTGGGAAGCACCCCTTAGCCCAACATTATAAATGAACATGCAAACAAAATGATGCTAGGAGTGAAGACGGGAACTGGGCAATATGGTGTTGAATGCACCATAGCAAGGTGGCAGCCCGTCCTTGTTGGGGGTCTGAGCTGGACAGGGGTGCACAGCACAGCCAGTCCCCAACTAGGAGTTGAGAAATGGGGTGGGCACAGTGGAGGGAAGGAAGAGGCAGGCTGAGCCCTCCCTGCAGGAGGCTACACCATGCTGCGGGCGCTGTGTGTC
This sequence comes from Sorex araneus, assembly GCF_027595985.1. Classification (NCBI taxonomy): domain Eukaryota; kingdom Metazoa; phylum Chordata; class Mammalia; order Eulipotyphla; family Soricidae; genus Sorex; species Sorex araneus. Next base: position 355,438,837 of record NC_073313.1, on the reverse strand, counting down.
CGGATGACATTCTGCTTCCACTCACGCTGGGTCCCTCTTGCTACCTACTCTGGGTCCAGTGCTCTTCCCTGCTCAGGGATCCCTCTCCTGGGTCCATAGGACTACAGATTCACATTTTCACATCATGAAACAACAAACCCTCCCTGGAGAGCCCCATGATCATAAATCAGTAGAGACAAGTCCCACATCACCCCCGACGCCCAACGAATACATCGAGACAATGTCATGGAGCACCCAGAATCAAGAAGAGACTCATAAATATTTAGAATGAAATCATGGGAGCCACTCAAGCGAGTTTTTCAATAAAACATACCGATGAGTGAATGCTACCATGTGCTTTATTATTGAGGGGGAGTGAAGAGAAAGCCTTTTATTTTGGAAACCAAAGGTAAAATTCCTAGTGAATCTAAGAGTAGACTGTAAAAAAAAAAAAAAAGGTACTGGGAGGGGAAACGTAAGCATCCATTTAGTCTGCGGTAAGTTTTCTGATTATAATTCACTGGGAATGTCCATGGTTGGAGTGACATCAGAACCTTCAAATATGCATGTCAAACATTGCCCGAACAGCGTTGACCTTAACCCAAAGGATCCAGCGCTGCGCATGTAAGGGAACGTTGGTGACCAGTGCCCCCTGGTGGCAGCAATGTGGCACCTCTGGTCCAACACAGCTGACCGGAAACTGAGAAGTAGATGCCAAGCTAGGCGGAGACTGTCTGGCTCTCAGCGCGCTGGAGAGGGGGCAGGCCTGGGAACCAAGGGAGGCGAAAGGGACGGGACAGCGAGGTGAGGCCATAGCCCTCTGTCCAGCTCTGGACTGAGGCGCAGACGGGTGGAGGGGGTGACGCGATTGTAAAACATGCTGGGTCCGCTGGGCAAATAGCAACGGGGACCCGGCTTCTGCACCCCAGTGCCAGGTGTCCACAGTGTGACCATCGCATGTGAGTAGAAGGGGGCTCAGGACCAAACATTCGCCCGAGTGTTTGGGGTAGTGCCACGATGGCTACAAGATTGCCCTGTGTTTCCAGAAAGACCCTCATGCGTCTGAGCCATGCCGTCCCTCCCACTGCGGGCCGGAGGCTTATCCCGACCCCTACCCCTTGGTTCTTGTCTTTGGTTAAGAGAGTTGCACCCCCACCCTCTCTCGCCGGACCCCTCCTGTGAGTTGTTGGTGTGAGGGATAAAGATTTGTAGCCCTCACCCCAGTTCAGTACACTGCAGGCCGTCACCCCACCTCTTTGAGGGGCTCCCCCTGAAGGCCCATCTCCACCCCCCACCACCCCCATTTCGCAGCTCCTCGGGCACCCACCCAGCTGTGATTTTGATCCAAGACGGCAGAAGTGGTGCCAACCTTCTACCCTTCTGTTTCTCTTGAGTCTGAAACTTTTTTTTTTTTTTTTTGCTTTTTGGGTCACACCTGGCGATGCACAGGGGTTACTCCTGGCTCATGCACTCAGGAATCACTCCTGGCGGTGCTCAGGGGACCATATGGGATGTTGGGAATCGAACCCGGGTCGGCCGCGTGCAAGGCAAATGCCCTACCCGCTGTGCTATTGCTCCAGCCCCTTGAGTCTGAAACTTTTTAACATGGAGACTCAAGGGGTCAGAGGATAGGATGGCAGGGAAGCCGCTTGCCTTGCGTGCAGCTGACCTGGGTTCACACTGCAGCAATATACAGAGGGTCCCCCACGCCCAGCCAGGAGTAACCCCTGAGCACAGAGCCTGAAGTAAGCTCCGAGGCCTGCCAGCATGGTGGCCCCCAAACCACAAAAATTAAAGCGAAAGCTTAGGAAGAAAAGAACAGGTGAAAGGAACACCACATTTCACGAAGCTTTTTCCGTACATGAAACATAAAATGCCAGCATTTTTTTTTCATACAAAGTGGGCTCTGGTTTGGGGCTTTTGTTTTTCCAGCATCCTGGCTCTGTCCTGCTTTCAAGAGCATGCGGTACACGCTTCACCTCTCCTCCTCCTCCTCCCCAGGCGTCCTCACCCCACACTGAGCACTGCTGGTGTCGGCCCTGATGTGAGGGAGTTTATTTCAAATGTGCTGACAAAGACCGCACTACAGAACGCCTCACTGAGAGAGACTAGGTACTTGCCCGTGAAGTCCCAGAGAGAGACCACAGGGCTGGCACGTGTGACTGCTCAGTGCCCTCAGACCCTTGGTCTCTCCCCTTTCCTGACTGCAGTTCATGTTCGTGCCTGAATAAGGGGAGGTTGTTCGTTTGGGGGCCACACCCGGTGGTGCTGGAGGGCTACACAGCTCAACACAGGAGGCGTGGCGTCTGCCTTGCAGTGCTCTGGGGACCACACGTCAGTGTTGGGGATCAGAACGTGCTCGGCCCACTGAACCACCTCTCTGGCTATCGCCTGGGCCACTTCCTGGAAGATGACTCCACCTCAGTCCCCAGCGGCCCCCTTCCGAGGACAACTGTTACCCCCCCACCCCACCGCGGGAACCCACTGGGCCTGGGGGGAGCCCCACGCGGCTCCTCCGTCCCAGGACGCCCATCTCTCGGGCCGGGAGCTGGAGGGGGCGAGCCCCCGAGCTCGGGGGAGGAGGGCGCCCCAAGATCGCAGCGCGCGTGTCCCCACCTCCCCAGCCCCCCCCCCACTCCCAGTCAGCTGCGCAGACCCCTCCACCCTTCGCACTCCCAGGAGGTGGCGAGGCCCAGAGAGTGAGCAGGAAGGATTGGGGTGGGGGTGGGGTGGGGTTGGGGGGGGACAGGACAGGCCAAGCCAGCGGCAACAGGTGTGGAGCTCCTGAGTGCCTGAGGCTGCATGTTCCCGGGCCATGGGATGGACACACAGGCCCGCCTGGTCAGTAGGAATAAGGGAAGAACGGAAGGGAAGTCCAGGCCCGAGGCGGGAGCAGCTGGGACAGCGCGACTCCACCATCCTGCCAGGCCAGGGCCAGGGTCCAGCCAGGTGGGCGTTGGGGGCGCCTGGAGGAGAGGAGCTGGTCGTTCCCCAGAAGCCCCGCCTCCTCGTCCACAGGGTGGAAGGTCATGGCCAGTGGGGGGTGGGGGCCCGGGGTGGGGCGCCAGGGGGCAGCGCTGGAGAGGGGGTTCTGCAGAGTTCAGAAGCAGGGGCAGCGGGAGGCTCGGGGTCACGAAGCTTCCATCCTTGACCCCGGCCAGCCTTTCCCAGCACAACACCTTCACCGTGCGGCCCCCTGCTGCGCTGGGTGGGCGCAGCCTCCCTCCAAGAACCAGCTCCCAGAGGCCCGCCCCACCCCCTTTGATATCCAATCAAGCCCATCCCCTCCACTAAGGCAACTAAGACTTAGCAAGACCCCCTCCCCTGCCAATTGCCCGCCAATCGTTGCCCCCTCGGTTATCAACCCCCCCCCCAAGGTGGGTCGGGGGAGTTGTGCCTTCTCTGTCTCCCCCAATCTTGCCCTTCAGTGCCCCCCAGCTTGAGTAGTCTTCTCGGTTCAACAAATGCCAGAACGTCCTCTTAGAGAAACGTCTCCAACAGGAAGGCTGTGGAGCTGCGGAGTCCACATCCTCGCGCCTCTAAGCCCGGCCACCCCGGGCACTTCTAACGCTGCCGCAATGGGCGCAAAGAGCGCGCGGGCGCGCGGCGGACGGGGGAGCGGAGCGCGGGGGGCGGCGGGTTGTCCCGGGGGTGACGGATCGGCTCCCAGCCCAGCGCTCGCTCTACCGGGTCCAAAGTCTCTCCCAGGCCCAGGCTGGTGGCCACTAGAGGGCGGACCCGGGGCGGACCCGGGGCGGGGCGGGCCGTGCGCGCGGGGCGGGGACACGGTGACGCCGGCGCCCGCGAGTCCCGTGACCGCGCGCCCCTCCCCGAGCTCTGGCCGTCATGCAGCCCCCCACGGTGCTCGTCACCTCCAGGTGAGCCCCACCTGGGCGCCCCGCGCGCCGTCGCCGCGCCGACGGGGAGTCCGGGGGCTGGGAGTGGGTGGGGACGCGCGCGCTGCGATCTCGGGGCGCCCTCCTCCCCCGAGCTCGGGGGCTCGCCCCCTCCAGCTCCCTGCCCGAGAGGTGGGCGTCCTGGGACTGAGGAGCCGCGCGGGGCTACCCCAGGCCCGGTGGGTTCCCGCGGGGGCCGCCCCTCTCCATTGCCCCGCCCCGATCGTTTCCTCCGGGTGGAAATCCAGGTTTTTGGGGAGCCGCTTTGACACGCTCCCTGCGTGCCAGCGCCCCCCGGGACCCGCGCTGGGGGGCGGGGGAAACCCATTCCACCTGCCGCTGCGCCCGGACCGCGGGGATCCAAAGTTCAGTTGTCAGGGCCACACAGCGGGGGCGACCCGGGCCGCGGCTGCTCGGGAGGGCTCGGACGCCCCCGCGGCGGAGGAGGGAAGAGGGGGCCGCGGCTCCAGGAGGGGGCTCGGGGCCAGGCCCCTCCGATGGGGACCCTCCGAGGAGGCGCAGGGTGGGAATGTCCTGTTAGAGAAACGTGTGGGACCCGCCCTGAGCCGGGCGGGGAGGAGCCCGGGCCAGCCAGACCCCCGAGGGGACGCGCTCGGCTTTGCCTGCCCGCCCTGACCACTGCCCCCGCCCCCGGCTTTTTATCCCCGGGAAGTGGCTCAGTGCCCGGGTGCAGCTGCTGCCACCCACCTGGGCGGTCCCGAAGTCCTGGGCTCCTGGACCCCGCGGGCCTGTTTGCCTCGGGTCAGTGGGCCGCGCTGACCACGCTGCCTCCCCGCCTGCTGCTGCCCTCGGCCTCGCCTTTGGCGGAGTCTGTTTCCTTTCCTGCAACCGGGAGATTGAGGAGGAGCCGGGTCTGAGCAGGGCCAGCAGGTGACCCTCTTCCAGACAGATGGAGGGACGAGGGGCGGGGGGGGGGGGGGGGGGGCTGCTCTATCCCTGCCCCACCCAACCCGGTACTCAGTCAGGGGGTGCTGGACCCACAGCCAGGAGACGGGCACTCCCTCCTGTCCTGACCAGCCGCTGTGCCAAAGCGCCTGAGTGAGGGTCAAGTCCAGAATCCCCCACCCCACCACCCTCTTCCCAGCCACTCCCACCTCCCCAGACACCCTCATATGCCCCACCCACTCAGTCACCCCCAGACACCCCCTCGCCAGCCACCTCCTCCCCAGCAGCCCCCGCCCCCGGGCCACCAAGCCATGGGGCACATTTCCAGCCAACCTGCCCGTCTCCTCACCACCTGTGCCCCCACTTTCTGTGGTCCTGACCTAACTCCTCAGGTTTTGGGATTTCCACAGTGGGGTGGTGGAGGGGGGGCAGCTTAGGGGAACCGAGGACAGTAAGTCAAGGGAAACCTTCCATCTGCCCAGGATGGCCAGAGGGCAAAGGAAACGGCAGCATGGGGCTGGAGCACAGTGGGTAGGGCGTTTGCCTTGCACGCAACCGACCCGGGTTTAATTCCCAGCATCTCATATGGTCCCCTGAGTACCGCCAGGAGTGATTCCTGAGTGCAGAGCCAGGAGTAACCCCTGTGCATCGCTGGGTGTGACCCAAAAAACAAAAAAAAGAAAAAAGGAAATGGCAGCAGGAAGTCACTTCAGGAGGGGGCTGCTTTCGGGGCCATGTCTGGGGTGTTCTGGGGTGCTCTCTGAAGGAGGCATGGATACCCCGATGGTGTCCCAAGAGGAGGGACAAGGGAGGCAGCTGGAGGAGTCTTGAGAATGAGGCGGTAGGGAGCCCACGCCCCAGCCATGATGTGGGGGGCGGGGAGGGGGGTGGGGTAGGGGGTGGGGTGGGGGGTGAGCGGGGAGAATGGAGGGGGTGTGGGTCGAGTCGGCCCAGACTCTAAAGAGCGGTTTGTGGGGAGTGGGACTTCCTGGCCAGCCTTCCTGACCCCCCACAGGCCGGTGCATGTGCCTGGGCTTCACGAAGTTTCCTTGGCTGCAGTGACCAGGGCCCAGGAAGAGACCCCTCAGGGCTCCCGCACGGCCCCGGGAGAACTGTTGGTGGCCTCCGCGGGAGAGGGGTGGGTGCTGGACTCTGCCCGAGGGTGGCGAGCGGGGCTCGGTTTCCTGTGTTTAAGAGGATGTGAGGGTGCCCGGTCTAAACGCGGGGGAGTTGGCGGAGCTCCTGGTTGCCCACAGGTAGACAACTGTAGTGATGGTGTCAGAGGGACAGCTGGGGTGACGGTGTCAGGTGGACAGCTGTAGTGGCCAAATCAGGCAGACGGTTGGGTAATGGTTCCAGGCAGACAGCTGGGTGATAGTGTCAAGCAGACACTTGGGGTGATGGTGTCAGGCCGACAGATGGGGTGATGGTGTCCGGCAGACAGCTGAGGTGATGGTGTCAGGTGGATAGCTGGGGTGATGGTGCCGGACGGACAGCTGTAGTGACCGTGTCAGGCAAACAGTTGGGTGATGGTGTCAGGCAGTCAGTTGGGTGATGGTGTCAGGCAGTCAGTTGGGTGATGGTGTCCGGCAGACAGCTGAAGTGATGGTGTCAGGTGGATAGCTGGGGTGATGGTGCCGGACAGACAGCTGTAGTGACCGTGTCAGGCAAACAGTTGGGTGATGGTGTCAGGCAGACAGTTGGGTGATGGTGTCAGGCAGACAGTTGGGGTAATGGTGCTAGGTGGACAGCTGTAGTGACCATGTCAGGCAGGCAGACAGTTGGGTGATGGTGTCAGACAGACAGCTGAGATGATGGTGTCAGGCAGAGAGCTGGGGTGATGGTATCAGGCACAGTTGGGTGATGGTGTCAGGCAGACAGTTTGGTGTGGTGTCAGGCAGACAACTGGGGTAATGGTGCCAGGTAGACAGCTGTAGTGACCACGTATGTCAGGCAGACAGTTGGGTGATGGTGTCAGGCAGACAGCTGTAGTGATGGTGTAGGATAGACAGCTGAGATGATGGTGTCAGGCGGAGAGCTGTAGTGATGCTGTCAGGCGGACAGCTGGGGTGACAGTGTCAGGCAGACAGCTGGGGTGACGGTGTCAGGTGGACAGCTGGGGAGGGAGGGAGGGGAGCTGAGCCCTAGAGCCTGGACGTGAGGCCTGTGAAGCCCAGGCCTGCTCTGTGCTGCAGGGGGCTCACTCCTGCCTCAGGCTCACTCCTGATGGTGTTTCAGGGAGTGGGGGGTGCAAACATGGGGGTTGCACCCAGGTCGGCCACTGCAAGGCCAGCGCCTGCCCACTGTCTTCTGCCGGCTCTGCCTCTGGGGGGCCTGAGGCAAAGGTGCGCCTCGTGGGGGAGGGCTGCTCCGGCACTGGGCCAAGGTGAGGCGGCTTCTCACCAGCCAGCCTCCACCTGCCTGTTCAGCCCGTTTCCGGGTGATGCTGGCACTGCAGGGACCCCTCAGAGACGAGCATGGGGTCTGTCCCAAGAGACCGCCCGGTGGGCCTGCGGCGTGTGGGGGTCCGGGGCCGGGTTGGTGTGAGATGCCAGGCAGGGCCAGGGCTGCCCCTTGCTTGCCTCCTCCCGGCGGCCCCTGGTGCTCCAGCCCGAGGGCTGAGGGCCCGGGAGGTTTGCTGCCGCGCCCCTTGCGGTACCCCTCGGCCCGGGCCCGTCCTGCCCTGGGTGCAGCGCCCACAGCGAGCGCCCCACGTCCAGCAAGAGCTCTGCAGCCCTGGGCCCGGGGGAGCGGGGCTTGTCGGGCTGGGGGGATGTGCAAGTGGCCGGCCGAGCAGTGCCCCTGTCCCGCGCTGACAACCGTGTCCCCTTCCCTTGCAGGCAGGTCCGGAACAGCCACACTGGCCTCGACCTGTCTGTGCCCCAGCACCAGGAGGTGCGCGGGGACATGATGTCGGGCCACGTGGAGTACCAGGTGCTGGTGGTCACCCGGCTGGCCGCATTCAAGTCGGCCAAGCACAGGCCCGAGGACGTCGTCCAGTTCCTGGTGAGCTGGGGGAGCAGTGCAGGAGGGGCTGGACACAGCGGGTGGCTGCGGCCTGGGGGTCAGCGCACAGCCAGGGGACGGGTGGCTATGCGTGGTCAGAGGCTCATAGCCGGGGGTGGGGGGGCGGGGGGAGGCAGGGTGACCAAGTTCTAGAGAGACAGAGATGTGCTGCGCCCCTCACCGATCCTCAGGAAATGGTCCTGGAGGTCTTCTTGGAAGAGGCGGTAAGAGTGCCCAGGCAGGGAGGAAGGGGAGTGCAGTGGCAGAAATGTGGGTGCCAGTGGGGAACCAGGCCCTCAGTGTCCCCCTGGATGAAGCGGGAGGGGCCCAGCGGGAGGCAGGGCAGGTAGGCAGGGGGGGGGGGGCGGGATTCTCTGGGTGTACAGGAAACTCCCCGGGTGGAAGAGGAGTTGGGATGGGGGAGTGGCCTGGTCCCACTTTCCAGGCTGGGGGTGGGAGGGCAGCAGGAAGCAGCTGGGCATGAAGGGGGGGGGGCGGGGTCTCGCCGGCTGGCGAGGGTCCAGCTCTCCTCCAAGCCGGACTTGCTCTGTGCTGGGCCCTGCTGTTTCCCGGGGCCCACATGAGGGGCCCTGCGGGGTGCAGCTGAGAGGGGACCCGGGAGGGTGGCTGCGCCCGCTGGCCCCGCCTCCTTGGAGACTGGAGCCTGGACGGGGGCTGGCCGCCGAGGGCGAGGGCGTGGGTTTGCAGGATCTGCTGTGGGGTGCAGGGCTGAGGAGACCCTGGGCCAGCAGTGGGCAGGGCCAGTGACAGTGCAGGGACAGAGGGACAGGAACGAAAGGGATGGTGGGTGGGAAAGGTGTGTGTGTGGGGGGGTGTTTATGTGTGTGTAGGTGGGGGGAAGGGCAGGGGGAGGGGGTGGGGGTGGGGAAGGGGTGTAGGGGAATTTTGTGGAGTGGGGTGGGGGTAGGTGTTTGTGTGTGGAGGGTGTCTGTGTGTCTGTGTGTCTGTGTATGTGTGTGGGGGTGGGTGTATGTGTGTCTTTGTGTTTGTATGTGTGTCTATGTGTGTGGGTGGGAGTGTGTGTGTGTGAGAGAGAGACAGAGAGACAGAGAGACAGAGACAGAGTACCAGCACCTGAGGAGTAGCAATGTCCGGAAGGGTCCAGATCCCGGACCCGACCCGCAGTCTCGAACAGGGGCGCCGCCCTTCCTAGTCCCTGTGCCCCTCTGGGGGGCTGCTAGCATCTGAAGCAGCGGTGCACGCCCTTCCCCGGGCGCATCAGTGGGTCTGAGGGAGCAGCTCAGAGTGTGGTTGCGGGGCGAGAGCCCCAGTACCACACTCAGGCATTTGCCTTGCCCACAGCCATCCTGAGATGCATCCTGACACCCCCCTGGTCCCCCAAGCCCCGCCAGGAGTGACCCCTGAGCACAGAGCCAGGAGCTAAGCCCCAAGCACCGCCCAGCGTGGTCGGAACAAACCAAAAACGGCTTCTGTTTCGGGGGGGTCACTGTAAGACGCGCACAGCCCGGTCCCTGACTGGCTCCAGCCTTTGACCACCAGGCGCAGAAGATGGGGTGTCTGCGGGCTGGGCCCTGGTCATGACAGACAGCTGCCTTTGGGGGGCCCTTGGGGGCCTCCCACCTGCCTGCCCCGTCGGTCTGTGAGGATACATGCCACCAGGCCCTTGACTTCGAGACCTGTGACCCCACGAGCTGTAGGGGGGCAGCCACGGGCTCATGCAGGTGCGACTCGGACACAGCGGCCGTGAGACCAGTGGGGAATGCGCTTGCTGCCCTTGAGATCTGGGGGTGCAGCCGGCGCCGGGAACCTCCCTGGAGGGTCGTGTCTTAGCTGGGAGCAAACATGAGCCCTTAACACTCTGCTCCTTGCGGGGACGTATCTGTGATCCTGTCACTGTCACTGTCATCCCGGTGCTCGTTGATTTGCTCGAGCGGGCACCAGTAACGTCTCTCATTGTGAGACCTACTGTTACTGTTTTTGGCATATCGAATACACCACGGGTAGCTTGCCAGGCTCTGCCGTGAGGGCGTGAGGGCGCGATACTCTCGGTAGCTTGCCAGGGCCCCCGAGAGGGGCTGAGGAATTAAACCCAGGTCAGCCGCATGCAAGGCAAATGCCCTACCCACTGTGCTATCGCTCCAGCTGTGATCCTGTGAGGAATGTAAATTTCCATGCTAGCCGTGGCACCACGCCAGCCTCTGGGAGGGGGGGTCTGATCGCACACCCCCACTGCAGGCAGTGCAGGTCCCCCACGGACACCCCTTGAGCTGTGCTGGTGATGTCTATGCTGCGTGGGGGACCCCAGGGCCCCAGGGGAGGGGTCCCCATGCCACCACCTAACGTTCTTTGCAACGTTCTTCTCATTGCTGATAAACCCTTGCTTTGGAGCATAGATGAATGTGTGTCCCTGGGTGGGGCGGGACCCCTGATTAAAAGCCCCCCATGGCTGACTCCAGAACCCCAGGACTGGTGGGTCTGTGGGACTGGCCTGCAGGTTGCAGTGGGCCAGCAGAGGGCGCCCGCCTACACCTGCCGGCCCTGGTCCCCGCCCCCTCCCTCCCCACTGTCCCCCGTCCTTCCCTTCCCAGGAGCTGACCGCTGCAGGCCTGGGGGAGCAGAGAAACCACTTTCTGAGCCCCCATGGGCACTCCCCATCCCCCCCGGGAGATGGTCTAGAAGCTCAAGCTGAGGAAGGTGACCTAACAGTCCCCTCGTGCACTGGGGGTCCCGGAAGGGAGATGGTGGCCAGGGGACTGTGTCAGGCTCCCAGAATCCTCCACAGCTGCAGCATCCCCGGGGACCTGGGCAGGGAGCAGGCCACCCCTCAGCTGTCTGGCGCCCGCCCCACGCTCAGGAGATCTCGCCTCTCCTTCCAGGTCTCCAAGAAGTACAGCGAGATCGAGGACTTGTACCAGAGACTGAGCAGCCGCTACCCGGGCGCCAGCCTGCCCGCGCTGCCCCGGAAGGTGCTGTTCGTGGGCGAGGCGGACATCCGGGAAAGGAGGGCAGCCTTCCACGACATCCTGGGCTGCGTGGCCAGGGACGCCCAGCTGGCGGCCAGCCCCGAGCTGCTGGAGTTCCTAGGTACTGGGGTGCCTTGCTCCCCCTGCTCCTCCTCTCCCCTCCCCGCCCCACCCCTCCCTGCCCCTCAGCTCCCCCTGCTCCCCTGCCCGTCCTTCTGCTCCTCTCTGCTCCTCTCCCCTCCCCTCTGCTCCCCTGCCCGCCCCTCTGCTCTTCTTCCCTTCCCTCTGCTCCCCTCCACTTCCTTCTGCTCCCCTCCACTTCCCTCTGCTCCTCTCTCCTCCCCTGTTCCCCTGGCCACCCCTCTGCTCCCTTCTACTCCCCTGTCCGCCCCTCTGTTCCCCTCTGCTCCCCTCCCACTTCCCTCTGCTCCTCTCCCCTCCCCTCTGTTCCTCTGCCCGCCCCTCTGCTCCCTTCTATTCCCCTGCCCGCCCCTCTGTCCCCCTCTGCTCCCCTCCACTTCCCTTGGCTCCTCTCCCCTCCCCTCTGCTCCCCTCCACACTCCCCTCTGCTCCCTTCCGTGCCCCTCCCTGCTCCTTCTCTCCCCTCCCCTCCCTTTTGCACCCCTCCGCAACCCCCACGACCCTCCATACCCCGCCATGACCCTTCTCTGCGACCCTCCACTCCCCTTCACTCTTCTCCACACTCCTATGCTCCCCTCCACGCCCCTCTGTGACCCTCCGCTCCCCTCCCCTCCCCTCGCTCCCCTCTGCTCCCCTCTACTCCCTGAGGCCCCCCTGCCCCAGCCAGTTGCGGTTCAGTCCACGGCTGCTCCCTGGGACCTGGTCTCTGCTGTGCTCGTGGACAGGGCTGAGAGACCAATCCACAGTATCTGGGTCTTCCCCCTCTGCCATCTGTGAGTGCCCAGCCCCGCCCCCAGCGAGGTGGCTGCTGAGGAGAATGGCCAGTAGTGGCCGCCCCCCTCAGGCCAGGCCCCTGGACTGCCAGTGGTGTCTGGGCCTCACCCAGGACATTCACTGCCCTGGCTCCACCCACACCCGTCCTGGCCGGTGGCCCCCTGAGGGCACGTAAACACCCCCCTGTCCCCCACTCACCGCCACACACACACACACACACACACACACACACACACACACACACGCATGCCCTCCCCCCACGCCTCTGCCTCAAGCCCTCACCAGCCAGGCCAGGCCAGGGGCTGCCGTCACCCAAGCTCTGCCCATGGCCAGCCTGGAGCCCGGCCCCTGGGAAGGCCCCACCTCAGCCCGCACCGCCAACTGAGGCACAGCCTGTGCTGATTTCACCCGGCTGCCCCACTACCCCCCGCACCCCTGACCTCTGAATCCAGGCCCCGCCCGAGTCCACAATGTCCAGCCACCTCTGGTCAGTTGCCTCAGTTGGGCAGTGTCCTGGCTGCCGTGGGTGTGAGGCACAAGGCCTGACCAGGGCCCAAGTGTGCACGGCGCTGGGGGTGCTGGCGTGGCAGCCCCACCCTGCACCCCGCTGAGCTCAGACACTGGGCCAGGCCCGGGGAGCTCCAGGCCCCACTCTGGGTCCCTCTCCCGCTCTTTCCCCTCCCCGGGGGCACGCCTCCTTGGCCAGACAGGTGGGCGTTTCTCCAGCAGCAGAGTGACAGCGGAGACTGGTGGCTTCCAGTGAGGATCAGGGACTAGGAGCAGAAGCGGGGTGCTGGGCAGGGGGCAGCCTGCCTCACCTCCTTCTGCACGGCCGCCCCCCCCCGCCCCCCGGCCCCAGACACCGCTGCTGCCTGCTTGGTCCCTGCAGGATGACCCTATCCTGTGCAGATTGGGGTGGGGGCTCCAGCCCTGCCAGGGGGAAGGGCAGAGAGGCTGGTGTGACTTCTCTGTGCCTCAGTTTCTTCATGTGTAACATGGCAGTACCAGGGGGCAGGGGTGTGTGTGCAATATTTAAATGAATCCACGATAAAATGCTCATTGAATCATGTTTAGTGCCTGAGATTCGAGGAACAGGCGCTTTTGGAGGACGTTTTCACATTCATCTATTTTATTTTATTTTATTTTTATTTTGGGGTCACACCCAGTGATGCTCAGGGGTTACTCCTGGCTCTGCACTCAGGAATTACTCCTGGCGGTGCTCAGGAGACCATATGGGATGCCAGGTATTGAGCCCGGATTGGCCACATGCAAGGCAGATGCCCTCCCCGCTGTACTAACGCTCCGGCCCCTCATTCGTCTGTTTTAAACATGTCACCCGACGCTGTCTGACCCTCGTGGCTTGAATCTGCCTGTCGCAGCGAGTGACACAGCACACAGGCTGTGCCCCAAATCGGCACGCACCCCTGCCCCACTGGCCGGAGCGTCCAGCTCTTTCCCTGCAGGCGGACTTTCCCAGAGTGGCCACTTCAACCATGTGCACAGGGGAGCACTGTCAGCCTCCCCCCCCCCCCCCCCCCCCCCGCCGCACCCCGCTCCAGACAGACCACGGCCCTGTGCACGTTTTGGAGAGAGAGGAGGCCAAACCCACGCCTCAGTCCTCGGCGGGGAGGACCAGGGTTCCAGTCTCAGTCTGCTGCAGGCTGCTTGTAAGGGAGGGCAGGCTGGCATGGAAGCTTCTGGAGACTTGCCTTCCCTCTCTCTACTTGCACTCCCAGCCGGGAAGCCCTGATGGAGCCTTCTAGATTCTTCCAGACTCTTCCGGACTCTTCTAGACTCTTCTGGTCTCTTGCAGCCAGTTGCCCAGCCCCAGAGCAGGTGGCTGGGTCACCAACGTGTGTCTGTGTTGCTGGCTGGCCCCTCTGGCACAGGCGGCAGACATAGGACAGGCACCCCGAGACCCCTGAGACCCAGAGCTGTTGCGTCACCCGGAAGCTCCCGCGTGGACCCGCTGCTGCCCGACGGGATTCCTCAGTCCCTCGCCCATCTCCCCCCACAGGCACCAGAGCTCCAGGCGCTGTGGACCCCGGCGCCAGGGACGGCCCCGAGCTGGATGCCGACGGCCAGGCCGGGGAGGACGCGGAGGCCTTGGACTTCTTCCAGCAGCAGGACCCCGGGGATGAGGAGGAGCCCCCCGGCAGCAGCCGTGCAGGGAAGGCGCAGCAGCAGGAGGAGGAGGAGGAGGAGGAGGAGGAGGTGTTGGACCCACTGGGCATCATGCGGTAGGTGTGCCCTTCCCAGGGGCCCATCTTGTCTGAGGAAACCGGGATCCTCGCCCATGTGGCCTGCCCGCATCTTGGGGACCCTCCAAGGTCTCCCCGCCCCCACCATGACACGGGGCGCCCCGGCCCTCCACTAGGAGTCCTGTCGGCTCAGCTCTCTGGGCTGCCGGAAGCCCAGGCCTGGGCACGGCGTCCAGCTCACACTGGCCCCTGTGATGGTGCCCAGGCCACGTGGCACCCTGAGCCGGGGCGGGTGTTGAGAGCGCCCCAGGTCTAGTGCCAGGAGGCAGGGGGAGCCGGGGGTCCCTGGGGCTGTACACCCGCCTGCACGCGCACGCACCCTCATACACTCCGGGGGAGGCAGCTGGCTCCAGTGTCCCCCTCCTGGACGGTGATTATTCCTGTCACCTTCTCGTCCCGTCCCTCCACAGCCTCTGACCGCCTCCAGAAGGGGCTCCTCATGACCCCCTGCTTAGTGCAGGGGCCCCCCTGAGGGAGGGGCATCCATCAGACCTCCTGCCCCGAGACCCCCGCCCAGGCTCAGGCACAGCCTCCAGGGCTCTCGCTGCTGCCGGCCCAGAGCTCTGCTGGGGGGAGCTTGTCCCTCCAGGCCCAGCGGGGCTGGAACTAGTCGCTCAGCTGACCGCGCCGAGTGGCCAGTGTTCCTGCCCCAAGGAGCCTCCCAGCCCTGTGCTCCCAGGTTGATCCCAGGCATTGATCCCGGGCTCAGAGGCGGTTAAAGGCAGATGGAAAGTAAAGGCCCCCTGCGGAGGCGAGCCAGCTGCTGGGGTGGGGGGGGCAGGGGGGAGAGACAGGCAAAAAGCAGCGTTCTTGCACCCGGGGCTGCAGCCTCTCTTGGGCCCCAACCCGTGTATATGTATAGACCAAGGGAGGGGGCTGGAGCCATAGTACAGCAGGGAGGATATTTGCCTTGCATGCAGCCGTTTCGGGTTCGATCCCCGGCATCCCAGAGGGTCCCCCAGGCAATGCCAGGAGTAGGTCCTGAGCGCTGAGCCAGGAGCAACCCCTGTGCATCACTAAGTGTGACCCAAAAAGCAAACAAAAAAATAAACCAAAGAAAAACCAAAAAAATAAATAAATAAAAAGTACCATGCAGGTGGCGAGGTTTCCTGGCGCTGCCCACGCTCGGCGCATCTGGCGACGCTGCGGGCTGCAGGCGCGCTTCAGAGGCCCATGAAACAGGCCTGCGGGTGCCAGTGGTGGTGGTCGGTCAGGGTGCTGGGGTCCGAAACCCGTTCTGGGTGGACACAGCCCCCCAGGTCCCATCCCTGCCTCCAGCATTCACCGTGCATCCCTGGAAATGTCGCCCCGCTCCCCCCACTCCCACCATTAGCTTCAGCCTCTGGGTCAGTGAGCAGGACCCCTCAGTGTGGCGAAGGTGCCGGCTGGCCGTATGGCCCTCATCCCTCTAGACGCTCCACATGGTCCTCGGCGCTGGTTCCTCCGTCTGGGAAGACATCCACTCTTGAGCTGGAGCAACAGCCCGGCAGGGACAGTGTTTGCCTTGCAGGCGGCCGGCCAACCCGGGTTCAATTCCCAGCATCCTATATGGTCCCCCTAGGCACCACCAGGAGTAATTCCTACGTGCAGAGCCAGGAGTAACCCCTGAGCATCACTGGGTATGAACCCTTCCCCCCCCACAAAAAAAAAGACATCCACTCTTTCCGGGAACTTGGGAGCTGGGAGCAGATTAGCATGTGTGTGTTATCCCACTCATTCTAGTTGCACCCCGCCCCCGCCCCCCCTTATCCTCCCAGACGGTATTTTCCTTGGGGTTGAGGGTGGCGGGGGGTGTGGAATAGAAATGAAAGAGAGAGTCCCGGGGTACAAGCTTAAGGTGCTTCCTTGCCTTACCCTCCGATCCAGGTTTTTGTGGCTGGAGTACGGGCCAGGAGTAGCCCTTTAGGGCGTGGCCCTAAAACAAACAAGTAATAATAATAATAATAATAATAATAATAATAAACAATTCCGTAGGAGCGCTGGAAGGCACCGATTGCCCCAGCACCCCTGAGCGCTGCAATGTTCTGGGAGGGGGCACTGGTGTTCTGGGTCCTGCAGCTGCTCCCCATTCCCTCCTAGGGGAAACTTTCCCACCAGGAAAAGCTGAGTATGGGCGTGGGTTTCCCTCCTTCACCCCCTCAGGGCCGGACCTGAAAGTGGGGTTCAGGGCCCGAAAGGTGGGGGCTGGGTCACCCCTGGGCTGCACTTTCCAAGTAGCCTCCCCGCTCCCCCCACCCCCATCTGCTTAGAGGCACTTTGCAGGTAGGGTGTGCCCATTTCCTGGGGCGCCCCTTCCACGCCGGCTCCAGACTCATGCACTTCCGGCTGCGGCCGCCGGGGGCCGCTGTTGCTCCGCGGCCAGGCAGGCAGCGCGTGTGGTCGCCCGGGCACAAAGCAGCCGAGCGGCTTGCCCAGCTTTTCTTTGTCTTTTAAACCTGGTTCTTATTAGGGGGCAAGACCTATGACTACATCGTGAGCACTCAGGGAGGGGGCGTCTGTGCGCGCCCAGCCCGCGGACCCCGCAGCGCTGCCCCCACCCCAGCAGCCGCCGGGGCCTGGGCACACAGTTCTTGAATGTTCAACTTCTGCTGGGAGGAAGAGGAGGGTGGGGGGAGGCCCCCAGAGCCCCCCGGGGTGCTGCAAAGCTTTCTAGTTGTCTGTCCCGACGATATGTGCGCAGAGAGGGAGAAGGCGGTCGGAAGGAGCATTTCTGCCCGGATACTCACGGATGTGGCCAGATTGGTGGCCCAGCCCGGTTTGGTGGCCGATGTCCAGGTTCAGCCCTGGGCTGGGTCTTTCCAGATCTCACAGACGAGTCGGGCCCCCTCTTCTGAGCTGGAGCAGAGGCTGAGAGCCACCCTGCCGGGCCTGGCTTTGGGGTGAATTTCCCCCGGGTGCCGGCTGCTGCGGGCACTGAGTTTGGAAGCTTCTGCAGGTGCCAGGCTGTGCCCTGCAAGGGAGGCTTCACCGTCGTGACGATGGGTGCCGGGGTGGGTGTGGATCCTGTGGCGGTGGTGGGTGTGGGTGCCAGGGTGGGTGCGGGTGCCAGGGTGGGTACGGGTGCCATGGTAACTGTGGGTGCTGAGCAGCATTTACCCTGTGCAGAGGAGACGCTGAGCAGGGCGGGTATCCTGGAGGTCCTGGTCCCTCCCAGGGGCCTGAGACTCACAGCCTGGGTGGGACCGAGGGGCCAGAGCGATGCTGTGTGTCCCCCAGGGCCTCTGGGGCCCCAACTGAAGCCACTTGACTGGGCCTATCCTGGGTGGCAAGAGCTGGGAAGCAATTTCTGCTTCAAGGTGGCCGGATGCATACCAGGTCCCCTTCCTGCACCCCTAAAGGGAAACTCCAGACCCAAGTTGCCTTGCACCCCCACTCTGGTGCAAGGGGAATGGGCCAGCCCACACCCCCAACTTCCTCAGGCCGGCCCTACTCCCCCCCCCCCCACCCTTCAGCCTGTTGCCTTGCCACAGGGCTCTTTGCTTAATCACTTTAATTTTAATTTTGTTGGGCCACACCTGGTGGTGCTCAGAGAGTGCCCCCGGCTCTGCACGCAGGAATCCATCCTGGCGATGCTCAGGGGACCATACGGGATGCCGAGAATCAAACCTGGCTCAGGCAGGGTAAACGCCCTCCCCGCTGTGCTCCAGCCCGGCCTCGGGGCTCTTTGTGGCAAGCCTGCCCACAGCACCCCATGGCTCCCCCCGTCTCCCCATCATGACCAGCTCCCCATCATGACCGGCTCCGTCTGGAAGCCCCTCACAGCCTGACGTGCCACAGGCAGCCTTGTCCCGAAAGGAATTCCCTCAGTTCGCCCGTTTTTTTCGGAGATGCTGAAAACGTCCCTAGCTGGGGAGGGAGACAAAGCAGAATTGATGACTGGAAACCGCAGGGCGCACTTTTGCAAGGCAGGCGCTGTGGCAGGCGCGCCATCGAGAGGACGGGGCTCAGCGCTGGGCCGAGCGCCGCCCTGGCTCTGCCGGAACCGCTCGGTCACGCCATCCGTGTGCCCAGCTTCCAGAAGATTCCACTGGTTTCTGTTGAGGTGATCCTTCTGGGACTCCAGGCAGGATGCTCAGGTCCTGATCTGTTCCCAGGGCCCGGGCACCTGCTGGGGACGAGGTTTCCCCTGGCTCCGACCTGTCGTGAAGCCGCCCTGTCTGCCCATCCCCTCCCAGGCGCCGCGCCCACCAGCAGAGGTGGCCCGCCGGGACATCTGTCTCCTGTCAGGCTCATGCGGCGGGAGGCTGGCGTCTGTCTGTGCGGGAACGTGCCTGCCCTGTCCGGGGCACTGGCCGCCTCAGGAAACCTGTCCCTTCCCCTCTGTCCCCCTCGAGCCAGTTACTCGGCCTGTGCTGGTGACAAGTGTCTGAACATATGGGCTCGTCTTCGGGGTAGGGGCCACAGGGTCCCCTCGTCTCTGCCAGCCAAGGGGGCTCCACCCCGGCCCTAATTGAGCGAGCTGAGAAGCAGGTGGAGGGGGGCAGGGGGCGGAGGAAGCCCAGGTGGGCAGCGCCTGACCGTGCTCTGTCTGCTGCAGGTCCGCAGCCCTCGGGGCCATTGGGGAGGTCATTCTTGAGCACTTGTGCCTCCCCAGGGACTCCCTGACCCCCTGGTCTGTCACGCAGGGCTTCCCCCCATGCCAAAGCCATTCAGCCTGGCCCTGATTGTTTCTCCTCGGGCCCTGGTGTCCATCAGTGGTCCAGTTCCCCTCTCAGCTCAGCCCCTGTTCAGGGGGTCCTCATCACCCGGAGTCCCCCAGGGCCCCTCTCATACCTGAGTCACAGAGTGAGGGTCTCTTGGTTGCTCTGCCTGAGACTCTCTTCCTTCCTTGGCCTCCCTGCCCCCAAGGTGCCCACCTCTCTGTTGAGTTCTCTGGGAAGCCTTGGGGCTATACTGGCTCCTTCTCCGGTGCTCCTAGCTCTCAGGAATCACTGCTGCGGGGTCATGGTGGGCTGTGACTCTGGGCTGTGGGGTGTCCTGGTTCTCTCTGCCCCCTCATCCAGCATGGCTGCTGTTCACAGGAGGTGCTTCATGGGTGCAGGGTTGTGTGAGCACTGGAGCTGAGGGCTTGTTCCTGCCAGGGTGGCTGAGAGAACTCTGGAGGAGGGGTGGGGAGGAGGGGCTTTCTGAATTGGACCTCTCTCAGAGTGGTGCTGGGAACCACTCTTTTTCCCCCCCTCTTCCTATCCATCCATTCGTCCACCCACCCATCCACTTACCCATCCATCCATCCATCCATCCATCCATCCATCCATCCATCTATCCATCCATAAATCCATTCATCCATGTTCCCATCATTTCATCCATGCATCCATCCACCCACCTACCCATTAATTCATCCATCCATTCATCCATCCACCACCCACCCATTAAACCATCCATACGTTCATCCACCCACCCACCCATTAATTCATCCATCCACTCATCCATCCATCCATCCACCCACCTACCCATTAATTCATCCATCCATTCATCTACTCATCCATCCATCCATCCATCCATGCATTCTCCCACCAACCTATCCATTTGTTCATCTATCTACTCACCCACCCATTCATTCACCTCTCCACCCATCCACCCATTCATTTATCGACCCATCCATCCATGGATCTGTCCATCCATGCACGGGGTGGCTGAAGTTTCTGAGAAGCGCTTTCTGAGGACAGGGTTTCAGCCCCTGTTCCCCGGGCCTGGGGGAGGCCGGGGAGCTGACACTCTGCCAGGAGCCAGGGAGACCAGCTGGTGCACACCCGGCTGGTGGGGGGGGACACACAGTGGACCTCGCGGCTCCTTCTCTCCGGTTCTGCCTTCGAGGTGAATCGCCACCTCCCAGAGAACCAGGGTCACATCTCTGGCTCCTGCTCACCTTTTTCCTTCCTGCTCCTGGCATCTTGAGGGGCAAGAGCAGAAGCCCAGGAGCCTGACTGCCCTCGTTCTAGTGCTCCCTCCATCTCCCCTCCCAGGCTGCCGTGTACCTTTGCATAGACCCTCAGCCTCCCTGAACCTCCGTTGCATCCTCTGGCCAGAATCCTGCAGGGGCTTGGCTCAGAGGGATGTTGGTGCTCCGACTTCCTGCAGACAGGCCACGGGTCTTCATAGCTTTCGCTCCTCAGCTGGGGGCCTGCAGCTCCCCCTTTCCTGCCCATGTCCCCATCCAGACCGAGGTCCTTGCCCTCCCACACCCAGGGCTGCCCAGCCTCTATTTTTATCTGCTGCAGCCTCATCTGTCCCATGGTCCACGCTGGGACCAGCTTCTGGGCACCGTTTGGCTACATAGTTGTCCACATGAGCTCAGAAGGTGACCTCAGGTCCATGGAACTGCCTGCCCGTCAGAAAATCCTGGCACTCCGGAAATCCCAGCTCTGGTACAAAAGCCAGAGTCCTGTTGTTTGCAGGGTCCGTGAGATGACTCATTCAGGCATCCCGCATCAGGTCCGCGTTGCCTTAGTAACCCTGGGCCAGGCCCCTTTCTTTTCCTCCAGGGCCGAGTGCATATCACCACGGCAGCTCTGGGAATGTTCCCGTGGACCAGGGGGAGGCCAGCCGCCTCCTCAGCCCACCCCCCCCATACCCCTACGCAGCCCCAAAAGTGGAGGCCCAGGGCAGGCCAGAGAGCGAAGATGCCTCAAAAGAGACCCTGCGGTGACAGCCAGGGGAGGCGGAGTCCGGAGGGGCTGCCTGAAAGAGGCGGTCTTTGCTCCTGTCTCCCTGATGGGTGCTTCTTCTCTGCTCAAGGGAAGGGGGATCCTGGAGCTGGGCTGCTTCCCTCTGCCCCAGTCCTGGCCTCAGACATTTGGCTGGGAAGTGTCCCTGGCCCTGGGCAGGCCGGAAGGGGAGCAGGTCCCTGACCTGTGACCTCATGACACGAGAGAGCCAGGGAGCCCGCTGGGGGGCAGGCAGGAGGGTGGTGCTGGCCCCCTGCCACGGGGCTGCCTCTCCCCACCTCCTTGTGCAGGGCCTGGGAATGTTTCTGAGGGGGGCTTGCTGGGGGGGTCCCCCTGCCCCCCCCGGCAGACCCTGACCGCCCCTTCCCTGCGACTCTGCAGCACCAAGAAGCCCAAGAAGCCCCGAGAGCCGGCGCCGCAGCCCCAGCCCAAGCCCTTGCCCCGACTCACCATCTTCGACGAGGAGGAGGACCCCGAGGAGGAGCTGTTCGGCCCTGGGGGGGAGCGCGCCCCCCAGCGGCGGCCCCCGGAGAAGGCACGCGGCCTGGACCGTGAGTGGAGGCCCCGTCACCCACGGGGCTCCTCGGTGACCGCTGGCCTCAGTGGCCACCCCGGGCCCCGCCCCTCGTCCTGGCTGGTGGCTTCCGGGTCAGAAATCTCGTCTCAGGGCGCGGGTGCCCCGTTCCTCCAACCCTGGGCTGGGGGGCGTGTTTCTGGTCATCCCCCAGAAGGGCCCTGCCGAGTCGGTGATGCCCAGATCAGAATTGACGGGAACGGGTGTCCAGGGGCTCCCTGACCTCAGTGTCCAGGGCCTTGGCCGAAGGGGTGCACCCACACCCCCCCCCAGCTCCATGGTGCTCCTGATGGAGCTAAAGGTTGGTGGTGGCCACGTGGACCCCAGCAGAGGGGCCTGGGCAGAGCTGGACACGTGAGAGCAAGTAGCCTCTGGCCTGGCTCTGCCCGTCTCTCCCCTCTTCATCCGGGCCCCCTTGGGCCTCTGGGCCCCACGACACGGCCGTGTGTGGACACACTCCCACTGCCCCCCGCCTTCTCCACGACAGCACCCTCTGAACAAGGACGGGGAACTGGACACAGCACCCGGGCTGTGGACACAACACCTGGGGCAGGAGAGACGCCCCGGGCTGCAGGGACAGAGTGAGGGACAGGCACCCCCGCGGGACTAAGCTCAGCCACAAGTGTGTGGCCACCAGAGAGAGCCCCTGGCCACTGGTCAGCCCCCTGAGGAGCTGCTGGAAACTGGGGTCCAGTGCCCAGGATCTGGCCGGATGCTAGAGGAAACTGTCTCCTCCCCAGAGCTCAGAGGCCCCAGGACTGGAAACCAGAAGTAGACCCAGCGGAGGGGGGTGGGAGACTCTTGTGCCCGAAGGCCCTGCTCCTCGCCCTCCTCCTGCCCCCCCACCCCACCTCCCCCGGCCTCTGTGTTCTGTGGCTGTGTCCCTGGCGCTGAGGGGGGCCCGTGCTTCCTGTGACCGCTCTGCGACCGCCTTCTCCGCAGCCCTGAAGCTGTTTGAGGATCCGGACCTCGGCGGGGCCGTGCCCCTGGGGGACCCCTTGCTGCTGCCCGCCGCCCGGGAGACTGGAGGGTTCGCGTCCCGCCTGGGCCCCAGAGAGACCTCGGAGGAGCTGTTCAGGTATGTCTGTCCCGTGAGGACCTGAGAGTGACAGGGGAGCCAGGGGGCTCTGAGCCTCCTGCCCCTCCACAGCAGGGCCTACAGGTGGGGAGGGGGGGCGGGAGGCAGAGGCGGGTGGGTGAGGGAGGCCGGGATGGAGGGCGGGGGCAGGGACAGGAGCCCAGGCCAGCTCGGCAGGCCCCGGGGAACGTCCTGATACACTCTGGGAGAATCGTGGCTCTAAAGAAGGCGCCGGGAAATCTCTGCTGGGGGCCGTGCAACAACCCAGGCGGGGCTGGGGAGCAAATTAAGACTGTCCTGTTGGCAGGTCACCAGGATGGTGCCAAGTGCAGGCGGGGGCATGGCCAGGGTCAGCAGCGTCCCCTCCACAGGTGTCCCGTGGGGGAGGAAGAGGGGAGAGCAGTTCCCGAGATGGGGCACAGGACGTGTGCCAGGCCCCTCCCGGGTGGGGTGGGGGTGGCCCTGTGTCCTCATCCCTGTGAGGTCTTTCCTCCCCACGGTAGGGCAGCTGGAGGTGGGACCAGCCCCCACCTCCACCCGGCCCCACCCACCTGCAGGCACTCGGTGGGGGAGGAGGGGGTCCCGCTCTTTCCTGGGGTGCAGGTGTGTGCCCCCCAAGCCTCTGTTGTCTTCAGGACGTGGCACCCCCCGTGAGGCAGGACAGGGGGTGCCTCTCGGCGTGTTGCATTCTGAGCCCACGGCCTGCAGAGCAGAGTCGGGGTGCGGAGAGTGTTGCCCTCCGAGGCAGATATCCAGACCCCCCACCCCCACCCCCACCGTCCTGCTGGACTGCCCGGCCTGGGTGCCTGGGCGCCTGGGCTGTTCTAGTTGCAGCTCCCAGACAGCCCCTCCTCCGCTCCTAGAGCCCCAGAAGCATCCCCACATGACCCCTGCCTGGGCCTGGACCACGCGGAGCAGCGGAAAGGAGACCACGCCCCCTTCCCCCGCACAGGCTTCTGGGAGCAGAGCCTGCCTGCCCCTGCCGGGTGGAGACACACCCCAGGGTGGGCAGACCCTGCCCCCCGTTTATTCCTGCTTGAGCGTGCTCTAGAGGGGAGCGCTGCCTCCACCGTCAGACCCTCTAGGGGCGCCGAGTGCCCGGCGCGGAGGAGGGGTTGCCGTGAGCCCCGTATCTGGAGGCCCTGTAGCTCCTTCCGGAGGTGGGGGGCAGGGAGCCAGGGCACGGGGTCACTCAGGGGAGGCCGCTGGGGAAGGGCCCCCTCAGCCACCCCCCCCTCCCGGGGACTGTCCCAGGAGGGGTCCCCTGCAGGACAGTGCAAGGTGCCGACTCCTGGCTCAGGGCTTCTCCCTCCGCCCCCCAGGGTCGAAGAGGACTTGGACCAGATCCTGAAGCTGGGCGCTGAGCCCCCGCCTCGGCCCCGGCCGCCAGTGGCCCCTAAGCCAGTGCTCCCCAGCAAGCCGGCGATTCCCCCCAAACCGGGCCGGCGGGCCACCACGGAGCCAGAGCCGCGGCCGCCGCTGCAGCAGCAGGCCCAGGCCATGGACGAGATGGACATCCTGCGGTACATCCGCGAGCAAGAGGCGCCCGGCCAGGCCGCCCCCAGCCTCTTCTGACCCTGCTGGGAGCCTCTCGGGTCTGGGCACTGGAGGGGGTCCCCCCTCGGGCCCACGACGGGGGGCCGGGGGCGCGGCCAAGGCCGCCCTCGTGACCCTGACGGCCTCCCCCATCAGTATGTGGAGGGGGTCGGGGCAGGGGTCCCAGGAACCCCAGTCCTCCTCCTGCGTTCCCAGGGAAAGGCCACGCCATGGCCACCTTGTGCCTCCGATATAGGGCCAGCTCTGAACCGACGCTTGTGGGGACCCCCCCCCCACCAAGCTCTGCGGGCCTGGGGACCAGGCGTCCCTCTTGCCCCAGTGACCCGAGGCCAGATGCTGTCCCCGTGTTATTCTGCGGGGGGGGGGGGGGGGGGGCCTGGCCAGTGGTGGCTGATGCTGTGCTCTATCCGGGCCTGCCCTGGGGACAGCCACCTGTGCCAGCCCGCGCCCGCGCCTTAGATGTCACACCCAGCCCCCGTGTGCCGGCTGGTCTGGGTGGTGCCATGCTCAGGAAACCCTCAGCCGGTGACTGTGTTCAGTGACACCGAGAATGTCTTTTCAAGCATCTGCCCTCTGCCTTCCCAGCCGCAGCCACCCCTGTCCTTCGCCCTGCGGTGTGGACAGAGGGACCCGGAGGGGTGTCTTTGGGACTCGCACCCCAGGCCCCTCCCAGCTCAGGGCCCACGGTCAACCCCTGAGAGTCTCCCTGAGCTGGTAGTGCCGGGGGCCTGGCGTCTCTCCAGGGCCCTCCCAGGGACTGTCCGGGGCCTCCAGGGCCGCGGAAGTAGCCCCTGAAGGGGCGAGGAAGAGCTGAGCTCCCCTGCTCGCCACCCCCGCCCCTCCCCAGGACTCTGAGCTGACGGTGCAGCCCCGCTTCTCTCCGTGGGGGGATGCCCTCCCCTGCTGACCACAGGGGAGCCTGCCTGGGGAGAGGGCGGGAGGGAAGAGGGGGCAGCTCCCTAACCCCTCTGCACCCCAGGCCCGCCCTGTGTGACTCGGGAGCCGAGGGTGCAGGCTGGGAGGGAGCCCCGGGGGGTTCACTCCCCACCCCCGCTGGGAACTGCGCAAGGCGGGGGGCCGGGCTGGACAGGTCCGTGAGCCCCAGGCCGGTCAGTGAGCGTCTGTCTCCCAATAAAGCCGTGTCCACACCACATGCCAGTCCCTGTTGGACTCTGTTCCCCGCCTGGGCCCACCGAGGGGAAATGTTCTTACAATCACGCATGCGCAGGGGCGGGGGGGCGCTGAGACCCCCAGGGTCTGTCCAGCGCCGCCCCCCTCCCCCAGGCTGCTGCTTGATAGGAGTGGGCGAGGCTCATGGGAAGGATCCTCAGGGTAGACTGAGGCAGGGGCCGGGGGCAGCAGCCGGGGACTGTGTGGAGAAAGACCCCTGCCCTCTCCGGGGCTCCTGTCCCCCGGAAGGGTTAGCAGGGACTGACCACTGAAAGGTCAGACCCCCTGACTGGTCTCCTCCGTGCCTCCTCCCTGTCCCGGCTGCTGGCGGCCCGTGCAGACCTCAGCCCGACTCACAGCACGGAACCCTCCGCCGCTGGCGTCCTGTGCAGAGAGAAAACCAGGTCCCGGAGCCTGAGCTGAGCCGACCCCACCCGGGGCCCACCCCACGCATAGCTCACCCTGCGCATAGCTCACCCTGCGCGTGGCTCACCCCATGTGTGGACCCTTGACTCCTGGCTCACCCCACGCATGATCTGACTTGTGGCTCACCCACGCGTGGATCCCCGGTGCATGGCTCACCCCACGTGTGGATCCCCGACTCGTGGCTCACTCCACATGTGGATCTCTGACGTGTGGCTCATCCCACGTGTGGATCCTCCGACTCGTGGCTGCCCCTCACGTGGCTCCCCCGACAGGTGGCTCACCTGCGTGTGGCTGATTGGTTCAGGAGGGATTTCTCCAGTGGCCGCAGCGTCAGGCCGTTTCCCACAGCGTCTCTGGGTCCAGATGGCCTCTCGGGCAAGAAGGCCGGTCAGTGCCCCAGAGTCCCCTTCATTCTGACCCTGCCTGACGGCGTCTGTGACGACCCAGTGTCCATTCAAGGCTGTGCGTGGCGCTGCCTCCCCCGGGCGGCCTGTGCCTTCCTGGAGCTCCTCACAGCGGAAGGAGCGACACGCTGGCATTCCTGGGGCCTGACCAGGAGTCGTCTGGGCACCCCTGGGCAGTCCTTGGTCTGGGCATCAGATTAGGGCGGCCTGGACTCAGCCCAGCACTGACCATGGGACCTTTGAGAGGGGAGCAGGACATGCCACGTGGGACGTGGTGGTCTTCGCTTGGGTGACCAAGGGGCGGCCTGGTCCCCAGAGATATGACACGCCTTTCGCTGTTGTGCTTAGGGACCCTCATGAGAATGACGTCTCTCTCGGGCCTGGCTTCCAGCATGGTGACCTCCCCTCCCTCCCGCAGCCCTCCATGGCCTCCTGGCCCCTGGACATACCCCTGTGGCCTCCCAGACACCTCAGGGCCAGGCCCTTTGTGGGCCTCACAGGCTCTGCTCCTCCCCCACCCCCATGAGGTGACAGAGCAGGCGTCACCCACTGACGGGTAGACGGAGACTCAGAGAAGTCCAGTGGCTGGTCGGGTGGCCTGGCCACTCTGTCCTCTCCACCGCCCACCTGGCAAGCCCCACTGGCTTCCCGTTGCACCCCAAGGCAGAGGGGAAGAGCAGACCCCAGACCGCTCATAACACTGTCACTGTCATCCCGTTGCTCATCGATTTGCTCGAGTGGGCACCAGTAACATCTCCATTGTGAGACTTGTTGTTACTGTTTTTGCATATCGAACATGCCACGGGGAGTTTGCCAGGCTCTGCCATGCGGGCGGGATACTCTCGGTAGCTTGCTGGGCTCTCCGAGAGGGACGGAGGAATCGAACCCGGGTTGGCCGTGTACAAGGCAAACCGCCTTACCTGCTGTGCTGTTGCTCCAGTCCATCCCCAAACTTCGTAAGGGAATCATAAGGCAAAGGGAATAACGAAACAAATTTCTATTGCTCCAAAAGCGATAGAAACGAAGAGCAGGAATGAATGGTCGTCAGTAGGAAGCTTGCCACCGGGTGGATGACGTTGGGGGAGGGGACGCTAGGACAATGGGAGAGGGGAAAAGAAAGGAGCCTGCTCTAGAGTCTGGCTGGGGTCAGGAGGGAAACCGGGGATATTGGCCGAGGGAAGTGGACACTGGTGAAGGGACTGGTGTTGGAACGTTGAATGCCTGAAACTTACTGACGAATACCTTTGTAACCCTAATTCATGGTGATTAAAAGGCATGAACTAATAATTTTTGGAAAATGAGATAGTATAGCAAGTAAGGGGCTTACCTTGTACCCAGCTGACCTGGGTTCCATCCCCTGCACCCCAGAGGGTCCCCCGAGCAGAGGCTCACCCCAGCACACTGGCATTCCAGACCAGCTACAACTTTCCTGGTGCCATGGCAACAAGGACATAAACAACACACAGCTTCAGTCTGCTGATGTGTGACCTTTTGTTCACAGCCACTGGCGGGGCAGGGAAGGGGAGGTCAAAGAAAGAGCAATTGCTGTGCTTCTGGGGGCCTTGTGGCCTGGTGGGCACCTGCGGGGGGTGGGGTCAGTGGCAGAGCCTTCCTCTTCATCTTGGGGCTCTTCCCCCTCACTCTGGGTTGGAGGGGGCACCTGCGCCTGCAGCCTTTCGCCTTGACAAGAAGCCACAAAGATGGCAGCAGGGGCTGGAGCCATAGCACAGCAGGTAGGGCCTTTGCCTTGTACGCGGCCAACCTGGGTTCGATTCCCAGCATCCCATTTGGTCCCCTGAGCACCGCCAAGAGTAATTCCTGAGTGCAGAGCCAGGAGTAACCCCTGTGCATCGCCAGCTGTGACCCAAAAAGCAAAAATAAATAAATAAATAAATAAACAAAAGATGGCAGCATTATTCACAACAGCTCCTGCTGCCTCCCCAAGGAATCCACCCAAACATCCATCTGCTGGTCAAAGGAACCATGCAGGGCCTTCAGTGCAGTGCCACCCTTACGCTGACCCCCAGCCTCACAGGGGGGCTCAGTGAGCTCCCCAGATTCTGCCCTTGCTCTCACCTCTGTGAAACTCTGGAAACGGCAGAGCTCAAGATACAGAAAACGTGTCCGTCGTTGGGGGGAAGGGCAGATGGACCTCAAGAGTACAGAGAGGTTCGAGGCAACAAAAATATTTCAGAACTTGAGCCGGCCCAGTTTGGCACAATGTGGCCGGAAGTGGAGGCCAGCCTGCCCAGTGGAGTCCGACGGAGGGGCATAGCACAACGACTGAAAGATGCAGCAGGGGAGCAACGGAGGGCCGAAGGCAGCACACAAGACAACCGATCCACACAACTGAGTCTCGGGGAGTGGGGGTGGAAAGGAGGGCCACTGGGGACCTGGGGGAGGGAGGGGGTGCACCCGTGACAGACAGGTGAGGGGTTGGAACTACGGGCGTGGGAAACCGTCATTGGTAACAGGGCTGTAAACCAAGGACTGGAGCGACAGCACAGCGGGGAGGGCAAATGCCTTGCACACAGTCAACCCAGGTTCGATCCCCAGCATCCCATAGGGTCCCCGAGCACCACCAGGAGTGATTCTTGAGTGCAGAGCCAGGAGGAACCCCTGAGCATCACCAGGTATGACCCAAGAAAGCCCAAAAAAAGTATTATAAATCATAAAGCCTTCCTTTTTATTTAGTTTTATTTATTTATTTTTGCTTTTTGGGTCACACCCGGCACCGCACAGGGATTACTCCTGGCTCTGCACTCAGGAATCACCCCGGCAGTGCTCAGGGGACCATATGGGATGCTGGGAATCAAACCCTGGTCGTCCGCGTGCAAGGCAAACGCCCTCCCTGCCATGCTATTGCTCCAGCCCCAAAGCCTTCCTTTTTAAGAAAAGTTTTCTCCGGGGCTGGAGCAATAGCACAGTGGGTAGGGCATTTGCCTTGCATGAGGCCGACCCAGGTTCGATTCCCAGCATCCCAGATGGTCCCCTGAGCACTGCCAGGGATGATTCCTGAGTACAGAGCCAGGAGTAACCTCTGTGCATTGCTGAGTGTGACCCAAAAAGCAAAAAAAAAAAAAGAAAAGAAAAGAAAAGAAAAGTTTTCTCCAATGTGAGCAGGACTATAAAGACAGCTCATTAAGATGGGCCAGGGGTCACTGACCGCCGACCTCCCGCCCCTCCCTGGAGCGGCAGGCAGGAGCTGCCAGGGCAGAGACACCTCCTCCCAACGCCTGGGCGCCTTCCTCCTACTCACAGGAGCCGGGAAACTTCAGTTCTCACCCAAACGGGTGTTTACAGCAGCTTTGCTCGTGATTTCCCCAAGCTCGGAAGCCGCCAAGCTGTCCTTCGGCAGGTGAGTGGGCGCGCGGCCGGCAGCCCCAGGAGCACTCAGCAGAGACGAACCAGCCTTCCGGCAGGAGAAGGCCCGGCCTGCCTCGAGGGTCCGAGAGTCCGTTCCCAAGCACCAGAGGAAGCCGGGCTGGACTGACTCCGGCCAGCTGACGTCCTGGGACGTGGGACAGCAGGGACAGGGGCGGGTTTGTGGGCGCCAGCGGGTGGGAGGCGGGGAGAGGGTAGCTCTGAGGGTCGGGGGAGGGGGATGGTGGTCAGGGGGAAGTGTGGGATGTGTCAGTGCATGTTTCCCAGGCCCTGGAAGGCCACTGCCAGGGGAAGGGGCCAAAGACAGGGTGCCTGGTGACATGTCAGCCAACAGGAGGACCCCCGGTGGGGCCAGTGATGGGCGGGGAGGAAAGAAACTCAGTTGCCCTAAAATCGACCCTAAAACTCTACTGAAGTCAAGGAAGCTCAGTGAGGCCACTCGGCTCTGCAGACAGTCCCGGGGCAGACCACGCCGCACCTCGTGAGAGCCCCCCATGTCCCCCAGCCCGCAGGATCCCCTGGGCATTGGCAAAGGCTGATGTGGCGTGTTTCCTACCTCTGCACAGGAGCAGCTGCCGGGAAGGGCCGGGGCACCCCGCGGAGGGGAGGGATGTCCTCAAGTCCTCTGCAGACTGAGGGTCACAGCAGGGAAGGGGGCAGCGTGAGGTGCAGTGGGAGGGTTCCGGCCTGGCACGCGGCCCACCCGGATTGGATCTCAGGCACCCCAGATGGTGCCCCGAGATGCCAGGAGTGATCCCCGAGTGCAGAGCCAGGGGTAATCCCTGAGCTCTGCCTGCTGAGCCCCCACCTCAAATAATAATAATAATAATCTGAAAGTCTCTTACTGATTGGCAGCAAGTGCTCCAAGGAGCGAGAGGAAAGGGGCTGAGGGAAGGAAAATGGAGAAGAGAGGACTGGAAGAGAGGACAAAGGGTAGATGAAGGGAGAAAAGAGGAGGGGGAGGAGAGACAAGAGGAAGGGAGAGGAGAGGAGGGCAGGGGAGAACAAAGGAGAAGAGGGGAGAGGGGAGAGGACAGGAGGGGAGGGGAGAGGAGGGGAAAAAAGGGAGAGGAGAGGAAGGGAGCAGGGAGAGGGAAGGGGAGAGGAGAAGAGAGAAAGGGAGAGGAGGGGAAAATGGAGGGGAGGGGAGGGGAGAGGGGAGCAGGAACAGGCAAGGGGAGTAGAGAGGAGGGGAGGGGAGAGAAGGGAGGAGCAGAGGAGAAGAGGGGAGGGGAGAGGGGATGGAGGGGAGAGGAGAAAAGGGGAAAAGGGAGAGGAGGAAAGGTGAGGGGAGAAGGGAGCCAGGACAGACAAGGGGAGTAGAGAGGATGGGAGGGGAGGGGAGAGAAGAAGGGAGGAGCAGAGGAGAAGAAGAGAGGGGAGAGGTGGGGGGGAGGGGACAGGAGAGGAAGGAGAGAAGAAAGGAGTGGGGAGAGGCGGGATGGGGAAAGAAGGGGTGGAGAGGAAAGGAGAAGGGAGAGGGAAGGGGAGGGGAGAGGGGAGGAGTGGAATCCAGCTCATGCTTCCTCAAGGGCGTCTCTCTCCAAGGAACCTTTACCCCCCCTTTCCTCTGCTGCCAGGGTGCAGGGCCTCTGTGGTGGGTGACAGCACCCCCCTTCCCCCTTTCTGCTCTCTTTCCCCTTGCAGAATGGAGCTGAGGTCTTCCATCAGAAAAGCATGCCCCTGGGGCCTTCCCACGGCCCCCAGACCACGGCTGTGAGGCTGCAGTGCTCCAAAGCTCCCCAGCCCTGGTTCAGAGAGAGCACAGCAGCCGGGCCGGGCTCCCCAAGGCTGCCTGCAGGGCACTGCCAGATGTTGGGGTGCTGGGCCTGGCCTCGCCTCACCTTGGACAGCACAAGGGAGAAGACTGGTCCCACGGTCATCTCAGAGGACACTCAGCAGGAGCTCATGCTGGGAGCTGCAAGCAGGCGTCCCCTTTGCCCGTGGTGCCTCAGGAGGCCTGACCCTGCGCTGACCAGTGTGGGGACCCGTCTGCTGCCCCCTCCCCCCTGCACCCTCATTTCCTCTCGCTGCTGGAGCTTCCGGTCTAGTTTGACGAGGCCTCCTGGGAGCTAGAGACTCAAGGATCCCCAGTTTAGGGCAGATGCAGGAGCAGAACCAGAGTCTGAGTCAAAAAACAGGAACTTAGGCTCCCATGGCCCTCGGGACAGACCCACAGCCTGAGTGGCAAAGGCCTGGAGGTGCTGTCACCAGCG
The DNA here is from genome assembly GCF_027595985.1 of Sorex araneus. NCBI lineage: Eukaryota > Metazoa > Chordata > Mammalia > Eulipotyphla > Soricidae > Sorex > Sorex araneus. The sequence goes on along the minus strand of NC_073313.1, from coordinate 355,407,455 downwards.
AGCCAGGTGCCACCTCCTCCTCCTCGCCTGTCCCCTGGACCCCTGCCCGGGCCTGCTCCTGGCTGGGTCTGCACTCACTCATCACTGCTACTATTGCTTCTTCTTTCTTTCTTTTTTTTTTTTAGTCTTTTTGGGTCACACCCTGTGGTGCTCAGGGGTTACTCCTGTCTCTACACCCAGGAATTACTCCTAGCAGTGGTTGAGGGGACCCTACAGAATGCGGGGAATTGAACCCGGGTTGACCGCATACAAGGCAAACACCCTGCCCACTGAACTATCTCTCTGGTCCCCTCTAGTTTTTCTAAGAACAGGAATATGCTCGTGTGTCTCAAGTTGATTTTGATCATTTTTTAATTTTCTAGAAGCAAGGTCACTTATTCAGATTTCAAGTACAAACCATCTTTGCTCTTAAATCAATGTCTGATATCTAGGACTACAGTTTAGTTTCCTAAAAATTTTGAAGCCTTGCCTTGCTTTTTTTATTGGCTATGTTTATCAGAATCTCCTGCCCCCACCCCCCAGGCTGTCTTCACCAGGGATCCCTCGGAGGGGGGAGGGTTGAGTTTCCCTCCCCGCCCCAAGCAGAGCCCCGGCAGCCGAAAACCTCCAGAACCCAGCCACAGTCATGCTCAAGGCCACTCTCCACACTCTCAGACAAGCCTCACACATGAAGGAACCGACAGTAGAATCCAGGTATACGGGACCCGAGGCTGAGATCTCCAAGCCTGCTCAGATCGGGACTGGGCCTCCTCCACCCAGATCCCCAGTTTTCCAGTAGCTTGGCAGTAACATCCACAAACTGCTCCCAGCACAATGTAATCTTATCAATGGCCAAGATTCAGAGACTATAAAACAAAGCTCCCAGAAGAGAGCAATGCAGAATCTCGCACGGCAGAGCCTACCTGTATGTATCCAATGTGCCAAAAAAAGTAACAATAATGGGCCTCAGGCTGGAGTGATAGCACAGCGGGTAGGGCGTTTGCCTTGCACGTGACCGACCCGGGTTCGATCCCCAGCATCCCATATGGTCCCTTGAGCACCGCCGGGAGTAATTCCTGAGTGCAAAGCCAGGAGTAACCGCTGTGCAGCGCCAGGTGAGACCAAAAAAGCAAAATAAATAAATAAATAAATAAATAATGGGCCTCATTCCCCGACCCTGAATGTGACAGGGACAAATGGAGACGTTACTGGTGCCTGCTCAAACAAATTGATGAGCAACAGGACAACAGTGATACAGTGATGTTTATCAGAAGTTAACGTTATTAGTCTTTTTTCAAGTCATCAGTTGTTGGTTTTAAAGTTCTATTTTAATTAATTCACTTCTATTTATGAATAGAAGTTGGCCTTGCATGCGGCCAACCTGGGTTCAGTTCCTCCATTCCTCTCAGAGAGCCCAGCAAGCAACCGAGAGTATCCTGTCCGCACGGCAGAGCCTGGCAAACTACCCATGGCATACTCAATATGGCAAAAACAGTAACAACAAGTCTCACAATGGAGATGTTACTGGTGCCTGCTCGAGCAAAATGGATGAACAAAGGGAAGACAGTGCTACAGTGCTATTTACTTTATTATTCGCTACTACTTTTTAGTGTTTTCTTTAAAGTTATGTGGGATGAAAGTGCTACAGTGCTACGGGGTGTGTGTGTGTGTGTGTGTGTGTGTGTGTGTGTGTGTGTGTGTGTGTGTGTGTGTGTAATTTAGTTTCCTTTGTTGTCATTAACCTTAATAACACTTAAGCCTACAAAATTTCCTCTCAGTACCGTTTTGGCTACTTTCCATAGATTTTATCAAGTACTGTTCTCTTTTAATTTCAAGAAGTCTAAATTTGTAGATTTTATTTCTTATATGCTTGGTTGTTTCTATTTTTGTCCATTTATGTGATTTGGGGACACCTACAGCTGTGCTCAGGGCTTATTCCTGGCTCTGTGCTCAGGAATCAGTCTCGTTGGTACTCAGGGGTCCGTAGGGGATGCCAGGTATTGGCCATGCACAAGACAAGTGCCTTTACCCTGACCTGCCTAGTTGCCCTGGAGAAGAAAAGAAACCAAAGTGACCTGATAAAGTGATGTCAGTGCAAGTCAGTCAATTGTAAGAACTGTTTTCTGCAGGAGGATGTGACGATGCGGGAGCCCAGAGAGAAAGATGAGGGTCCGGGAGAAGGGCCTTAGCCCCTTTATTTCCAATTTAAGCAGAACTACTATGTTAAATATTAGTAGTGTTGATACATTCATTTTCTATTTTCAAAAGTTTTAGCACTCGTTATTATAGTTACCGTCTTAAATTCCAGCTTTGAATTACGGTGAGAATGGGACTCTGGAAGACTTCTACTTAAAGTAATTAAAGAACCGCTTGAACTGTCTCCTATATAACTAATTTCTTATCAATGTCCAATGGGTATTTTAAATCTGTGTCTCCTGTTTATGGTATAGATTTGATTTTCTAAATTATTAATGATGCTTCTCAGCATTCAGAACCTTTATGTACCCTGGGGCCACTTACCCATCGTGTCTGAAATCAGTATCCCACTGTCTCCGTCCTTTGGCCTGGTTCTCCTGGGAGCTGGCCAGTGTCACTTCTGACTTGGCATCCCGAGCAGTGCCCCCAGCCAGGTCTCAGAGAGCTGCCAAGAGGCCCCCAGGAGGACACACTCGCTTACCTTCCGGCTGACCTCACCATCTGGCTTTATCCGAACCCTGCCTATGCATTTAGACCTTTGTAATGAACGGTTCGAGCCCTGGTCTTCACAGGAGTGCCTGCCCTTAGAGCCCTGTGCCCTGGGCCGAACACTGGCGAGATCGCACTCCAGCTACAAGGAGACAAAAGGTCCTGCCCACCACAGTCTTTCTAGGCATGCCAGCAACCACGGAGCCAGAGCCCTTGCCCCTTCTCCCGGACCCTCATCTTTCTCTCTGGGCTCCCTAGTCGTCACATCCTCCTGCAGAAAACAGTTCTTACAATTGACTGACTTGCACTGACATCACTTTATCAGGTCACTTTGGTTTCTTTTCTTCTCCAGGGCAACTAGGCAGGTCAGACAAAGCTCTTCCCAGCAAGCCAGATCTTTCAGGCTCCGGAGAAGTGGGTCCTTTGCACGCTCTCTGCTCTTAGGAGTATCCTCCCTGCCCCCAGGACACTGGAGGGAGGCCTCAGAGGAGAGAAGCTGCCTGCGACACGTGAGCAAAGTGCAGGGAACTTCTCAGAAAACTTAATTTTGGTTAGAACAGCAGATAAGGCACTTGTTCAATCCCCAGTAGCCTGTATAGTCCTTGGAGCCCCACCCACTAGGAAATCCTGAGCACAGAGCCAGGATGAAGCCCTAAACACTGGCTGGTGTGGCCCCCCAAATTGAAAAAACAAAAATAAAAACTCTTAACTGGAAGAATAAAGAGGCGGCCAACTGCAAAGCAGAGGGTTAGGGGAGTTATGGGGGAGCAGAGAGAGGGGTTCCCCAGGGCTGGCAGGTTGAACAAGGGCAGGGAGTCGAGTCTAGAAAGAATGGGTGAATGAATCTAGTGAGACTGTATGCAGGATGCAGTGAAAGAGTGAGAGATTTCCTCTAACTGAGATCAGGAACCGGACACAGTGCCCACTGTCACTACTTTATATTGAGAGTTCTGATCCAAATGAGGCAAAGACATCAAGAACATTCCAAGTGGAAAAGAATTGGAAAACTCTCACCATTTGCAGATGACATGATCTTATATATAGAAAAACGCGAAAAATCCACAAAAACTACTATTGCTAATAAATTCAGCCAAGTTTCAGGTTGCCAAGGTAGCAAATCAAAAATTAGTTGAAGTCTTATAGACTGTCTGAAAGGAAAATTAAGAAAATAATACCATAGATAGTAGCATCAAAAACAGTGAAAAAAAAAAAGAATTTAACCCAGGAAGTGAAAGAATGAAAACTATTGCTGTTAGAAGAAATAAAAGAAGATGGAGATAATAAGTGGACAATTTGTGTTCTGTATTAAAAATTTGGTAATCTTGGGGCTGGAGCTATAGCATAGCGGGTAGGGCACCTGCCTTGCATGCGACCGACCCGGGTTCGATTCCAAGCATCCCATAGGTCTCCAGAGCACTGCCAGGAGTAATTCTTGAGAGCGTGAGCCAGGAGTAACCCCTGTGCATCGCCAGGTGTGACCCAAAAAGAAAAAAAAAATTGGTAATGTTAATATGTCAAAACTCCCAAATTTATTAAATTCTTATAAAAGTCATAACTTTTTATAATTGTAATATATAAGTATATATTATAAAATATAATATATAAAATTATAATACCATGATTTACAAAATTGTTCATAGTACATTTGTTTCATGCATTCAATGTTTCAACACCAATCCTGCCACTGCCACCAGTGTGACCTTCCCTTCACCAATGTCCCCAGGCTCCCACCCACCACCCAACCCTGCCCCCTTAATGGGTACAAACATATTTACTTCACATTGCTCATCACAACAAAAAGGCAAATGGAATTGTCAAAAAGCAGATAAAAATATAAGTCCACTTGTGATCATTGTACTAGCTCACAAGGGGGTTGCTAAAGTCATCGTCCGAGGATTTGCTGAGCTGCTTGGTGCTAGCTGAGCCTTTACTATTATTGTTTTCTCTCGTTGTGCTTGGTGGTCTCCTACAAAACTTTGCCATCACATTTGCTGTGTTCCTATGGGGCGTCAGTGTCGTGAAATCGGGAGGTGACACCTGACCTTCCACTCTAGGAGCTGTGAAGCTGGAGCCATTGGGTGGGTTGGCAACTTGATGAGTTTCAGTTGTGGATCTGGAGGGGTTCTGTGCCGGAGGGTGTTGGGTGTGGGTGGAGGATGCTGGGCTCTCAGGCCCACGGGAAGCTGCCCACCCGAATTCTGAGAAGCCCCCATCCCCGAGTTCTCAGTCCCGAGACTAGTTCACCTGAAACAATTTAGCTGCTTGTCTTTCTTTTTAAGATTAGTTGTGCAGCTGGACTGTTCTCATGCAGTGGGTGTTGGTGGTGGATGCGGGCTGCTGAGTCTTCACACAGAAGAGGAGATCTGCCTGTCCTTTCCCAAGACAGCCCCAAACTTCTCTGCCCAGACAGCTCCACCTGGGAGGATTTAGCGGCAACATGCTTCGGGGCATCAGGCTTCATGGCTGCGCAACATCTTATAGCCTCCCTCTTCTTCCTCTCGGAGAACCTGGCAAGCTACCGAGAGTTTCCTGTCCGCATGGGAGAGCCTGGCAAGGATCCCTGTGGCATATTCATATGCCAAAACCAGTAACAATGAGGGTCTCATTCTCCTGACCCTGAAAGAGCCTCCAATGTGGCACCATTGGGAAGGATGAGTAAAAGAGAGGCTGCTAAAATCTCAGGGATAGGATGAATGGAAACATTACTGAGACCGCTCAAGAAAATTGACGATCAATGGGATGATGATGATGATGATGATGATGATGATGATGATGATGATGATGATGCTTTTTTATCAGATTAGTTGTGGAACTGGACCATTTCTATGTTGGAAAGTGATTGTGTGTTTGTGTGTGTGTGTGTGTGTTAATAGGAAAGGAAAAGTAATCTTAAAATTCATGTGGGATTGCAGGGGACTTTGAATAGCAGATGCAATGTTGAGAAAACAAAATGACACATTTTCTGGTTTTAAAACTTACTACAAAGCTACATTAAAGGAAATGGTGTGATCCCAGCAGCACATGGATAGATAACTAGACCAATGAAATGGGCCTATCTCAGAGACAACCCTGTAGATCTCTGTTCAGTTGATTTTTGACAAGGGTGCCAAGGTTACTAACCGCAGAAAGAATAACAAATTGTCATATAGAGAATAGTTACATGCAAATTAATGAAGTTGGATCTTACCCCACATCATGTACAAAGTTACTGAAGATATTTCATGTACAAAGTTACTGAAGAAGTTTGTTCTTACCTCACATCATGTACAAAGTTACTGAAAATGAATTGAAGTAAAAAGTAACAGTATAAAGAAGGACCAGGACCAGGGTGATAGCTGGCAGGTAGGCCACTCACTTTCCACATTCCACATGGCCAGCCCAGGTTCAATCTCCAGAGTCCCATAGTGTCCCCTAACAACTACCAGGTGTGATCCCTGAGCACAGAACCAGGAATAAGCCCTGAGCACTCCACATGTGCCTCCCCCCCACCCCACAAAACCCAAAAATTAAAAAAAAAAAGAAAGAAGGATCAAAGACATAAACATAGAACTAGATCTCTAAGACTATTAGGATAAAATAAGGAATAGACTTTGGATTTGCCGATAGATTCTTACTTAGATCCTCCCTCAAATGCACAGGCAACAAAAGGGAAAATACATTAAATCTTTTAATCTTCACGAAAATTAAACATTTATGCTTGAAAGGACACCAGCAAGAGTATAAAAAAAATCAGTTCAGAAAATGAGAGCGTTAAAAAAAAAATGAGAATATCTTTGCAAACTGCATCTCAAATAATTATCTAGTATCTAAAATATAGAGAATTCTTAGAATTCAACAATTAAATAAAACCAACGACTGCATGTTGTTCTTGGAATACCAGTTTCTTCTTTTGCATAGTCATTTTTCCAAAGAAGAGACATAAATGATCAACGAGCACTTGAAAGTATTCCCATTGCCATCAATCACCAGTAAAGAGTAAATCAGAATCAGAATACCACTTCACATCCACTGGGATGCTTCTTTTTAAAAAATCAGAAAATAATAAGTGTAGATACAGAGAAATTGGAGAGTTCATACATTGATAGTGGAATTTGCTCATGAAATAACTGCTGCTGGAAAAACGTTTAGTGGTTCCTCAGATTTTTTTGTTTTTTCAACAGAGGTTGGTTGCGATATAAGTGCCTTAGTCCCTGAACTATCTCTCCAGCCAACAACTCTACTACTAAGTTTAAAGCCAAGAGGACTGAGAACAATTGCTCCCACCAAATCTGAATAGTCACAGTAACACCATTCTCGATACCTAAGAGTTAGAAATATGCCCCAAATGCACATCAATGGATGCACGAGTAAGCAAAACGTATATACACACAAGGGAACGGGACGCAGACATAACACACTTTGCAGAGTACAGGTTGCAAGTATGGGACACAGAGTACTGGTAGATGGTACCACGTAGATGAGCCTTAAACAGGAAGCCAAGCAGAAGACGCCAGATCTGAAAGCTGCAGAGGATATGACAGCCTTTCTACGAACGTCTCAGAAATAGCAGATTCAAAGAGACGGAAGCAGATCAGTGTTTGCCTAGGGGTGGAGAGCTGGTGTCATTAAGCCACTGTTTTTCCTTTCTGGAAGTAGAGTGGTGACGGTTATACAATGCCACGAATGTTCTAAATACCACCAGATTGTCCCCAGTAGATGATGGCAATACTAACTTTTATAACGTTTCATGTTTACGCATTTGATCACACGCACATAGGTGTGCCTCGGAGATGATGTGAACAAGTCCAAAAGAGAAGGTGGCCCGCAAAATGGGGAGCAGAGGGGTGATTGTAAGTAGGGGGGTGGAGGATGGGAGGTGCAGAGCAAGGCCAGGAGACACAGCTTGTTTTTACAGTTGATGTTGAAATCCTTTGGAGAGAGGCTGCTGGGCGCCAGACCTCCCAGGTTCTAGTGGCCCATGTGTTTGCCTGCTTCCTGGGAATGATATGGGCTGGAACTTGTCTCTTTTGGCTGCATCGAAGCTGAAGACAAGCTCTCCCTGGTTTGGCAGGAAACATTTGAAGCTCCTGCCAAGACATCTGTTTCGTTTTCCCTGGCAACAAAAGGCATCCCGAGAGATAGACTCAAGGCTTAGACGAGGGAACATCCATAATTCCGACTCCTTTTCTCCCACAGGAGGCTGAACGGAAGCTCTCGTCGAGCTCAGGTTGAGGGAGGGTCTGGCCTGAGCAGCCGGGGCTGCAGAAAATCCAACATGTGCGAGGAGAAACGTACGGGCTGGAGGTGGTTGTTGGGGGAGGTGGGTGGGAAGACAGGAAGTACGACCAGGTGAGAAATTCTTACTTCATTCAGTATGGGGGGGCGTGTGGGGGTAGCTCATGGTAGGGTATTTATTTTGCTCCAGACCCTGGGGTTCCATCTCTAACACCAGAAAAGACACACTCTAAATTAGCCATTCTAGCAGCAACAAGACTCATGGGGATCAAGTCCCCCAAAGAGAAGCCCCATTCAGTTAGAAAGTTGGTGAGCAGTTGACTCGAGGCTGGTGCCTGTAGGTCCAAGATAAGCCCACTGAGCATCAAATAGGACTATTTTCTTTTAGGGAGGTGAACTTATTTCTCTAAGAAGGTTACTGAGCTGGGAGGCGGCTGAGTCGGATTGAGTCTGTCTCTGAACTGCCATGTAGCCCCGGACTGCCAATAGCGCCACAGAACAAATCAAGCACAGCAATCTCCCAGATTTTTCTTTTTTCAATTTTGTTTTTTAGGCAATACCCAGTGGTGCTCAGGGATTACTCCTGGCTCTGTGCTCAGGCTCGGGGGACCATAGGGAGTGCTAGGGATTGAACGCAGGTCAGCCACGTGCAAGGCAAGAGCCTTACCTGCTATACTATCTCTTTGGCCCCAAGCATCCCAGATTTTAAAGCCACTTTATTGACCCAAAGGTCACGTACTGCACAATCCACTCAGAGTAAATGGTTTTGTATTAGAGTCACAAGTTGCACAACTACCACCACAATCTATTCTGGAATGTCTCCAACCTCTGAGGAACTCCAGTCCTTAGCTATCATACTCCAATCATCCTTAAACAATTATTGATTTGTTTCTGTCTCTCTCTGTTTCCCAATTCTAGACATTTCATATCAATGGAATGATTAAGCATAGGACTTTTGATGGCTCACGTCTTCCACATAGCATGTTTTCAAAGCGCATCTATGTCACAGAAAATTCCAGACTCCATTCTTTTTCACATGGCCAAATTATATTGAGTTGGATGGCTAGACCTCACTACTATCTCTCCATCTCTCCATCTCTCCATTCGTTTGTTGGTAAACACTTGAGTTTTCTGTCTTTTGGCTATTATGAATAATGTTGCCATGAATATTTATGTTCATGTGAACATTTATGTATTTGTCTCTTGGGACATTCCACCTAAAAGTAGTTCTGGATCCTATGGCAATTCTATGTTTAACTTTTTGAAGAATTGCCAGACTCTTTTCCAAGGCAGAGGCAGCATGTTCCATTCCCACCAGCAGTGTAGAAGGCTCCATGATAGCCAGCCTCGAGCAAGGAAGCTCTGTCTCATTGTGGTTTATATTTGCATTTCCCTTATGACTACTCATTTAACCATTTAACATTTAACCATATGTCTATCTTCTTTAGAGAAGTGTCTATTCAGATTCTTCACCCATTTTGTTTGTTTGTTTTTAGGTCAACCCACGGCATCCTTAGACTTTTCCCAGAATATACTTGGGGGTCATTCCTGGAGGTGCTTGGGGTTATTGTGTGGTGCCAGGGACCAAGGGTAGGCCTACCTCACAGCCCCCTGAAGTTAGCTCTCTAACTCCTTTGTCCATTTTTAAATCTGCTTATTTGTCTTTTTATTATTGAGTTGTAAGAATTTCACATAGAAGGGCAGAGATAAGCTAATTAACTATGAGTTGCAACTATTTTCTCCCATTCCGTGGGCTACCTTCTCTCTTCCTTGATAGTGTCCTGTGAGATATAAAAGTTTAACATTTCTATTCATGAATATTATTTTATCTCAGCTTTCACAGGCTCATGCTTTCAGTGTTATCAACTTCCTAGTGTTTAAAAAGCAATATTTCATCAGCGAGAACCAGGCTCATACGAAAGTCGCATCACTCAAGGATTGATTTTTTTGTGTTTTTCAGCTGAAACTTCTGAAGATTTTTTTTTTTGGGTCACACCCAGCGATGCCCAGGGGTTACTCCTGGCTTTGCACTCAGGAATTGCTCCTGGCAGTGCTTGGGGGACCATATGGGATGCCGGGGATCGAACCTGGGTCAGCCGCGTGCAAGGCAACTGCCCTACCCACTGTGCTATTGCTCCGGCCCCTGAAGATTTTTTTTATTGTATTCTTCTTTCTTCCTCCCAAATAAACTGATGCCACTTTGGAAACTTGGAGTGATCAAAAGAATACCATAACCAGAGGATGCTGGGAAAAATGAAAGTGATGCAGGTCAGGACACCATCAGTGTGTGGCATGCCTTCCACAGGGCTTCCTAGGGATGCGAGCAAAGAGGAAAATGCCATGATTTATACCGGGAGATAAAAATACATCCATGGCTCATGGGAGGCATCGCTCTTCCCGGCACAGGAGCTCAAGAATAAATTTCTCTAGAGCGCCTCTGAAAGGAAGAACGCATTTGGGCTTATGGGCTAAATGAGAGCCCATATATAATGTCCCTGATAACCTATCTCCTCACAGCCAACTTCCTTCTCTGTTTCCAGACCCACATCTCTTCCTGCCAACAGTTAGCCACACACGAAACAGTCCTTGTTGGAGCAATCTTTTAGGAACACAAATATGAGCATCCTCCTTCTTTTTCCTGAAACGCTTCAATACTCCCCTTGCCCTTAGCATAGAATCCCAACTCCTTATAAGTCTTCCCAAAGGTTCAGGCTTGGACCCCAGCCCGTGGCTGTTCATTTCCAATGCCTCCCCCCCACTCAGGATCTCAGCCCACCCCTCCCCCCACCCCAGTACCTTCTTTTAGAAGCCCCCAGTGTGTGTGATCTCCATTCTCCACCAGGCCTCTCGCATCTACCCAGCACATATGTCTTGCCCAAGATGACAGCAGATCAGAGGCCCGGGATTAGAAACAACCACACCAAGAGTTGCTATTGACAGGAAAATGAGACTGCTGTTTGTCAGTCTGCAGAGATGGGAACACTATCCAGGCAACTTGAGATACTCGGTAAGGGAAGTAATGTGAGGCCGTCGAAGCTGTAAACTAGCTTCAGTGCAAACATAAATACTTCTCCCCTAGCGCTGCAGATCAGCTTATTATGTGGTAGGGCTGGACTGGAATTCTCGACAATGAAAAGGCTAGGGATCCGTTCTTCTCATTGCTTTCTGTTGTAAAGAGGCATGAGAAAATGCAGTGCCCTTTAGAGCCATTTCCTGATGCGCCACTTTTGTTTTGCACCTGAGAATATAGAACAAAAGTTTTAAGCATTATTTAAAGCAAATGATATTTGTGTTTCTTAGATTCTATTGGATCACTTACATTCTTGATGAAGGAAGCTTGATGCTCCAAAACAATGTCTGCTGGAGCTCACGGACTGAAGCTTAGCTTACAGAAGTTTAGTTCTCCTTCTCATCCCCAGTTTTTAAGGCAATGCAAGCTTACAGAATCACATGTGAAAGACATGTTCTTTGTACAAAATATGGGTAAACCACATGTTAGTAATCTTACATAAGGGCTTACTGGCTCTAGGGTGAGATACAACAATCTTCACACACTTTCTCCTAAGGAAGCATTTTTGGACCATTTTTAGTGAATTATTCATAACAAGTAATACAAGATAAATTATTTAGGGACTGCTATTGGGGCAGGCTTGGGTGGCGGTTGGGAAAATTTGAAACAATGGTGGTGGTAAGGTGTAATGTTGGTGGAATTGATGTTGGAATATTAAAAGTAATAAATTATTGTGAACAACTTTATAAAACTAAAATTAAATTTAAAAAAATACAGGCAAATCATACATGATCCTACTTTGCAAAGATAATTACTCTTGACATTTTGAAATATTTCTTTCTCTAGCTTTACGTTATGTATATAAGTATGTGCCTTTTCTTTTCTTTTTTTTTCTCTACAAAAAAAGGAGCTTATTGGCAATTATTGTGCCCTTGTTTCCACATAGCCTGAGGATTTAACGTAATAAACGTCATCCATGTCATTTGAATGTCTGTACCCGTATCATCACCGAGCTGTATCTTGCTTCCTGTAAATGTTGGTAGGACATTGGTGTTCCCAGTTTTCCTCCTCCTGTTTCTGGGCCCCAGGGCAGCTCTGAAGCCAACGCTGGCCCGGTTTTCTGGAGCGGACTGTGCCCTCTGTGACTTGAAAGCACGATGCCTCTCCTGGTAGCGCCTTTGCAATTTCAATAATGGCGCTTTGTGGCTTAATGAGAACAGGGCTCTATTAATCCCTCTTTGTCTGACCTCAGCCAACCTCACTCTGGAAGCAGGATTCTTAGGCCCTTGGGACCCTATTGAGCGGTTGCCATAGTGATTGGTGTCAGGGGTGGGGTCACAGGGCCAATGTCCCTAAGGAGACCATCTCTGTCTTAATGACACACATAGGTCACGGCTGTTCCGTGCCAAAGGCAGAGAGACGTGACCAAGTCCACTGAGGTTGTCAGGGTTTGGTCCGACTGCCCAAAGGCCCTGTGGGGCCTGGTACTTTCTCCCCAGTAAGACAGCTGAACTGGCCTGCCCTTAGAGTCCCTTGGGAGCTCTGCTGTTGACCAGTGGGGGTGGGAACACTCCCAACCCTAAGGCCAGAACCTTGGCGTCTGTCCTGGGCTGAGGAAAGGAACCTCACAGGCAGAGAGGCCCCAAGCGAGGCGGACACAGAGGCGGTTTCCTGTATGGTGGCCCAGCCTGTCACCTGATGTCACGGCCGGAGAGATCTGGTTCAACATCCTGTGGTACCGATGGGGAAACTGAGGCTCAAGGAGCCAATCTGATTCCAAACCAGGTGTCAAGTCAGGAGCAGGGCCTGAGTGAGGCTATCCCCACCCTCCCCTCTGACAACGTTTGGAGTTTTTTTTATGAAGCAGTTGGTGAGTTCTCCAGTCTGGTCCTTACAGTTTTAATCATTTATTTATTTCATTTTGGGTTTGGGGTCATACCCAGCAGTGCTCAACGATCACTCCTGGCAGGGCTCAGGACCCCTACGTGGTGCCAGAGTTCAAAGTAGGATCCTCCGCGTGCAAGGCCAGTGCCTTACCCACTGTACTATCGCTTCAGCTCCCGGGTCTTTAAAGTTTAAAGAAATTATTTTTCTCCAAATAATTGCCCATGGGGCTGGAGCAATAGCACAGCGGGTAGGGCGTTTGCCTTGCACGTGGCCGACCCAGGTTCGATTCCCAGCATCCCATATGGTCCCCCGAGCACCGCCAGGGGTAATTCCTGAGTGCAGAGCCAGGAGTGACCCTTGTGCATCACCTGGTGTGACCCAAAAAGCAAAAAAGCAAAACAAACAAACAAAAAAAAAACCCAAATAATTGCCCAAGCCGAAACATAACAGTAATGCAAGCTTTCCTGAGGAGGCCCAGTTCCTTTGGCCACTGACCCCAGCCAAAACTCTTCTAAAGGGCTGGAGCGATAGTACAGCGGGTAGTAGGGTATTTGCCTTGCACACGGCTGACCTGGGTTCTGTCTCTGACATCCCAAATGATCTCCTGAGCATGGCCAGGAGTAACCCCTGAGCATTGCCCCGGGTGTGACCCCAAAAGCCACAGACATAAAACAAAACTCTTCTGCGTCTCATCCCAGTATGTGTCCAGATCTCATTTTAAAGCACCTAAATCTCCTTGGCTTGACTCGGGTGCAAGGCACAGTGGGGGTGGCTGGCTGGGCTGGCAGGAGGGCAGGAGAGGGGGATGCAGTTCCTGGGCGGGGAGTGGCCGGAGGCTGGGAGGGGCTGGCACGCCTGCTGCGGTCGCTCGGCCAGTGGCTGTGACAGCTCCTCCATCTTCTCGCCCCAGTTCCTGTTTCGGAATCCCGGCAGTCCCTGCGCCCGGCTGGCTGGGGTGCCCGGAGACCCGGGGAAAAATAGAAACTTTTCCACTGGGTTTTAGCAATCTCGCCAGCACGCTGCTGTCCCCAGGGCAGGGCCGAGGTTTTGCTTCCAGAGCCTGTGTTGAATTTCCAACCCCCGACCCTTCCCCAGCCTCCACTCGACTTTCCCTCCCCCACAGACATCCAGAACCTTCTGCCAGAGAAAAAAAACCCAGCTGGCCATCTCAGTACCCTCTTGAAGAAGGAAGAGACAGGTTTTCCCAGCGAGTGTGAAGAGTAAGAGAAGGGGCCGTAGAGATAGCTCAGTGGTTAGGGCGCTTGTCTTGCTTGCGGCCAACTCAGATGATCGGCTCCATCCCAGGCACCACATAGGGTCCCCCGAGTCCCACCCCGAGGAGCAGTCCCTAAGCATCGAGTCAAAAATAGCCCCCCGAGGACCGCAGGGTGTGGCCCCATCTCGCTTCCCTCCCTAAATGTTTAAATAGAAAAATGGAAGAATAAAAGCTCTCTGAAGAACTCCACGGTGGGCAGCCAAGCTGGGGGCCGGGGGTCGCCAGTGGTGCCACAGCCTTGGGGCCGTGAGACTCCGGCTAAGGAAGGCTGAGGAGAGTCACGAGCACAACCCCGATGTAGGGCCGTGCTGGGAGCGAAGGGTTAAGACGAAACGAAACGAGGAATGAAGAGAGAGTCCAAAGGCGCAGATAACAGGAGCCTGTTATCCTAAGAGCCACTGAGGCAGGCTCCAGTGACTGCTCTATCTCTGCTCTTCCCCGAGGAGGAAACACGCCTTGAGATAAGCCCATTATAAAGATGTTCGTCCTGATACACTGAGGCCCTGGGATGGATGTGATAGACTAAGATAGCTTGGAAATTGACCGAAGAATGTTGTCTTCCTTCTTGGGATGATTCCTGTTGCTGTCAATACTGAACACGTTGGACAGCCGGGGGGCTCCCAGTCCACAAGGCTATGAGCCCCCAGAGCCCCACAGTTTTTCTCTTACGTGTCTTTTTCTCTTCATCTTCTGTGGCATCCTCGCTTTGACCCTGTTCACAAGGGTTGGGCCCTGGCAGGGCCGGGCCCTGGAAGCCAGCCTTCCACCTCGGACCCTGCAAATCTGCTCTCCAAGAAGCCCCTTCACATCAGAGCCCCGTGCCCACGATCTGGACGTCACCAGGCACAGACACCCAATCCAGCGGCTTCAGGGGCTACTTCAGTCAGGGAAAATCTTTTTTGTTGTTATTGTTGTTTTTGTTTTTCCTCAACCAACCAAAAAAACATCTCACTCAGAGCTTTAACTGATAAAATCATCGAGAAGGTTTTCTGGGACAAAGTGCTCTTGATTGGTAGAAGGACTCTACCGTCTCTGCCTCCCTCAGATTCCCGCAGCCCAGTCTTGGTCACCTCTCCGTGAAATGAACTCCTTTCTTTTGGAGCCGAAAACAACACAGGCGGAAGATGGAGAGGTTTGCTGACCCCCTGAGAGTCGGTGGCAGGCCGCAGAGTGCCCAGGACGCCAGAAATCTGACCAGGACGCAGGGGCCTGAGCCAGTCATCAGCCTCAGACTGTAAGTTTGGACCAAATCAGAACTTCAGACATCCCGGCCACTGGGGAACGCTGTTGCCATGGTTACTCTGGCCCAGGAAGCGACCTCAGACTGAGGCAGGGTCCTGGGACATAGCCCTGCTTTCTGCTGGGCAGGAGGAAAGTGGCCATGGCAGAGGTCACGGAACCGAGATCCTGTGGCTGAGGTCGAGGCCCCCTTCTGCCCGTGGCCAATCAATCCAGGTTCCAAGGCCACGTGGGACTCTGTGGGCCAAGGACGGACACGAGTCTCCTGCACACGGCCAGTCTCGACAGCGCCTCTGCTCATGCCTCTGCATGAGTCTCTTTTGTCAAGCATTGAAGCACCTCAGCCGCTTCCTGCAGCCGGAGGAGAAACTCATGCAGCACCGTAAACACACCCGGCTGCCAACGAGAGACCTGGAGTCAGGGCTTCTAGGTCTGTGTGGAACAGTCCGAGATGAGGGGCCACGTAGGTCCTGACAGGGAACAGAGACGACAAGGCACCAGGCTCTGAGGGACCCCAGACCTATGTGGGGTCTAGCAGGGAAACCATACTTCACACCCAATGTGAGGAATCCTCAGAGCTGAGAGGATGGGATGGAGAAAGAAGGGACCCCTTTGCCTAAGTGGAGACAGAGGAAAATCCAGGTAGGCTTGCTGGAAGTGGTAGCATCCTCTGTGGGGTTTGGAAAGATGACAAGGAGTTTTTTATTTTTTCTTTTTGGATCACACCCGGCAATGCACAGGGGGTGATTCCTGGCTCTGCACTCAGGAATTACCCCTGGCAGTGCTCAGGGGACCATATGGGATGCTGGGAATCGAACCCCGGTCAGCCGCATGCAAGGCAAATGCCCTACCCGCTGTGCTATTGCTCCAGCCCCGACAAGGAGTTTTCTAGGAGGAGCACGGGAGGGAAGGAGAAAGGTAAGTGGGCATTCCTGAACATTAGTGGCTAAGACAGGAAACTGGGTGAGTCTGGGAAGGGGGTGGAGAGGGACTGAGGGGTATAGGGAACGATATGGAAAGTTCTAGAAGTGTGGATCATATCCTATAGATGAGAACTTTTCAAACTGCCAGTGACCCAAAAGGCTGCACCTCAAGAGGGACGAGATCTGGGTCCCTTCTTCCTGCATCTTCTTATCTGAGCCCCCACATAAGGCCCTGGCGCTAAGTCATCCGAGATTAACATGAAAACTTGCTGATTCTCCAGGGCTCTGCCTCTGGCCAGTGCCTTTACTAGCCTTGCAGGGGTCCTGCCAGGAGCTCCTCACCCAGCAGAGCCCCAGCAGGCCAGCGGGGCTGGAGAGGGCCACTGCCTCGTCTCTCTTTGCTGCCCAGCAGGGCCCCTCGGGCACGGCTCCAGCCCTGGCTTCCTGGGTCTTGAAGTTCCTCCTGTCTCTTGCCTTTCACCCCAGAAAGTCAGCAGGATGCAAAGCACAGAAATAAGGAAAGAAGCAGCACCCGGGTGGGCTGGGGAGGGCAGTTGCTCAGAGCTGTGGATGGGTCACTGTTGCGACAGGCCCAGCTCAGATCCCACCCCTCTCCGCCCCTCCCCCTCCATACAGCCCTCCCAGTGTCGCCTGGAAAGTCTCTCTTTCTGGACCTATCTTCCTCACTTCCAGTAGGAACTATTGTAGTGCTGAACATAGTGGTTTTGCATGTCACCTGTCCACAGGGTACCTCTATGCAAATGAGAAAGGTGCCCCTCCTCCAGGAAGCACAGTTTTGCCACTGTGTCATCACACACACACGCGCACACATACACACGCCTTTCCCAGTTTGCCTTCTGGAGGGGTAGTGTTTAGTTTGTTTTCAGGGCGGGGGGTGCGGGGGTGATGACACCCAGTGATGCTCAGGGCTCACTGCTAGCAGTGTCCAGGAGACCAGATACAGTATCAGGGATCAAACCCTGGTCAGCCGCATGCAAGAGTGGCACCTTAACCCCTGTCCTGTCTCTCTGGCCACCTTTGCCTCCGGGCCAGGCCCAGCGACCCAGACCAAGCCAGTGGCCTGTGTGACCCCTCCCAAACTTCCCAGCTAGGAAAGTCTCATCCTGGGCACGGACCATCCTTTTCCCAGGCCGCCGAGACACTCTGCTTGCTCCAGCTGTGAGAACGTCTTCCCGGCATCCCACGAGGGGCCCATGCTGGGCTCCTGGTTTGTCCCGAGAACATCTCGTGTCCAGCCAGCGGTGAAAGAGGCTCAGCCAGGCCTTGCTGGCATCCCAGCCCCACCAACCCAAGTGCCCAGACATTCGCCATCATCTGCCACCAAGCGTCACAGTCTTCTTCCTCCCCAACTGAGGCAAAACGAGGAGGACTCATCTGTGGCCTCCACCCCGAGGCAGCGGGGCATGGAGCCAGGCACACGCACCAACGGCCTCACGGTCATCGAACTCACGAGCAATGAGGTGTCCTGGACTACGGGCCTGACCACATGCTCCAGGACCTTCTCCCTTCCAGACACTTCCATGGGGTCAGGCAAGTCTGCCTCTCGGGCCCCTCACCCGCCCATCACACCCGCAGTCTCACTCTCATCCCGCACCCGGGGCCGACGAGATGAGCTGATGACTGCCCGGTGTCCCTCCCCAGCCTGCCCTGGGCCTCGGGGTCCTTCTCAGCGCAGCATCTAGCCCTGGACGTTCGCCGGAGGAACGCAACACACACCAGCACTGCCCGCCAGCAGCACCTCGGACTCGTGACGTGGCCGCTTTGGAATTAATCCGTTGCTGCCCGTGTATTCGGAGACCTTTTATGGCTGCCAAGTTTCCTGTGACCCCGCATTTGGTTTCGAGGCACCGCTCCGTTTGAGCAGCTGGGCTCCGGGCCCAGCCCTTTGAGTCCACGGAGAAGGTGACGCCACACTGAATCATGTGTGACACAAGCAAGCCGGGCCTTGGCGCAGAGGAGAAGGGAGGCCAGCCTTGGGAAGGGACAGCCTATCGGGACGGAGCCGTGACCAGGCACTGTGTCCACGCTGCCTGGGGGCCTGGCTTTCCCGTAATGGGCCAGAGTTCCCCTCTTCACAGGCGGAGGCTCTGCCAGGGTGACTCGGAGATTCCAGGCAAACATGGGGTTGTGTCATGGGGTGGGGGCAGGGGGTGTCCTTCACCTAAGGGTCCATCGTCTTGCAGCCCAGTGTCCACGCAGCAGTGCTTGTGTCCCCCGTGGCACACGGATCCAAGCACACACCCAGCTGGACCCCAGGCAGTGGGTCAGGAGGGGGGCAAGGGAGAGGCTGGCAGGGGAGGCCCAGGACCTAAGGCCACCCTGCAGGGGGGTCTCAGGCTGTGTTCTGAACCAACACGCCTCCCCCAACCCCCAGACTCCCTCAACAGGGACACGCAGAGGCAGGCTGTTGGCCTCCTCATGAGACCCCCACACTTCCCAGAAGTTGGGGCCAACGCGGTCTGAAGGGGGCCGGGGCTGAGTCGAGTTTTCATTCATTTACTCACCCGTGCATGAAGCAACCGAGCGCGCCCGTGCCAGGTGTGCCTCTGGCGTGGATCAGGCCGACAAGCACTCCCGCCTCCTGGCAGAGAGAGGAGACGGAAAGGCAGCTAATGAGAACAACATGTGCTCAGAGGCGAGCGCGCGGGGCCGGCGTAAAGCAGGAGAGAGAGAGGACGGGTTTGGCTGAGGGGTCCAGGTGGCCACAGCGGACTGGAACTGCGGGGAGGGTGGAGGAAGCGTGCGGTGGGGGGGGTCCTCTCTGGACGGGGGAACCAGCACCCAGACAGACAGCTGGCAGCCTTGTCAGCGGGAAGGGAGGGGCCGGCTGCGGTGTGGGGGTCCTGGCAGGAGGTGGGGCGGTCACCCCACAGAGCTTCCTGGGTCAGTGCAAAGACTCAGGATGTGCTACTAATGACTGGCGTGGTTGTGTCTCCAAAGGAGATCTGCAGCTGCACCCCTCGGTTCTGGGAATGTGACTTTATTTGGGGGCTGGGGCGGGGGGTCTCCATAGCTATAAAACAGCAGTGCTGAGAGGAGACCATCCGGGATTAACCAGGTGTCCGTAAATTCAAAGCCAAGGGTTTGTGTCCCTGAGAGAGGGACGCCTGGGACCACAGAAGGCACAGGCAGGTTGCAGGGATGTGGCCACGAGCCAAGGACACCAGAAGTCAAGAAGCAGGGGGTGGCCAGAAGGATCCTCCCCTGGAACCTTGCAGGGAACGTGAGCAAGTCTTCGGGAGATGACGCTGAAGCCACCCTAGGTTCATCAGGTCCTGCCTGGCCTCCCAGCCGTCCCCTCCCAAGCCCCCCTACTCGGATACAGTCTGTTCCGCTGCTAGGAACTTGGGCAAGATGACTCTGTTTCCAGACGCTGGAAGGAGGGAGGAAGCCAGGGCAGAGGCTGACAACAAGCAAGCCAGCGTGAAGACCCCATAGTAGCCCTGGATCCCCGGGCTCTCCCTGCATCTGAGCAGCTGTCACTCTCTGGAGCCAGTGGCCTCATTTACGTCGGACACTGTCTGTGGCCACTGGGTGGCAGCTTCCAGCCAAACAAAGTCCTATTGTTTGAGAAGCCCAGAGAGGGTGAGTGGCCGGTGAACAACAGTCATTATGCTGGCTCCTGGGTCCAGGCCAACAGGTTTCTATTTTTTTTTCTTTTTGGGTCACACCTGGCGATGCACAGGGGTTACTCCTGGCTCTGCACTCAGGAATCACCCCTGGCGGTGCTCGGGGGACCATATGGGATGCTGGGAGTCGAACCCGGGTTGGCCGCGTGCAAGGCAAATGCCCTACCCGCTGTGCTATCGCTCCAGCCCCAGGCCAGCAGGTTTCTCTTCCCTTGGCAGCTCCCCTAGAGGAAGGAGCCTTGGTGCCCTGGCATAGGGGGCACAGAGGGGACTGCCCCTCTCCAGTGCCTTGGCAGCCTTTGACGCTGCCTCGCACGTGGGGTGAGCAGTTGTGTCTCTCCAAACCATGACACCTCACCAGGGCTGGCCAGCACCCAAGGGCTCGTGGCATAGTGCAGAAGGCGGGGCGGGGGCGGGTTCCGGGATAGCCTCGTGCTGCTCTTTGCTGGGGTCCAGTAGCTTTGTCCCCCTTGGTCTTGGTCAGGCAGACTGAGCCAATGCCCCGCCCAGAAGTGACCAAAGCTGGACTCGGAGAGATACCCAGCACGGTGCCAACACCCAGGCGCTCCAGATCTGCACCAATCTGTCACCCCCTAGGTCCAGCCCTGTGGATGGGATGGGCAGGTGGGAGGGGCCACAAAAGGGGCATTGAGTCAGACACGGCAGCCCCAGGGGGATGGGGGCTCTTAGGGGAGGTGGGCAGAGGCAGATGGGCCCCACAAACTCCCCAGCCCCCAACCCCGTGGTGGCCTAGAGAACTTTCCAGGGGAGGAGAAGAGAGAACGGAAGAGACCCCTGGTGACTCCCCACCTGGGCAGATGGGGTCCTGGGTCATGGAAGGGTGTCACAGGGAAGTTTCCCCAAGGCCCAGATCACAGGTACACCTTAGTGCCTACCTGGCCCCAAAGCCGAGCCCCAGATATCTGCCTGCCTGCCTGCCAGCCTGCCTGTCTGTCTGTCTGCCTGCCTGCCTGTCTGTCTGCCTGTCATCTTCCCAGAGCAAGAGGAAGAGTCCCACAGGGCAGCCTGAGACCTGCCGGACCTGTGGGACTCACCAGGACCCTGTGGTGACAGGAGGCTGTCTGGGCCTGAGTCCCTGCGGGTGGGACGAGGTAAACACTATCTCCCCAGTCCCGAAAATCATCACCTTTAATCCTACCACCACCGTGTTCTGGACCTGATCTTTGTCTCTGAACATGTGGTTGGCGGCAGGGGGGAAGAGGAAGGGGTTGGTGAACCCATCCACTTCTCTGGGTGACCTCCATGGGGTGCCCTAGTGCTCACTGTCCACCTCCAGTCTGGTCCTAAAGGCAGGAGAGATCCTGGGTGGTCCAACCTAAACTCCTGGGCCCTGTGGTCAGACGTCCACAGATCTTGGCTATTCAAACTGTGCCCCTTAGTGTGGTCTATTCTTGGTGCATTTTGGGCCACTAACCATCATGGGGTCCAAATGTCCTGCTCTCCAGGTGTCTTCTCCCTGGCCCGTCTCTCTTTTTTTAAAAAAAATTTAATTTACTTTTATAAAGTTGTACACAATAATTGACTACATTCAATATATACCAACATCTATCCCACCACCATATTTTGAATTATTCCACCCCGATCCCCAAAGCCTTCCCCTAAATCAGGACTTAAATAATTTATTTTGTATTGCTTATTATGAATAACCCACTAAAGATGATCAAAAACAGTTTCCTTAGAGGAAAGTGTGTGAAGATTGTTATATCGCCCTGGAGACATTAAGCCCTTGTCTAGAGTATGAGGTGTCGCGCTCAGGGAAGTCTAAGATTTTAAATAGGGTGATAAAGATAGAATTAAGTTTTTAACTGGATGGTGACTTTGGGGGTCTGGAGACATCTCTGCAGCGTGTAGCTCTCTTCCTCTTCCAAGGTTCATTTGTGAGTCTCTAGATCACGGCTGTTAAGAAACTTATATGGGGGCTGGAGTGATAGCACAGCGGGTAGGGCATTTGCCTTGCACGCGGCTGACCCAGGTTCGATTCCCAGCAACCCATATGGTCCCCTGAGCACCACCAGGAGTAATTCCTGAGTGAAAAGCCAGGAGTAACCCCTGTACATCCCCAGTTGGGACTCCAAAAAAACAAAAAAAGCAAAAAAAAAAAAAGATACTTATATGGTGTTAGAGGCAGGTCGTGTGTGTGCCAGGCTACCGGAAGCACAGGGAGATGGGGGGAGGTCCTCCAATTCCTGACTGTGCGAATTGGCCCTTCTCTTGGGCTCCCCTCTTGCCCCTATTCACAGCCTTACCCCATCCTCTGACATTCTAAATGGTCTTGTATGCTTGCTGGGGGAGGGCTGGGGGATGGTACCAGCTTCCAGACTTCAGGGTTGGGAAAGCAACATGACTGCCCCTCCCCTATGCCCCATAATTGGGCATGGTGACATTTGTCATGGTCCCAAAGGCCCTGTCATTCATAGAAGGTTTTTTTCAACTTGGGATCATAGAATGACTTTCTAGCCTATTTTTTTTCACCTAATATTTCAGAGTCCCTTGTTTTTTGCGTTAACATTCTTCAAAAATACCTCTTTTAATGGATGTGTAATATATATCTAATGATTCTCTTATGGATATCTGGGCTTCTTTTTGTTTTACTATTTAATATTTCCTTTATTGATCCCCTTTGTACATAATGTTTGGGTTGGAATTTTAAGACAGAGAATTTTAAGACGTTCAAGTTTTGTATTTAAGCATCCTGGTATCTCTGCTCAAGTATTTCAAGAGGGGACACCATTGGTTCATCTGTCACATAATGGGCCTCAGGACAAGCAACCGGCATCATGGGTCAGCACTAGTCAGTGGTGATCCCAGTTCAGCAAATCCTAGCATCTGAAAGGCTAACGATGGGATTTCAAATTTATAACATATAAATTATTATCAAATCATTGACAATTCCTATTTTTTTGAGGAATGTTTCATATTGTCTTCCCAAAAGGCTGGACTGGTTGACATTCTCACCAGCAGTGAATGAGCTTCCACAAAACCAAGCAATCCCACTTCTGGGAATACACCCCGAAGGACCCCAAAGCACAATGCAGAAAATACATCTGCACCCCTATGTTAACTGCAGCACTTCACTATTGCCCAAGTCTGGAAACAACCCAGATGTCCGAGAACAGATGATTGGCTAAAGAAGCTATGGTACATATACACAGTGGAATACTACTCAGCCGTAAGAGACACACTGGGTGCAGGATGGAAACTGGGGACATTGATCGAAGGCAGTAAACACTGGTGAAGGGACTGGTGTTGGGACATCGTAAGCCTGAAACTGAATCATAAATGTCTTTGTCACTGTCATCCCGTTGCTCATCGATTTGCTTGAGCGGGCACCAGTAACGTCTCTCATTGAGAGACTCATTGTTACTGTTTTTGGCATATCCAATACACCACTGGGAGCTTGTTAGGCTCTGCCTTGCAGGCGTGATACTCTCAGTAGCTTGCCCGCTCTCGGGGCGGAAAAATCGAACAGGGGTCGACCGCCCTACCGCTGTGCTATCGCTCCAGCCCAATGTCTTTGTAATTCGCGGTGATTAAATTGAAAAAAAGAAAAAAAGAAAAATAATTCATAATTCCTAATTTATTTTAAATTGGGGGTGGGACTGTTAAATAGATGTTTTCCCTCCTCATCTTTTTCCCCTAACAAGGTGTTAGAGAATCCAGGGCCAACTCATTTTGCATGAGTTTCCTATGCATTAGCCCCAGGGACGCTGGTCACATCTGTAGTTCACTTGGGGGTTGTTTTCTTTTATTTGTGGTTTTCGTGGCTGTTAAGTAACCAGAGACATCTCTGTTTACAATGTCCAAGCCGGTGGCTTTTGGTGACTTTGTCCACGACTTAGAAAGTCCTTCCCGGGAAATAGCTTTTGAACTGGGTCAGAAGGTCACCTCTTCCTCTTCTTTTTCTCTATTTTTGGTGCATTTGGAACAAACATCCTCTTCCCCAATCTCGTGTTCCCGGGAACAGCTGGAATGTGCTTCTCCTCTTGCGTCCTCCCCTGAGGCCAGCGTGCTGTGGAGTAAGGAGGCGCTCAGGGCTCTGGTCACCCCACTGAGAAGAAGGGGTGTGGGGGAGAGGAACGGTGGTGGGGGGGGGGCTTCAGAGAGGGCTCTGCCTTCAAGGTCACACTAAGCTCCCAAGAACACCTGGTCTTGCTTGGGCCCCCTTCCCCTGTGAGTGAAATTGTCGTACAGGAACTTCCCAGGAGAGCACAGAGAAGCCCAGCCCTGGGCAGGACACACCAACTCCAAGGGCGCATCTCCGCTGCCTCTAGCAAGAAGGTGCTGACGGCTTAGTATCCAGAATCTGAGAAGTTTGAGGACGGGGGAGGATGGGGTTGCCCTTCACATCTCTCTAGTGGGTCGCTGGAGCCTCAATCCTTTAGAATCCAAACAACGGCCTGTTGTGGACCCTCCGTGTTCCACAGCGAATGTCCATCACAGCACCTGGGGGAGAGTTTGCTTGGCTGAGAGGCAGCATCCGTCCCTGCATCCTGCTCCGTCCTCCTCTGCCAGCCCCTTTAGTGTATGGCCTTGGGGGCAGGTTTCTAGGGGGGATCCCTTCCCATGGAAGGAGGGCCACCGCGCCCAACCTGCTGTGGCCTGCTGACTGGGTGACTGGACTCGGCCATGCCCTGAGGCACAGTGACACTCATCTCTCTGAAGACAGTGAGGTGGCCTCTGCCCAGCGGCACTCCAGCCTGGGGACACCTCCTCTCCCTGCTCAGAGAAGGTGGCCAGTGGGTGGGGCTGGGAGGAGGCAGAGAGAGCAGCAGAGAGAGCCCCCCCACACACACCCTGACTTGGAGAGCTGTCTCCTAGAGGCAGAGACACTGCAGCCTCGGGACTCAAAAGCGGAAAAGACTTTTGGTGTTGCTGTGGCCTTGCGTTGGGGTCGAGAGCCCAGAGCTCAAGGATCTCCTCCTCCCCTCCCCTCCCCCTCCTCCACCCCTCCCCCTCCCGTCCTCCCCTCCCCCTCCTCTCCCTTCCCCTCCCCCTCCTTCTCCTTCCCCTCCTCCTCCCCCTTCTCCTCTTGCTCCCTCTCCTCTTCCTTCTTCTTCTTCCTTCTCCTTCTCCTTCTTCTTCCTCCTCCTTCTTCTTCTTCCTCCTTCTCCTCCTCCTCCTCTTCCTCCTCCTCCTCCTCCTCCTCCTCCTCCTCCTCCTTCTTCTTCTTCTTCTTCTTCTTCTTCTTCTTCTTCCTTCCTCTTCCTTCTTTTTCTTCTTCTTCCTCCTCCTCCTCCTCCTCCTCCTCCTCCTCCTCCTCCTCCTCCTCCTCCTCCTTCTTCTTCTTCTTCTTCTTCTTCTTCTTCTTCTTCTTCTTCTTCTTCTTCTTCTTCTTCTTCTTCCTCATCTTCTTCTTCTTCTTCCTTCTCCTTCTTCTTTCTCCTCCTCCTCCTTCCCTCCTCCTCCTCCTCCTCCCTTTTTCTCCTCCTTTTCCCAGGTCTCACACTGGAAGCTCTCTCACAAAGCAACTCTGACTTTTTTTTTTTGCAGATGGGAGGGGACACGAGCAGGGCTTTTGGGTGATGCTCGGAAGTTACCCCTGCACCTGCATCTGCACTCAGAGATTACTCTATGGTGCTTGGGGAACCACAAGGGATGCTGGAGGTTGAACCCTTTTGGCCACGTGCAAGGCAAGCGCCCTACCTGTTGTACTATCTCTCCGGCCCACAGCTGCGATTCTGTGAGGGGGTTGGGGCGGCCAGAGCCTCCCCCAGCCCTCCGCACCCCTGTCCAGGTCCAAGCAAGGCCAGCTTGGCCCCTCCCTGACTGTCCCCCTGGGCAGTTCAAACCAGCACGAGTCCAACTCGCCCCGCTCAGGTTCTCCGGGGCCAGCGCATACCAGAGGCCACAGACATCCCCCCTCCTTGCGGGGCCTCACTTCCTCACCCCAGACAGCCGGCGTGAACAAACATCTGGAGCACGCAGGCAGCCCCCTCTGGCCTGGGCTTCCCTGCAGCCCCTCTACCCCCACCCCTGCATAAACACATTCCTGAGACCAGACAGGAACCGGGATGACTCAGGCCTCAGGAATGCGCAATTGGATTCCCTCTCTTGGGGGGCACATTCCTCACCCCAAGGTGGGCAGCTGGGGGCCCCTGTACTTCCCCCCAGTGGCTGGGTGGGGGGCTGGACCAGCGCTAAGGGATCAGCCTGACAGCCGAGCGCCTCAGACCTCGGGACCTGCAAGGGGGCCTGCCAGAGGGGCGCAGAAGGGCAGTGTCCGCGTCAGTTCCAGGTTAGACGTTGGGGGCCGGCGGGCTGCGTCATCAGGACGGGGCGCCCCTGGGAGAGGGTCTGCCCTGTTTCTTCTTCCCAGGCCCATCCCGACTGGGACGAGCCCAGAGCACAGTGTCACTCCCCCTGATCATGCTTAGTTGGGGACACGCCTTGAGCAAGGGGGGACGGGGGAGACCCAGAGCGAGTCCCAGTCTGGGGGACAGGGAGATAGTAGGGCCGTAAGGATACGATGCCTCAGTGCCCCCACCCACCCTGCTTGGACCCTCGGCACCTCAGAGCCCCCTAAGCCTCACGGGCTGCAACCCTGGAGACTCCCCGGCACTGCTGGGACAGTCCTGGCGGCCCCCGGCACTGCAGGGCCCCCGGCTGCCCGCATCCCGGGCTCTCCCTTGCGGTGACCATCACCCTGGTGGTTGAGAGCAGCCAGGGGTGGCTCTTGAGAAGAACCGGCGCCCTCCAGGAATAAGGTCTCAGCTAAAAGGCTCCAAGGGCGCGGGGGTGGGGGGGCCCACTGGCGAGGGGAGCCAAGTCCGCGTGGAGCTGGTCTGTGCAGCAGACACAGAATATGGGAGGGGTGGGGACCTCAGTGACAGGGACCGATAAGGATGAGCTGGAGCCAGGACGGCGTGAGTGGCGGCGGGGGGGGGGGTCACCCCTCTGTCCCTGTCTCCTGTATATGGAGCAGCGCACTGGCCCACTCTGGAGAGGACCCCTAGGTCGGGGCCACTGACTTAGGGGCTATGCCCACCCCATGCTCACACATTCACGCCGCCCCAGTGACTACCCCCCAGCCCCCACCCCCTGCCACCCCTCCTGTCCCCTCCCTTACCCCCAGCAGCTCAGAGACACCCGTCCAGGCCTCCCGCCTCAGAGGTGCTGAGCCCGGACTCTCTCCCTGACCCCGAAGTGTGAACGAACACGCTGTGTCCTGGGCTTCCTTGCTCTCCGGGGCTTCATCTCCTCTCCGGTGACAGGGGGTTAGCCAGACTAGGGGCCCATCTGCAGGGGGGCCCCACAGCCCCCATCCTGTGATCAGGCACAGTCCTTTGCCGCCAGTGATGGAACCTTGACTTATTTCCAGCCCCTGGAACCTGGGATCCTGTGGGTGTCATTAAGGGCCCAAGTGTGGGGGCTGGAGCGATAGCACAGCAGGTAGGGCATTTGGTCCATATGGTCCCCTGAGCACTGCCGGGGGTAATTCGTGAGTGTAGAGCCAGGAGTAACCCCTGTGCATCGCTGGGTGTGACCACCCCCCCCAAAAAAAAAGAGCCCAAGTGTGTGTGGGGGGGGGTTGGGGGTGCTAAAGTGATAGCACAGCGGGGAGGGCGTTTGCCTTGCCCACAGCAAACCCGGGTTTGATTCCCAGCATCCCATATGGTCCCCAGAGCACCTCCAGGAGTCATTCCTGTCTGCAGAACCAAGAGTGCATCTCCGAGTGTGACCCAGAACAACAAGGGGCGTTTGGTTTCAACGGGGGAAGCTTTCTGCTCTCTGCTTGAGAGCCCCCTCCCTGCCATCGCTGTGGAGCCGAGGAGGCTGCCAGAATGTGGGGGGTGACCTCTGGCTGGGCCTCCACCACCACCCCCGCTGCAGGGCAGGGCATGAACACGTCAGCACCCTGAGCCCCGCCCTGCGTCCGTGGGCCCCCTGTGGGCACAGGCTTCGGAGACCCCCCAGGCCCAGGCCTCCGGTGCCCAGGAGTGAGAGGAAGCTGAAGGCGTGTTGTTTCGGGCCTGGGGTGGTCTCACTGGCAGTGATCTGGTGGGCGACACGATAGGGGACAAACGCCACGGAGGGTCAGGATGCTGGAGCCCAGGGAGGGAGTGGGGTGCCTGGACTTCTTTTGGGTCCAAATCAGACAGTAGCTGGCCAGTGGGTGAGCCCCAGGGGGCTGGGGACGTCTCGCAGAGGTGCGGAACAGGCTGGCACGTGAGGGGGAAGCTTTTACCTGAGGCTGCAGCGGCTGCAGGGGGCTGGGGGTGGGGTCGGGGTTAGTCCCCAGGCCCTGTGCGGGCTTTAGAGCAGAAGTGCCCACGGGATCTAGATTTCCCAGAACCTGGGGCTGGAGCAATAACACAGCGGAGAGGGCGTTTGCCTAGCACGTGGCCGACAGGGGTTCGATTCCCAGCATCCCATATGGTCACCTGAGCACCGCCAGGAGTAATTCCTGAGTGCATGAGCCAGGAGTAACCCCTGTGCATTGCAGGGTGTGACCCAAAAAGCAAAAAAAAAAAAAAAAAAAGAACAGCAGCCCGGCCTCTCCTCTCCCTGCCTGCCCTCCCGCCACCCCTAGGGGCAGCCTCGTCCCGACCAGCCCTGGACAGCGCCCTCATGGTCATTGCCAGCGTGAGCCCCACAGCCTCTTTGGGACCCTATTCATCCTCGGGCACTCCCATTATGCAGACTCTGGGGAGGGGTTGGAGGGTGGGGACCTGGGTCCCACCCAGCTGTGCTCAGGGATTACTCCAGGCCATGCTCAGGGGACCGTGTGCCGAAGGGGGATGGGCCCCAGGCAGAGAAGGGCCTCAACCTCTTCACTCTCTCTCCCTCTCCGGGCCCGGTCGGTGCATTTTCATTTTTTTCTGTGCTGACTTCTTTCAAAATTGGATGATTTTTGTGTTTTTCCTTTTGAGCTTTCTAAATTCCCTACTTGGTCCAAACCCAGGGGCCAGCCACTCGGTCCTCCCCTGCTCGCCCCCTGGCTCTGCCCACCTCGGGCTGCGGGGCCCAGTGGCCAGACCCTCAGGCCCAGAGCTCAGGGGCCGGCAGGGGCCAGGGCTGTTCAGAATGTTTCTGCCCCAGGAGGCAGAATAGCACAACCCATAGCTGTCCCTTCTGTGCGTCCACGCCCTTTTGACCTTTCAAAATTCACTGTCACTGTCATTCCATTGCTCACTGATTTGCTCAAACAGGCACCAGTAACGTCTCCATTGTGAGACTTGTTGTTACTGTTTTTGGCATATCAAACACGCCATGGGTAGCTTGCCAGGCTCTGCCATGCGGGCAGGATACTCTAGGTAGCTTGCCGGGCTTTCCGAGAGGGACAGAGGAATCGAACCCCGGTCGGCCGTGTGCAAGGCAAATGCCCTACCCGCTGTGGTATTGCTCCAGCCCCTTTCAAAATTACTGTTTTAAATTTTTTTATTATTTATGCATTTATTACTTTCGCTTTTTGGGCCACACCCCAGCAAGGCTCAGGGTTGCTCCTGGCTCTGCACTCAGGAATCACTCCTGGTAGCGCTCAGGGGACCATATGGGATGCCAGGGATCGAACCTGGGTCCACACCATGCAAGAAAAACTCCCTCCCTGCTGTACTATCTCTCTCCCAGCCCCATCAAAAATACTGATGGGCTGGACCGCCTGCCTCATCAGGGCTAGGCCCGACGGTGCCACAGTGCGTAGTCGGTGCCAGGGATCGTTCCTGGGGGCCCGTGCGCGTCAGCCAAGCTCTCGCCCTGACTCTGCAGTCCCTGAGTCCTCGCCTTGAAAACCCAGGAAGGCAGCTTCCTCCCAGGCCCCTGCAGGGAGAGTCTCTGTGGGATTTAGAGAGAGAATTGGATACTGATTTTTATTTTCCCCCTCCAGTTGGGACCCAGGCTGTCCTCTGTCCTCCCCCGCCCCCCACCCCCCCAGGAAGGACAGTTGCAGACACAAGTGACCCCATTGAGCCCACAGCGCCAGCCAGCAGGGGGTGGGGGCAGACAATGGTCTTCTGTGTTGGCTCTCTCCGCGGCGGAAGCCCCCAGGCCAGGCCCCCGATGAGTCACTCGGAGGATCTCTCGGGCCCTTTGTTATGCCTGAGATCTGACAGCCCGAAGCGGCTGATGATCTCATCGGGCTGGGGAAGCCCGAGGCTGGACAGCCCCGGGAAGCTGGCCGCCCACATGCGCCCAGAGCCTCTGGCCTGGAGCTTCCTGGCGGCAGGGTGGGGTGGGTGGGTGCAGGCAGAGTGGGGGGGCGGGGGTGGGACAGGGAGCCCCCCCCCGCCCCGGTGCAGGGAAACCCACTTAGTTCTCCAGACACCTCCTCACCTCCGGTGCCTGCCGGGACTCAGCGGTGACCTCTGGATTTCCTGGCCTCCGGGGAACCCCCAGGCAAGTGTCTGAGCCCTGTCAGGGGACCGGCTGCCCTGGGAGGGCTGGACGCCCAGGGTGGGGCCAGGCTGGGCTGGGCTGGGGTGGGGGTGGGGATGGCCCCTTCCCCAGGCTGTTTCACAGATTTTTCAGACACAGCCTCAGTCCTTTAGGCTGTTACAATACTCCCAATTTGGACCTGACTGTTTGGGGTTGCTTAGGGCCTACCACGATAAGAGCTTCCCCAACACACACACACACACACACACACACACACACACACACACACACACACCCAACACACACACCCCCCCAACACACACACACACCCAACACACACCCAACACACACCCAACACACACCCAACACACACCCAACACACACACACAACACACACCCAACACACACACCCAACACACATACACACACACCCAACACACACACACACACACACACACACACACACACCCAACTGCAAGCCCTAGAGCAGTTGGGGTTGTTTAGGGCCTACCCTGATAAGAGCTTCCCCAACACACACACACACACACACACACACACACACACACACACACACACACACACACACACTCCACCAACTGCGAGCCCTAGAGCAAGTTACGGTTCCTTCCAGAGCCTCCGTTTTCAACTCTGCAGAATGGGAATGAAAGGCAGCTACTTCTGGGGCTGCTGTGGCCAGAAAGGGCACCACAGGCTGGGAGACAATCTCGATGGTGCTGACGGGCTGAGGGGGCGGTCAAGTCCAAGTGTCTGGCGCACAAAGCTGCACCCCAGCCCTTCGAACCTTCTCCCCCTCCTTGTCCCGGCTCTTTCCCCAGAGGCCGGTGGCCTGAACCTGTTCCTTGGAAACTCCCCGGTGCAGGGGGTGGGCAGGCTCAGGCGCCAGAGCCTGGGGGTGAGTGGGGTGGGCTGGAGATGAAGCGCCCCAGTTGGCCAGGCCCTGAAAGTTCTCGGAGCCTCTGCTCCTGGCGGGCGACCAAGGCCAGAGGACAGCCAGGAGACAAGCACTGCCAGGATGGAAGGTCTGGGCATGCGGGGGCCCGGGAAGAGGCCTGGGTGAGCCCGGTGGGCCCCGGACCCCGCGGAGACCAGGGCCCCTCCCGTCCAGACCACTCTGTCCGGCCTCCAGGGCAGCTGGGAACAGCTGAGCTGCCCCAGGTGGGAGCCCAGACAGCAGGTGGGAGAAGCCACTTCCGCTGACCACCTGCCCCCTGTGCAGGCCTCCTGAGTCCTCCTCTGGCCAGGGAGCAGCCCGTAGCCCCAGGGGAAATGACTCGCCCTGCCAGTTCCGTGTCAGAGGTCCCCAGCCTGCGCCACGGCACCGAGAATTTCGACAGGTGGCCGTGGGCGAGTTTTGCAAGTGCACGGTCACCTCTGACCACAGAAAACACCCAGCTGGGGAGAGGGTCAAGGAGCTGCAGTGGAGGCCGGGGAAGAGAGAGGCCAGGCAGGGGCGGGGCCTGGGGTGGGTCTTCCCAGGTGACTGGAAAGTGACTAACCCGAGACTCCTGGAAGTTGGAAGGTGCGTCCCAGGCGGGCCCTGAGGCAGGGGACGGCTGAGCCTGGAGAACACCCCATCACCTGGAGAAGCGGGGGCTGAGATAGGAGCGTGGCCGGCCGACAGAGAGCGTGTTACCCCGGGCTCCGGCACCCGGGCGCTGCCCACCCGTGTGTCCCCTCCACCAGCTCCCACCTCCCAGCCTGCCCCGCGGCGACGGGGAAGCACATCCCAAGAGGGCCGGGCTTGGGAGGGTCTCTCCTTTCCCCCATGCTCACAGCCAGAGGGGAGGGGGCGCTATATTAAAATCACTGTCCCCCGGGAAGCAGGAGAGGAAAAGGCGCATGGACTAGAGCTCAGTTCTGGACGGCTGCGTGGGGTTCAAAGACAGTGTTGGATAACACAGCTGTGGTGGAGGTCGCACAGTCCCACACGGCGGGGAGGCTGTCTGCAGGCCAGGTCTGCAGGCTCTGTGTGTGTGTGTGTGTGTGTGTGTGTGTGTGTGTGTGTGTGTAGTAAGGGCTGGAGAGAGTACAGTGAGCAGGGCACTGGCCTCGCAAATGGCCATCCAGGGTTCCATCCCTGGCACCACATATGGTTCCCTGGGCCCCACCAGGAGTCACCTCTGAGCACAGAGTGAGGAGTAGGCCCTGATCAGTGGTGGCCCCAGAACAAAGCTCTATCTATCTATCTATCTATCTATCTATCTATCTATCTATCTATCTGACTGTATCACTGTCATCCCGTTGTTCATCAATTTGCTCGAGCAGGCACCAGCAACATCTCCATTCGTCCCAGCCCTAAGATTTTAGCAGCCTCTCCTTATCGTTTTTCCCAATGATTGGAGGCTCTTTCAGGGTCAGGGGAATGGGACCTGTTATTGCTACTTTATTTGGCATATCGAATACGCCATGGGGAGCTTGCCAGACTTTTCCATACACACACATACACACACACACACACACACACACACAGATACACTAGATGTAGATACTATATACTATATAGGTGCTATATATAGATACTATATATACACTCTATATATATATACTACAGAAACTATATGGATGCCTATATATACATACATATATACACAGCTTGGGTCCCATGTTACAAAATGTCTTGGTTTTGCTGTCATGTGTGTGGCCTTGATGATGGTTACTCACCTCACCACCATCTCACCTACGCCACGGCCCTTATGTTCCTTCTAATCCTCTTTGCTCCTTCACCTTCTCCCTCCTGCTGGATAATTTGTTTGTAATCTGGAGCCAAGAATTTGTTATTGTCTGATGTTGTTTATTCCTTGTTTGGTGTCTCTGTTTGCCACAGATGAGTGGGATCATGCAGCATTTGTCCTTTTCCCTCTGACTTACTTCCCTTAACACGATGCCCTCCAGTTCCGTCCACATTACAGCAAACTGCATTTTATCTTTTCTTATGGCTGCATAGTACTCCATTAAATATCTATAAAACTTCTCTATTCCGTCATTAATATTTGGAATATTTGGACAATTAATATTTGGACAATTAGGTTGTTTCCATGGCCTACCTGTCATACTAAACACTGATAAATAGTAGGTGTGCATGTATTTTTTTTTTTTTGCTTTTTTTGGGTCACACCTGGCCATGCACAGGGGTTACTCCTGGCTCTACACTCAGGAATTACCCCTGGCGGTCCACAGGGGACCATATGGGATGCTGGGATTTGAACCCAGGTCGGCCGCGTGCAAGGCAAACGCCCTACCCGCTGTGCTATCTCTCCAGCCCCCATGCATGTATTTTTTTTTTTAATATATTCAAAAGAACTAGTGTTTTTGTGTTTTGGGAATAGGTACTAAAAGTGGAATCGCTGGGCTATATGAAACCTCTAGTCTCAATTTTTGAAGAAATTTCCATACTGTTCTTCATAGAGTTTGGACCGAGTAACAGTACATGAGGGTCCCTCTCACCCTATCTATCTTCACCAACTCTGGCTGATTTTTAAAAAAAATTTTAAAAAAATATATGCCATTCTCCCTTGTGTATCTCACAAGGGAAATATCACAATATCATATTTCACAAATGATATCTTTTGTTACTCTTATTTGTGTCTCCCTGAGAGAAAGTGATGACAAATAAAAAATCCCTTTTCATGTCTACTGGCCATCTGCGTGACCTCTTGGAGAATTGTCCATTTATTTCCTCTCCCCATTTTTTGATGAAGTTACTGGGATTTTTGTTGTTGCGCTTTGTGCTTTAAGCTCCTTGGACTTTCACCCCTCATCTGATGTATGGTGCGAGAACTTTGTCCGCTATAGGAGGGTACGAATTCCTTTTCCCATGCAAACACTTTTTAATTTGATTTAGTCTCTTTTAATTTTGGTTTTACATTTTACAGTGTAATCACATTGCTAATGACACCTCCAAGGTCCATATTCAGGAGAGTTCTGCCTGTTTTCTTTAATGTATTTTTATAGCCTTTTTCTTTCTTTCTTTCTTTCTTCCTTTCTTTCTTTCTTTCTTTCTTTCTTTCTTTCTTTCTTTCTTTCTTTCTTTCTTTCTTTCTTTCTTTCTCTCTTTCTTCCTTCCTTTCTCTTTCTTCCTTCCTTTCCTTCTTTCTTTCTTTCCTTCCTTCTTTCTTTCTTTCTTTCTTTCTTTCTTTCTTTCTTTCTTTCTTTCTTTCTTTCTTTCTTTCTTTCTTTCTTTCTCTCTTTCTTCCTTCCTTCCTTTCTTTCTTTCTTTCTTTCTTTCTTTCTTTCTTTCTTTCTTTCTTTCTTTCTTTCTTTCTTTCTTTCTTTCCCTTCTTTCTTTCTTTCCCTTCTTTCTTTCTTTCTTTCTTTCTTTCTTTCTTTCTTTCTTTCTTTCTTTCTTTCTTTCTTTCTTTCTTTCTTTCTTTCTTTCTTTCTCTCTTTCTTCCTTCCTTCCTTTCTTTCTTTCTTTCTTTCTTTCTTTCTTTCTTTCTTTCTTTCTTTCTTTCTTTCTTTCTTTCTTTCTTTCTTTCTTTCTTTCTTTCTTCCTTTCATTTTTTAAAGTAGTTGACAATATTTTTTAAAGTAGTTGATTGCATTTAATATTCCGAACACCAATCCCACCACCATTATACCTTCCCGCCACCATATTTGGGATGTTTCCATCCTGCAGTCAAATGCTCTACCACTGAGCTATACCCCCTCTAGGATGTTTCCATCCTGAACCCCAACCCCTGCCCCAAAGCAAAACTGAAATAATTTGTTTTTATTTTATGGTCTTATCTTGAGGTCTTTAACACTCTTTGTGTTAAATGAACTTTCGTGTATGGTGTGTTTCATTGTTTTGCATATGGCTATCCAGCGTTCCCAGCACCTTCGTGGAAGAGGCTCTCCTCGCTCTGTTTCACGCACCTAGCTCCTTTGTCATAGATGTATTGCCTATACAGCTGCAGATTTATCTCTGGGCTTTCAATTCTGTACCGTTTCCACTCCTGATATTTATCCGCCCGCCACCTTCTCTTTCTCCTCCCCTGCTTGCCTGCCCTTCCAAAACTCAGCCTTTTCCAAGGCCCTGCCTGGCGTAGGTCAACATCTCGTCCATGATTTTTTTCCCTCCCTCTGATTATTTTGCCCCATTTCCTTGGATGATTCCACAAAACCAGGATCTCCGGAATTTCAGTCTAATTCCTGTATTTATGAACAGCTACTGTGTGTGGGAGACCGGTCAGACCCTCGAGCATAGCCTAGGTCAGTGTGGCTGCTGGACGTGGCAGTCTCTGGCGGCAGTGCTGGCTGGTGGGCCCGGGCCGGGCCTTCCTCTGCCTCTGCTATATCTGGAGCTAGAGCCAGGGCAAGGGGCTGTCCGGTGACTGTAAATCCCCAACAGACTGATTCAGGGAATTCCTGGGCAACACCCATTCTTGACGTCCCCCTGGGAAAAGATCCATCAGTGGGAATTCTGTCCCCCGTCATCTGTCTCCCACTGGACAAAAGAAGGAAGTGACTAGGTGATTTGGTTTCTTCGAAAGCCACCACCACCTACAGAACCAGAACCGAAACTCAGCCTGCACGGTCCCTCTGCGGGAACTTTCTGCTTCCCAGAAGCCGTGTAGATGAGGCCCAACGGGATAGGTTGCCATTTCTACGGGATGGTGCGGTGTGGCCTGGCCTCACCCCGAGGCCCCCATTCTGGGCTTCCCTTCCGCAAAGTTGCTGGAACAGGAGGCGCCATCAGCCCCCGGGATGGCTCAGCTCGTCAGAACACTATGTGGGAGAGAAGGCCACCCAGTCAGAAGGTCTCACCTGCCTGAGCAATCCTGTCTGGCTCTAGGATCATCTTATCTCAGGAGGTCCCGGACAGGAAAGCAGAGAAAGCAGAGAAGAAGAGAAAGCACAGCCTAGGGTTGTGGGGGCTGAGCTGGGAAGGCTTCTTGGAAGAGGTGGCTCTCCAGAAGATTCTCTGAGGCTAGAAGAAGAGGGAGAATGGGAAGGATTCAGGTGGAGGGAACATGAGCAAAGACTGAAAGTGAAGAGCCCCACAAACACCACACGCGTGCGCGCGCGCACACACACACACACACACACACTCACACACACACACACACACACACACACACACACACACACTCAAGATGCTCAGAAAAGCTTTCTCCTCATGCCCCCTGTAGCACGAGGCTGTAGCACTGACGCACTGCTGTCCCGTTGTGCATCAATTTGCTCAAGCGGGCACCGGTAACGTCTGCATTGTGAGACTTGTTACTGTTTTTTTTTTCTGTTGTTGTTTGTTTGTTTGTTTTTGCTTTTTGGGTCACACCCGGCAATACACAGGGGTTACTCCTGGCTCTGCACTGAGGAATTACCCCGGCGGTGCTCAGAGAACCATATGGGATGCTGGGAATCGAACCCAGGTCGGCCGCATGCAAGGCAAACACCCTACCCGCTGTACTATTGCTCCAGCCCCGTTACTGTTTTTGGCATATCGAATACGCCACAGGTAGCTTGCCAGTCTCTGTCATGCGGGTGGGACACTCTTGGTAGCTTGCTGGCTCTCAGAGAGGGACGGAGGAATCAAACCCAGGTCGGCCGCATGCAAGGCAAATGTCCTACCCACTGTGCTATCGTTCCAGTCCAATTTTGAGTTTATGTTAATCAAGGCTCAATAGGCTCAGAAGAAAACTTGACCGTTCTCTTAACTCCCTAAAAGAATAAAAATTCCCTAAAAGAATGAAAATTGAGGTTATTACCAGAATTAGCATTTCCAACTACAAGTAGCCCTTCTTCCAGAGAAGACTTATGGCCCAGAGAAGGCTGACACTTCACGCAGGAGCATTTGTTCTTCCTCACTTTGCGAAGGCCCAGAGCCCGGCCCGGCCCTTAGCCCAGGAGAGAAGCCCCCGTTTTGCCCCCTCTGGCTTGGGAATCCTCATTTCTTTTCTTTCATATAAATTTTAAATTAAAGTACCATGATTTACAAAGTGATTCCTCTCTGAGCCTTAGGTATACTATACTGCAGCACCAATCCCTCCACTGGGGCCAACATTCTCCACCAATGTTCCCAGGCTCCCTCCCATATCCACAACCCCTGCACCTGCCCCTGGCGGGCCCCTTTCTAAGTTCAGTTGGTAAAATTTGATGGGCATCCTCGCTTTCATGTAGATTCTCTGTAATGCACACCATTGAATTGGAGGCACCCCCTACTAATCAGTCTGGTGTTCATTTAATTATTTTTCCTGTCCAAAATGAACCTGAGGGAGAGGAGGGATTTTCCCTCCACCCCAAAAGGGAGAGAAGCCAGATATAGAGGAAGGTGGGATGGAATTTGGACCCCTTTCCCCCCCCCCCCCCCGACACCACAAGCAGTCCCTCGGGAACTTCTGGGGGTCTCTTCATACAGTTTATCTCTTAGGGAGCGGCCCCTCCTTGATTCATTGAATTAATTCTAACAGCCCCATGCATCTAGATTCAGCCGCCAGCCTCTGTGGGCCTGAGGGAGGGGGTAGCAAGGAGGATCCAAAAGGGTCAGGTACAGACCCCAAGTGGAAGAGGCCAGGTGCAGTTCTAAGGGAGAACTTAGAGCCACAGGCCGAGACAGCAGATGGGGGAGGAGGCAGGTCTTTCTTCACTCTTTATTTTGTTTTGTTTTTTGCTTTTAAGTTTTGGTGCCACAGCGGGAGGTGCTCAGAGTTTCCTCCTGGCTCTGCAATTAGGCACCACTCCGGGCGGGCTCAGGGGACCATATGGGATGCCCGGGAGTGAACCCAACTGAGCGGTGTGCAAGACCAGTGCCTTACTCATTGTATTACCTCTCTGGCTCCACGGGGTGGGGAAGGCCTTGAGGGTCTACCCCCCCACTGTCCCCCTCCTCCCCACACCTCCCCACCCCTAACCAGTGCCCTGTGTCTGTGTGGCAGTGAGGCTGCTAAGATGCTGGACATGGAGCTCAAATACCTGTGAAGGTGACAAGGGGCTGGCTGGGCAGAGGAACGCATCCGGTGGGTGGTAAGAGACCTTGTGGGGGTCTTACTGCATTGGAGGTATCAGAAATGGGCGAGGAGGAAGGGTTGTCAGAGGTGACTTGGAATAAGCCCCAGTGTTCTGGACAAGTCCTCACGTGAGGGTTGTCCCCTCCCCCACCCCATGCCCACTTCCCCCCCCCAGCAGACTTCCTGACACCCCCCCCCAGCAGGCTTCCTGACCCCCCCCTCAGCAGGCCCGCATGCTGCCTGGCCAGGCTCCTCACCCTTGGAATGCAGTTACGGCTCCAGCTCGGCAAAGGCGCCCATGGGGGTAAGGAGGGCTGCAGAACCAAGCCCCCCCCTCCCAGACCCATTGTTTTGAAAGTTCTAGAGAAGCCAAAACAAACTCCCAACAATATGAATTCGGGAGGGAGCAAGGGAGGGAGCCTCGGCCCCTTCCTTAGGCATCCAGACATTCTCACACAGGAATGAGCCGGGAAGCAGGAATGGCTCCTGCTGTGCCAGCAATAACAACCCCGGCCCTGCCCCTGCCGCCTCCTCCTTCAGCCCAGTCCAAAACCCAGACAGGGCGCCGGGAAGGCAGTCCAGGGAGTACAGTTTGGAGCTAGCAAGGAGAGGCCCTGAGTTCAATTCCCGGCACTGCATGGCCCCCCCAAGAATGGCTGGGGTGACCCTGGTGGCACCTGACCACCACTGGTTCAAGGTTTCCTGCAGGCTAAACCATCAGTCTGCATGGCAGGGAGTGGGCCCAGGTAGCCCCAAGCTCCGCTGGGGGTGACCCCCTATACAAATAGAACCGAAGAGACAGAACAGGCAGTGAGATTCTTGCCTCGCATGCAACCGACCCACGTTCATTCCATCAACACATAAAGTCCTGCAAATTTCACCGAGGGTCACTCCTGAGCACAGGGCCAGCAATAGCCCCTGAGAACTGCCAGGTGTGACCCAACACCCCCCTCCAAATAAGTAAATAAAAGCAAGTCACATTGTAACCCCCTTGGGGAGATAAGGTACAGGGATACCGGAGCCTGTAACTTTCTCAGGGTCCCAGAGCTAGGACTCGAACCCATGCCAGCCTCGAACCCATGCCAGCCTCCTTCCCAACCAGATGGCAGCTGCACCACCCAGGAGCAGGATTGGGTTGGCAATCTTCCCTGGCTCCCTCAAACCCCTAAACCCGGAATCAGCAGAGGGGGAGGCACGGTTTGCTAGGAGGGTACCGAGAAATCAGGGTGACCCAGCACTGCACCCCCATCCTGTCCCCAACCCCAAGACCTGGGACCTATTTCAAGGCCTCCTCCCTGCCAGCTCAGCCCTGCCTCTGCAGCCTGGCCGTGCTCTCAGTGGTCGGAAGGAGCGAGCCAGGCATTCGCCATCAACTGTCGCTCTTTGTCACAGGCTCATGGCTCTAGCCGAGCGAAGAGAAAACTTGCCGATTCAGAAGTCGTGATGTTGCACACTCCTCTGTTTCCAAAGCTGGATTAGTGAGAGCTTGCCTGATCAGCGCCATTTAACGCCTGGAGTTTTGACAGGCTGGCACGGCCCTCCGAAGCCTGGCAGTTTGTGCGAGATGCCCTGTGTGCCGGCGTGACCCTCTGGCAAGTACCCCCGTAAGTGACATGTACACGTCTGGGGACACCAAAACACAATGCATTAGGGCACCAGTTTGCACTGCTGTACACGGAGCGTTTGTCTCGAGCCAGGAGGACACCCATGGGGGCGACCTGGCCACGATCTCGCTGGATTAGTTTAGATCCCTCGTGCCCAGCTTGCGTTTCTGTGATCTTCCTGCTGCTTCCGGTCTCAAACCTGGGCTAGCAGCTGTGCTGACGCGCCTTGCCCTGGGCCCTGGGTTTCCCCACACTCCCGGTGCTCTGGCCCCTGAGAAAGCCTCTAGCGACTTTGACTTTGAAGTTCTGCAGCAATGCACTGACCCCAATTTCTCTGGAATCCGGGCTCTGCTAATTGTTCCTTTTATGAGAAAATGACTTGTTTTCGTTCCTGGCAGACCCAAACAAGGAAAACAACAGGAGCCTGAACAGGAAGGGGAAGCCATCGGCTCCCGACTGAATCAGCAGCTGGGCTTGAGGACCTGCCTGGAGCACCAGCGGCCAAGGCCCCAGAGTCTGGAAGGGCCCCCAACTGGCCCTTTCGAGAGAACTCTTGACTTTCAGGTCTCAAGTCTGCAAAACGGTGACAGAGACTGTGGGCTCTCATGTGGATCTCAGGACAGAAATAACTGAGTTAGAGGGCTCAGTCTTCCTGGGAAAGCCAAAGTCCAGAGTTTACCTCCTGGAGAGACCCACGGCCCTGTACACTGGGGGTGGGGAGCCCCGAGGAGGCAGAGGAGGTGTCTCTGGGGTATGAGTAAAGCCTGGTGACTGTGTCTGTGGACGGTCAGACCGTGAGGACTGTTCCTCCTCAGGACCCTAAATCCTGGCTCCTGCACCCAGGGTAGACAGCACCTGGGGCAGAGTTTGACACACGCATGCACACGTACCCAGGTGTGTACACATGCACATACACACACACATACACACACATGCACATACACACACACACATACACACACATACACACACACACACACACACACACACACACACACACACACACGGGAGGGAGGATCCTGGCCATCCAGCGGCCCCTAAGTGCCAGCAGGAAAGAACTGTTTGTACATCCCTGCCCCACTCTGTGACCCCATACAGGAGAAATATTTGGGGTGGGGCCATCTTCCTATTGGGGGTGTGGGCAGTGAGAGAACAAGGCCGAGCCGGGCTGCTGCTCCTGGTCAGATCACCCCGAGCAGGGCTGATCCCGGGGCCGGGGGGCTGCTGGGGCCTCTGCCAGGCTGGCCCCATGATTCCTGTGGATGCTGAGACCCCCGGCCCCAGTTTAGAGGCTGAGAGCAACTCCGGGGCCCTAGGGGGAGAATCTCACCAGCCTCTCCCAGCGTCCGTGGCTCCTGGCCTTCCTTGGCACGTGGCCCGTCCCACCATCCCTGCCTCCGTTTCCATATGCCTCCTGCCTGTGTGCACCCAGGACCCTCCTTTCTCAGAGGGGCTCTACTTAGGGCCCACCCTAAGTGCAGGATGGATGCGATCCTTGATTGGCTCTGCAAAGACCCTGTTTCCAGGGATGTTTCTGCTCACGGTAGCAAGACTTGGACACATCTTTTGGGCCGTGTGTTTTAACTCATGACGGGAGCACAGGCTTTAGGGTTCTGGGGAGGAAGACAATATTCGGCCTATGACCACCTCCCCTGAACGCGGATGGCCGCTGGCCTGTCCACAGACACCTGACCAAGCCCGTGTGGCTCGGGGCGGCAGACTGGGAGCTGAATCTCTGCTGGAAAGAAGAGGAAGGGGTTTGCAAAAGTTAGGAGCATTGATGCCGTGTATGGAGGCCTTTCCAAATCACAGATGTTCCTCTCGGTGATTTCATTTAATCTTTTGCTAAATTTGACTTGTAGTTTGTTTGGAGGCCACAGCTGGCCCTGCTCCGGGGCTCCTCCCAGCTCTGTGCATCTTGGAGAGGCTTGGGGGGATCACGTGGTGCTGGGGATCAAGCCCAGGCCTCCTGCAGGCAAAGCTCTCTGAACTAGCTCCCCGGCCCAGTAATCCTGATTTTCTGAAAAATAGATGACATTTCTGAGCCTCAGAGAGCTTTGAACTCTTTTTGTCCCGGATCTTCAAGCTACTAAGAAAAAGAAGCAAAATGAAAGCTCAGCATGGTATGGGGACAAGGGATTTTTCGTGGCGTCATGCTCTCTCTCCTGGTGATTTTCAGAGTCCTAAATGACAGAAAGAGGGTGGGGGAGAGTGCGGGGAATGGATTTCAAGGTCTTAACATTGCACCAAGACCAGAATCTGGGTTCTGACAATCCCACAATTTGGGTGAAGGGCGGAAAGGAAGAGTGAAGGGGTTCTGGTAAGCAGAGGGTTAAGGAATAAATCATTAGGAGGTGTGTGCAGAAAGTTCGCTGACCTCACTGAGGGGAGGCTGAGACAGGGGCTGATGGGACCACTGCATTGAGACGTTGCACGAGAGGTTGGCTTCAACTCCCAACAAGGAGAAGTGGGGGTGCAAAGGTTGGGGTGAAGGGGGCAGGCAGTGAGGGGATGGAAAATATGACGAAGAGCAACCATCAGGGGACGTGGGGTTAAGTGGCTGAGCCAACCTAGCTGTGCCCTTGCCCAGTCTGGCAAGGGTGACCAGGCACTCGCTGGCGGTGGGGACAGGGCGAGGACACCCAGCAGACAGCGAAGGTGAACAGGGTGAGAGTGGGGTTGGGGGTGCTCCAACCAAAACAACCCGTGAGAGGTGGGTCAGAGGGTTCAAGGGACTCTGTTTTTCCAGTCCATAGTGCCATAGTCCCGGTTTGGCAAACATCCCCAGTGTTCTAGTTAAAACTGGACCTAGCCGGGGCTGAGAGGACAGTGGGCCAGAACTTGACTAGAGTTTGATCAAGAAGAGAATTTCCCAGGGCCGGAGCGAAAGCACAACAGGGAGGGCGTTTGCCCTGCACATGGCCGACCCAGGTTCGATCCCCAGCATCCCATATGGTCCCCTGAGCACTGCCAGGAGGGATTCCTGAGTGCATAAGCCAGGAGTAACCCATGAGCATCACTGGGTGTGACCCAAAAAGCCAAAGAGAGAGACAGAGACAGAGAGACAGAGAGAGAGGATCTTCAGGCCCGAGAGAGAGGGGAAAGAAGCCCCGAGATGGAAGTCTTGATCCCTGAGCTCTAGGACAGCCAGAAGGAGCCTGGTGAGCCCAGGAGTCATGGGCAGTGGAGCCGGGCCTGGGCCAATCCTCCCAAGGGCCCTTGCTCGGCCCGAGCCTCCCCTACACATTGGTTTCAGGACCAGCTCAGCCCTCTGAGGAGGCAAGAAGCGTGTGAAACTTTGAGGCTCCAGCCCAGCCCCTGCCCTGTCAGCTCTGTGAGTCCCGAAGGGAGGCAGACCCCGCTGGGACTTGCCGAGAGGAAGAGGAGGAGGGCATGGCGCAGGGCCCCTGGGTCTGGCTTCCGAGATGGGATCCACCTGCTGGTTTCTGTGTTAAGCTCCTGAACG
Source organism: Sorex araneus (assembly GCF_027595985.1). Taxonomy (NCBI): domain Eukaryota; kingdom Metazoa; phylum Chordata; class Mammalia; order Eulipotyphla; family Soricidae; genus Sorex; species Sorex araneus. The sequence goes on along the minus strand of NC_073313.1, from coordinate 355,364,244 downwards.
AACCTTCGAACCTGCCTTGGGGTGGGGCTCGGCCCCTGGAGCCTTCGGGAATGGCCAGGGCGTCCCCCAGTCTCCCGGGGCTGGCTCTGGCTTCCAGGAAGGGTGGCCCACGGCGGGATGACAGGGTCCTTGCGGCCAGGAAGGGGGTCCCGCCAGCCAGGCCCAGTGCAGAGTGTCCTCCTGGCGAGAGGCGGGTCGGAGGGGTTCGCGGGACTCTGTTTTTCCAGTCCGTGGCGCCAGTCCCGGTTTGGCAAGGGCCCCCTGGAGAGAATGCGGGTCACAGAGCGGGAGCAGCCAGACACAGGAAGAGGGACACAAAGGGGACAATGTGGGGAGTGTTTGGCAGGAAGACATGAACCAGGGGGGCGGCTGCTCGGCAGAGTCTGGACCTGGGCAGTGACCCCAAGGCTCAGGCAGTGCCAGCGAGCAGGGGTGGGGGTCGGGGGGAGGAGGGCTGCAGGCCCAGAGGTGGAAAAACACAGAGGGAACAAGGACAGGGCAGGCCCGAGAAAGGGGGGTGCAGGCTGAAGAAGGGGCTCTGGTGGAAGGGGCTGGAGCCAGCTGGCTCCAAAGGCTGGCCTCAGTTCTTGTCTTTTTATTTTATTTTATTTCATTTTATCTTATTTTATTATTCTTCTTTTTTGAATCACCGTGAGATACAGTTACAAAACTTTCATGTTTGAGTTTCAGTCATACAATGATCGAACACCCATTCCTCCACCAGTGCGCATTCTCCACCACCAGTGTCCCCAGAATACCACCCCCCCATCCCAACCCTCCCCCTGCCTCTATGACAAACAGTTTCCCCCACACTCTCTCTACTTTTGGGCATTATGGTTTGCAATACAGATACTGAGAGACCATCACGTTTGGTCCTTTATCTACTTCCAGCACACATCTCCCATCCCGACCAATCCCTCCAACCATCATTGACTTAGTGGTCCCTTCTCTATTCCAGCTGCCTTCTCCCCCAGCTCATGAGGCAGGCTTCCAACCATGGAGCAATATTCCTGGCCCTTGTGTCTACTGTCCTTGGGTGTCAGCCTCATGTGATGTTATTCTATATTCCACAAATGAGTACAGTCCTTCTATGTATGTCCCTCTCTCTCTGACTCATTTCACTTAGCATGATACTCTCCATGACCATCCACTTAGAAACAAATTTCATAACTTCATCTTTCCTTATAGCTGCATAATATTCCATTGTCTAGATATACCAAAGTTCTTGTCTTTTTCATGGAAGGGCCTGTTGGATATCATTGGTTTGTCCTTTCCCCCTTGCCACTAGGAGCTTAGGTTTATCAGTCACACCCATCAAAGTGCTCCCGAGTCACTCCCATTCTTTTGTTTATCTGTAACCAATTCTACCAGTTTATCTGCTCTTCCCTTAATCAAACTCTGTTAATTGGTAAGGTCAGAACTTCCTAGGACACTGAATATTATAACATTGCCTTTCTCTCCTCTTTATGCCTTTTGAATAATTTACTTTAAAGCTATGTCTTTTTTGTATAGACACAAGAAGACAATATTATGTTTTTATAACTTAAGACTTAATTGGCCTCGATATTCCTTCCTGGACATCTGCTTTCTCCACTTAAGCCTCAGTTGCCCTCAGTTCCTAGCACCCCAAAGTAGGGTCCCCGACGTGGGACGGGAAGGATCCAGGGCAAGCGGTGAGTTATGTGCTACCCTGGCATCGAGATGGGCCTGGCCAAAGTGCCTAATTCTTAACTATAAGTTAAGAGCTTGATCATAGACAAATACTGTCATGATCCAATAGTAATTATGAGACTGGGACCCTGCCAGGGCTAGGAAAGACTGATCTGGCCTGAGCACTGTAGTCTGAGATTGAGATGGCCCCAGGAGAGCAATTCTATAAGCTTTAATGCATCTCTTATTGTGTCCATACAAAATAATTAATATTATGAATTCTTATATGCTTGCTGGCTGAGGAGAAGAGAAACACATTCATGGGACTCTGCCCTTGGGTGGATCTTCCTGCTGAAAGAGAGTTTCTGTCCTAGTGAAGGCATTCCCCTGAGAGATAGAACTATACCCCCTATGGATTGTAACCACACCTTTAGATAAGCCCCAGGCTGCTGGGGGACGGGGAGATTTAAGGTAGCTGTATGAGGGGGCAAGGGGAGAGTTCCAGAGGAGAGTGTATAGAGGGAAGATTGGAATAAACTGCAAGTGAGACCAACCATCTTGGCTCCGTTCCTTCCTTCGCCTGCCACATCTTCGCCATCAACCTCCCCGGGGTGGGGGAAGCGGCCGGAGGCTACCGAACTCGGGTGGCGGGAGAGACAGCTGCTGCCCTAGGCCCTGTGCCTGGCTCGGTGCGGTGAGGCATCCCTTTCCTCGCCCGCGCCATTTCTTTTCTTTTTATTTTTATACAACTGGCGTCCCCGCGCCATTTCTTTTCTTTTTATTTTTATACAGGGCCCAAGACGCTTGTTCTGATTTGGAATGTTCTGCAGACACAGCTCCAGATTTGTTTGGCCTTAGAAGCCCCCCCCCACCCCGAAAAAAAAGGAGCTAAGAAGTTAGCCCTTTCAGGGCTTGCCTTCGAGGCACAGGCTCGGCTCCCCTGCTCTCGAAGGGTTGTGGGGTGCAGGAGTGAGGAGGGGTGAAGGTGGGGGAGGAGGGAAGCCCCTCAGCAGGAGGGCAGGCAGCTCTGCTGGAGGGGTGGGGGGCCGGCTGGGGTGGGGACCAGACCAAAGCTCCTCCTGAAAGAGGGTCCTGACCCCAGAGGTGGAGACTGGAGTGGGCACGGGTCATTGCCTTGTGTGGGGTGTGGCTGGCCCAGAGCTGTGACCCTTGTGTGTCCTGTCATCTGGGCCACTGGACTTTGGGGCCAGGTGGCCGATAAAACTCAGGTAACAGCTAGATTTCAGATCCACAGACACTTTTTAAAATAATTTTGCGGATTTTGTTTGTTTGTTTGTTTTTCGCTTTTTGGGTCACACCCTGTGATACACATGGGTTACTCCTGGCTCATGCACTCAGGAATTACTCCTGGCAGTGCTTAGGGGACTATATGGGATGCCGGGGATTGAATCCGGGTCAGCTGCGTGCAAGTTCTACCCGCTGTGCTATCGCTCCAGCCCCTATTTTGTGTTTTTTCAGGGGTTACTCCTGGCAGTGGGCTGGAGTGATAGTATAGTGGGTAGGGTGTTTGCCTCGAATGTGGCTGATCTGGGTTCGATTCCTCCACCCCTCTCAGAGAGCCCGGCAAGCTACCAAGAGTATTTCGCCTGTACAGCAGAGCCTGGCAAGCTCCCCATGGCGTATTCGATATGCCAGAAACAGTAACAACAAGTCTCACAATGGAGACGTGACTGGTGCTCACTCGAGCAAATCGATGAACAACGGGAGGACAGTGCTGCTCCTGGTGGTGCTCTGGGGACCCTAGGGGAAGGCAGGAATGGAACCCAGGCCAGCCGCAGACCATGCGAGGCAAGCGCCCTCCCCATTGTACTGTCTCTCCGCCCAGTACTAAGCGAACCCCAGGCGCTGTTGGGACCAATGCAGGCTAAAATGGCTCCTTGCTGTTCATCGGACAATGAGCCAAGTGGCCCGCGGAGGGGATAGCCCGGTTAAGGACATCCCCAGCCCTATAATAAAAATATGTCGAAAATAAATACCGGCCCCCGGCCACTTGCGGGGAAGAACAAAGCACCGGCACTTCCTGAGAACATGTTATTGTCTGAGGTGGAAGTCTGCGATTTTGAAGGAAAAAACAACGTTTTCTGCGGAGGAAGTGTGAGTCACGGGCAAGCTGAAATGTTTCTCTGGCTCTGAGGGTGGCGGGACCTGGGCCGCGGCTCGCCTCCCTTGACCATTCCGTCAGCTGCCTGAGACAGGCCGGGCCCAGCAAGCCCTGTGCCCCGGCACCAGGCCCTCCTCCTTCCCTTCCTCAAAGCTGCTGCAAACTGGGGCTCTGGGAGGGACAGTGGGGGTCCGAGGAGGGAAGTCCAGCCCCCCTACCCCGACCCCAGGGAGAGGCGGGAGGCAGGGTCCCAGACTGACCTTTCTTTCCTGAGGTCAAGCTGGCACACTGCGCACAAAGCCAGCCTCTCCTCGGCGCAGGAGGCTGTCTGGCCCGAGGCATTCCTGGCATTCCTCGGGGTCCTGCGTCTGGGGGGGAAAGGGGGACCTTGTGCAGATAGGAAGTGTCTGGCTGCAGACCCCTTTGTCTGGAAGCCCACCACCCTCTTCCCTGGGCCATGTGACCAGCAGGGGTGGGGGGGTGGACCGAGGTCCCTGAAGCTGGTGTCCCCTACCTCTATAGCCCAGAAGCCCTGAGGGGCCGTCCCGAACCCGGTCTGAAGCTGCTGAAGACGAGTCGGCCCGAAGGCCAGGCTGCGGAGCACAACTGCTGGTCCTGATCCCCTGTGGAGAAAACCTGGGGACCCTCACACGGTTGGGGTCCAATCCTGTCTCTCTAGCTGGCCCCGAGGACTTGGGGAGAGTTTAAGGGCTGGGAGCCCCCCCTAGGGTCCAAAGCCTGAGATTCTCTGAAGATCTTTCTCCTCCCTTCCTTCCCTAGTGCAATCTTTTTCTTCTTCTTTTTTTTTTTTTTTTTTTGCTTTTTTGGGTCACACCCGGCGATGCACAGGGGTTGCTCCTGGCTCTGCACTCAGGAATTACTCCTGGCGATGCTCAGGGGACCATATGGGATGCTGGGAATCGTACCTGGGTCGGCTGCATGCAAGGCAAACGCTCTACCTGCTGTGCTATTGCTCCAGTCCCTCATGCAATCTTCTTGCTCCCTCCAAGTGCCCGAGTTCCAGGTCACTCTCTGCCACCTGCCTCCGGCGTCGGACCCCCACTACTCTCAGAGTCCTTTGGGGCCAAGTTCTCACTCTGGCACTGAAGGTGGGTGGGTTTCTCCCATCCAGACTCTGTGGCCACTGGCTCGGGTTTGGTGAAGGGTTTGGCCCGGGCAGGTTTGTGCAATCGTGTTCATATTTCAGAACGGTCACTGCCATTTGGTGGCAGGTATAATGGAGAAGAAATGGAGGGAGAGGAATGGGGTAGGGGAGCAGATGGCAGCGTCCAGCCCCGGCTGGCCACAGCTCTGGGTAGCAGGAAGTGCTCTCTGCTGCCCACCAAGGTGGGGTCTACAGAGCCCGGGCCCCCTACGCCTGGGCTTCTGGCTCTTCCCATCTGGGCCTCAGTTTCCCAGCTCTAAAGTGGAGGTGACCTGAGGAGGTGACGGGAGAGGAGAGACACAAAGGGGCTAGACATGGTTGAGGACCCAAACTCGGTGGGAGGGGAAGAAGAGATTGGGGGAGCAAGAAGGAGGACAGCGGGCAGGTGCCACTCCTGGGGGCACCACAGGGCTGAGGAGGGGAGGGCAGAGCTCTAGAACAGGTGGGTTGGAGTGGGCAGCGGGCAGGTCTGGGGGCCGGAGCTGCAGAGAAGGAGCGAAGGATAAAAGTTGAGAACCTTTTGTGCCAGGAGCATCTATCTTGCCAAACTGACCCCCTGGGACACACACACACACACACACACACACACACACACACACACACACACACACCCCTTCTGGTCCTCCAGAAACAGGGGGTGATGTCCCTCCCGGAGCTGACCCGTGACCATGACACACCGTGAGAACACCTGCGAGCGGCCAGCTCCCCAGGGGTCTGTCCTAACAGAGCTTGCAGGAGCCCACTTTACAACGGGGTCCCTGGGCTGGTGGAGCGGGATCCACCCAGGGAGCCCTCACACACCAGTCCCGCCTCTGGGCGGCCCCTCCGACGCCCCCACGTTTGGAGAAAGGGCCGGGCGACACAAATGGAACAAAGCCGCAGGGTGGAGGCCAAAGGACAAACGCGCTGACTGGCAAGAGCGCAGGGGAGGGGGCGGGGTCAGCGGGCAGGAGTCCCAGCAGTGCACCCCGCGCCCGGCCCCCGCTGCCCGAGAGGGTGAGCCCCCATCCCCGGGGACACTCCAAGCCGACATGGGAGAGAGACGCTGGATTCCTGGGGCGGAAGAGCCAAGGCCCAGCACGCCCCCTGTACGATCCCCCTGCAGCGTCACCGGGGCCGCGAACCCACGTCCTCCTGGCTGGCTGTGGGGTCCGCCCTCCCCACGCGCCCACCGCCCCGCTCCGCCTGCGCTCCCTGCGGTCCCGCCTGCTACTACGCCCGGGAGACGCACCGTATGGCCGCAGGAAGCCTGGTGGGCAGCCCATCCGGTGGGGCCCGAGATCTGCCTTTGCAGCCCGCTCCGTGCTCGAGGGGCAGGTCCCTGGGTCCGCACTGGGGGAGGGGCAGCAGGACACCGGAAGGTGGGGGACTGGTGGGGGGGTCAGTAAAAAGCCCCCCATGCAGGAATGTCAAAGGGATGCACCCAGTTCTCTCCGAAGTCCTTTCTGAGCCTGGCCCTGCCAGACTCACTCGTGGCCCTGCTCCCAAGGCTGACACCCACACAGGACGGTCTCACCTGGGCCAGGGGACCCTGGCCACCTCCCTGCACTCCCACCCACCTGCAACGCTGACCCAGAGCAGCTCTCTGTTAGCCTGGGGTGGGGGTGGGGGTCGGGGGCAGGGCTGGGGGAGCAGATGACAGTGTCCAGCCCCGGCTGGCCACAGCTCTGGGTAGCAGGAAGTGCTCTTTGCTGCCCACCGAGGTGGGGTCTACAGAGCTCGGGCCTCCTAGGCCTGGGCCTCTGGCTCTTCCCATCTGGGCCTCAGTTTCCCAGCTCTAAAGTGGAGGTGACCTGAGGGGGTGGCCAGCTCTGCGCTCAGCACTCAGGCTGCTGGGCCAGGCCGGGTAGGCGGGGAGGGACTCGGGGTCGGGCCGGCCTGCTCCCCGGCCCTGCACACGCCCTCACAGCCTCCCTCCGCACCCGGGGTTCGCAGGTATTTTTAGGAAGGTTGGCGCCTCCCGGGCTGTGATTCACGAACGCAGCTGACAGAGATCAGCATCTTCTGAAGCTGCAGTGGGAAGTCGAGAAGGTTCCCCGGCGCTGCTGTGAGGGAATGGTGGGGTGTGTGTGGGAGGGGGAGAGACCCCGGTCTGTGGGTGTCTGCAGGACAAGGCGTGCGGGACGGGGTGGGCAGGGCTCCTCGGGGTGTCTTCGGAGAGCGAGGAGATTGTCTGGGCTCTCCTCAAGGCGTTTCAAGTGTTCTAGAAGGGTCCTGGGGGTGTGTGTATGAAAGGGAGAGGGAGAGAGGGGGAGAGAAAAGAGAAAGAGGGGGAGAGGGAGAGAGAAGGGAGGGAAGGAGGGACGGATGGAGGGGTGATGGGGGACGCTGTGACACACGAGCCAGCCCTCGGGGCCTCCTTGCTCTTCTCCCGCAGACACTTTCGGGGCGTCAAGGCGCTCTCCGGTGGGTGCCGTGTGACGAGGTGGCCTCGGTGCCTTCCTTCCTCCTCCCCGCCTCTCTTCCTTCCTTCCTTCTTCCCTCCCTCTCTGCACCAGCACCCTCAGTTTCCCCCTGGGCTCCAGGTCTGGCCTGTCCCTGGAGGTTGTCAGGGCCAGACGGAGGTGCTAAGGGTGGGAATCAGCTCAGGCCTCGTGGGAGCTGCCAGGCGGAGGAGGGAGACTCCAGCCCCGAAGGACGAGGCTGGGCCCCAAAGAAGGCGGCTTTGGAGCCTGCCCTGAGGGAAGCGGAGGCTTTTCCAGGAACCTGGGGGTAGGGGGCACGATAGCCTGGACCCCCTTTCTGGGCCTGTTCCTGCATCAGCAGAACTGGGAGGTGGGACTGGAAGGGGGCTCCGGCCCGAGGTTCCGGGCGGCCAGTCTGCTGCGCCCTGGGCCGCTGTGTGTCTCGGGGTCCGCGGAGTCCTGTGCTCAGCTCGTGCTAAGGCAGAGCAGGCCCGACTCCGAACCACAGTTCTCCATCGCCTCACGCACCCCTCCTGGCCGGCCTGCCCCCACCCCAGCCCAGGTGCCTCAGCTGGGAGCCCCTCCGTGCCCCGGTCCCCCGAGTTCTGCCGTGGTCAGCGGAATTCCCAGCAGAGAGGCCCTCCCTGCCTCAAAGTCCAGCCGGGCACCTCTCCCCTAGGGCCCCCTTGCCCCCTGCCCACAGCTACAGGAGATTTCACTTCCTGGGTTAGAGGTCACAGAGTCCCTTGCATCCTGCCGACCCCAGCCTGAGTCCCCTCTCTCCTGTGGGTTTGCTTACCCCGCCACCAGCAGCCTGCAGGTAGCATCCAGGGTCCGTCACCTCCTCGCCTCCAGCCCAGCGCCTGCCCCAGCCTCTCCCGCAGTATTTCTGGAAGGCAGAGAGGCACTTCCGGCCCCAGACCGTTGCCTGCCTCTCTCCTCAGTCCGGCAGCTGCCCCGCGGATGGGAAATGTGGAAACTGGGACAGAGAGGCACTGAGGGTCAGATCAGGCGAGAAGGGCCCCTGCAGGTGGTTTTCGGGGAGGCGGTCAGATTCGCCCCAGATAGTAAGGCGACCAGAGAGCAGGAGGCTCAGGCAGGGCGGCTGGGCACCGCCACCAGCTCTGCCTGTGTTCGCTGAGCCTCAGGGGGCCTGCAGGACATGCAGGACAGCGAAACACCGCCATGGGTTCTGGGTATGGGGTGGGAATGTGCTGCGTGTGTGTGTGTGTGTGTGTGTGTGTGTGTGTGTGCGCATGCGTGCATGCATGTGTGCGTGCATGTGTGTGTGTGCGTGCGTGCATGTGTATGTGTGCGTGTGTGCATGTGTGTGTGTGCGTGCGTGCATGCATGTGTGTGTGTGTCTGTGTGTCTGTGTGTGTGACATTGGCGTGTCTGGGCTCCTAAGCATTAAGACCCATCATCCCAGGGCCTCTCATGTTCCTGCGTGTCTTGCAAAGGGAGAGTCAACACCCCTCACTTGGGCCTCTCTATCCGGCCTGGTAGGTGACCTGAGCATCTTCTCCTGACCCTGGGGCAGACAGACAGACAGACAGACAGGACTCCTACTTCCCCCAAGGCTTGGCTGTCTCAGCTCGCTCTACCCACCGCTGGCTCTGTGTTCTCCAATCCTCCTCCCATCAGCGGTGGGAATTAGGGCCTGGGGAACCAGCCCCCTAGACACTGCCCTTGGCTCTGGGAACTCTGTTGGACTCCAACTCACTCTCCGATCCGAGGCCTCCTCCTTGTCCTTCCTCGATGACCCAGGAGTCTTGCGCCCACCACACGCCGAGCGTGCAGTAGGGGTTCCCAGCTCGCGCGTGGTTCCGGGACTCACTGGGAACCAACCGTGTGTTTCCGAGAATCTGGAATCCGATTTGTCCACGTGTGCGTGTGTATGTGGTGCTTAGCCAGTTACGGGCTCTATGGGAAAGGGTCACCAGGGGCCGTGGACACTGGGAACCAGGGCATGGGGCTCGGGGGCTGTCCTGGGCACCTCAGCGTGTCCTCCACATGGGACGTCGCCTAGTGAAAGATGGAACTGAGGGCGGAGATTCAGGGAGACTGACAACTCCTCCACCACCACCACCACCCCCGCACCCCACCTGTCATCCGGGCATCTGGCGATGCTGCAGGGACCCCAGCAAGAGGCCTGGTGAGGTGGAATGAGCCAGGAGACTCAGTAGGGAACCCCTGCTTTGTGGCATAAGAGCTTCATCCCCATCTTAGACTCACTGATTTCTCCCACCTTCCTGCAGCCCAGCTGCTATGATGGAAAGGTCAGTCCCCTGGTCTGGCGCTGGTGTTGCTACCCTGTCGGATATTTCTTCTCTGGCGCTGGCCTAGAAATGGGGTCTGATGCCCCCTCCATGTCCTTTCCTGCCACGGAAGCCTCATCCTTCTCTCACCTGTCACCAATGGCAGGCTCAGTTCTTGGGATGCATTCAAGGGGCTGGAGGGGTTGAGCTGGGAGGGCTGAGTGGCCAAGACAGGCCCTGGGTATGTGCCCACCCGCCTTCTCCAGCTCCTCCACCCCCGCCCTGTGCTTGCAGCCACCATCCCTGCGGGTCAGGAGAGAGCCGTGATGGCAGGAGCTTCGCAATCTTTCAGAACTCAGAGACAAGCAGGGCCCGGGCAGGTTGGGGGGCGGGGGGCGGGGGATGAGATGGGAAGTGAGAAGGGAATCCTGAAGCCAGAGGTGCTGAGTCTGCAGCCGATGAAGCCACCACCACTGAGGAGAGGAGGAGGAGGAGGAGGGCGTTTCCGGGTGGGGTTGGGCTGTGAATTCCACACAGGAACTGGCAGGAGGAGGTGAATAAGCATGTCGAGAGAGGCGGGTGGGCAGGGGAGCCCCAAGCCTGGTGCTGGGTCCAACCGGAAGCTCTCCAGGCTGTCATTGCGACCACAGACTGCGGTTCCGTTGATTGGAACTGTCCCCCTCGCCCGCCACGTTCCCGTTTCCACACCCCACACCACATTCCGAGACAGGGGCCGTCCCGGCAGCTCGGT